>NC_058403.1:67219853-67582995 GCF_002201575.2 Neomonachus schauinslandi | reverse complement strand
TATTCATTTCCATGATCACCTAGAAGAAAGTTTTAATCCTGGTGGGAAGAAATAAGGGTGTAAATCTTTCAAATACTGCATTTCACTTGCAGATAGTACTATCATTACCACCATGAAACTGGGGCCTAGGGAGGCTCCTAACTTTTTTTTTTAAAGATTTTATTTATTTATTTGAGAGAGAGATAATGAGAGAGAAAGAGCACATGAGAGGGGAGAGGGTCAGAGGGCGAAGCAGACTCCCTGCCGAGCAGGGAGCCCGATGCGGGACTCGATCCAGGGACTCCAGGATCATGACCTGAGCTGAAGGCAGTCGCTTAACCAACTGAGCCACCCAGGTGCCCTCCTAACTTTTTTTAAGATTTTATTTATTTGAGAGAGAACAAGTGGTAAGGAGGGGCAGAAGGAGAAAGAGAGAGAAGCAGACCCTTGCCAAGCAGGAAGCCCAATGCAGGGCTCGATCCCAGGACCTGGAGATCATGACCCAAGCCGAAGATAGACACCCAACCGAATGAGCCACCCAGGTGCCCCAGGAGGTTCCTAACTTATCTATCACCATACAAGCTAGTAGAAATGATAAATCCAGGATTAGACCCAGGTCTGCCTGACTCCAGAGCCTCAATCTCTACCTACCTTCCCCTCCAACTCCTTTCCTGTCCTCCAGACTTACCTAAATCTCCCATAGTGACTCACTATTCAGATGGCATCGCAGAGATAGACTTTTGGAGACCAGTCCAGTTCATATTGATCTCTCCCTCCTCCGCTCTTTTATTACACTTATAATCTCAAGTACCCCACCTAGCAATTGACTTTTTTTTAACCTTCTACTCTCTCTAATTGCTTCATATGTATCCTCTTGACTTCCTAACCAGTCCCTGCTCCAGATCATTTCTTCTCTCGCTTCTCCCACTATGCCACAGGCACTGCATGCACTCAGTGAATGTCTGTGGAACAACTAGTTTGAGAGACACAGATGCAAACTCTAGTTAGAACTAACTCTCTTCTTAGAGTGCAGAATTTCAAAAGTCAGAATTCTCCCTAACTCTACCTTTTTGGTCCCTTTCACAAGCTAAAAGGGGTGTCTATGAAGAGTTCTACTAAAGAAACAGGAAAGTGCTTATGATAAAATGTCAAGCTAAAAGAGATAGGATGCAAAAATAGATACACTGTATGAACTCAAGTACATAAAAAATGCATAAAAATATTGGAGAAAAATATATTAAAGAAAAAGGAAAAATAAAGACTGGAAGGAAATACACCAAGGGTTAAAGAGGGGGACTCTGAAAGAGTTATTTTTCCATTTAGTTTTCTGTCTTTCTTTTGGAAATGCCAGAAATTACTTTAAGGAAATTCCAGAGTGCATGTTAAATTGGATGCTATTTGTAGAGGAGTTAATGGGAGTGAGATTGGGAGTGGAGAGGTGTACACAGTTAGTTAAATTTGGAAAAAATACTAAAAGAATATATCATTGAGGGTCCAACCAGGTAAACAAAAATCACTCCAAGAATTAAAAACAGAGGGAATTCAACACAAGAAATTGGTTACCCAAGTGATAGAAGAGCAAGGAAGCCAAACAGGATGCAGGGGAAACCCAGAGACTACCAGGAGCCAGGGTCACCCATGGAAACTGGAACCAGGAGAGCTGAGCCTATTTCTCTCACCCAGAGAATGTGGGAATCAAGATACTCCCACTTCCCCTTTTCCCCTGGTTTTCAGTCTCTTGTCAGTGCCTTTTACTGAGCAAATTCAGCCACGACCCTGTGCTCATGGAGCCTGGGAAATGCAGACAGCAGAGGTTGTCATCTGCAAAACAGGGGAGGGCAGAAGAATTTGGGGGGTAGAGGAGGTCTGAAGACAAACTGTCCCAGGACCAGCACGAAAGGGGTAAAAATTAGATCAAATATCAAATAGGTCCTAGGTCAAGTCAATAAAGAATAAAAGTACACATGTTGACACTTTTCTGGAGAACATAAATTTTATACACTTATCATTAAATCAAGGCAAACACAACTTCTCGTTTAATAGCTAACACTAAATAACAATGTTTCCCAAGTTTCCTGATGAAAACAGTCCCTTTTGGTCACATGTTGAACACACACACACACAGATTCCCAGGCCCCTCTCCTGGAGAGATAGATTTGATCTGCCCAGGCCTAGTGTGGTAGTTAAAAGATGGTGGTAAATTATTTGCTGTCCTCCCAATTAGAGACAGTCTAATTCCCCTCCCTTTGAACCTGGGTTGGGCTTGCTGACTTACTTGACCAATACAATGCAGTGGAAGGGTCATTCTGGGCCTTTTGAGGCCTTGTACCTTCTACCCAGGGCCCTTCAAACATCCAAATTAAGAAAATCAACTGCCACATAGGAAATGTGACTATCCTGAGACCACCGTGCTGTGAAGAAGCCCAAGTTAACTATGTGGAGAGACCACATAAAGACAGAAAAAGTGGCTGGCCAGGCTAACTGTTCCCCCAGGCATCAGACATGGTATAAAGAAACCATCAGACATTCTAGCCCCCAGACACAATGAGGGTATGAAGCGGGGTTGGGGGGGAGAAATCCAGCTATAGGCAAAATTGAAGCCCCAAACATATGGCCCTAGCACACTGGTCCCAGTTGTCTCTAACTATTGGAGCCACCCTTGAGGCCCCAAGCATTGTGGAGTGGAGATAAGCTACCCCCCCTGTGCTCTGCCTGAATTCTTGGCCCACAAAATCATGAGCATAATAAATCAGTTGTTGTTTCATATCATCAGGTGTTGGGGTCGGCAAGAGATAAATGGAACACCTGGCCGGATTTGGCAGTCTTCAGAGGTGACCTGGTACACCCCCGGCATTCCTCAAGTAGGACTGTGCTCCAAGTAAACTTGCCCACCGATGAATATCAGGGTTAGTGATAAAGGGAAGGGGGAGAGGTAGCGTCTTGAAGAGAAATGACAGTGCTCAGGCACATAACTCCACTGGGGAGAGAGTCAAAGGCCTTGGAAGGGTTCAGAAGAGGAGTGCCAACCACCCCAAGATTCCTGTTTGTTTTAGCTTCTGGGCTTTCACATGAACTGTCTACATAACCTACATATAACCTATAATCTTAGAGAGAGAAGCACTTCTATCTCCTGCCTCTTCTGCATCTTTCAAAACTCCTAGAATTCTTTGCCTACCCTGAGGGTATGAGCTGACATCACATACGATATCAACACCTTCAGACTTGAACACTTCTGGGTACTTGGGTTAGTGTTTCAAAACACTCTCCACTCCATACCAAGGCAAACCTGTGTGCTCAGCCTTCCCTAGAGCATGTAATATATAGT
Organism: Neomonachus schauinslandi; assembly: GCF_002201575.2. Classification (NCBI taxonomy): domain Eukaryota; kingdom Metazoa; phylum Chordata; class Mammalia; order Carnivora; family Phocidae; genus Neomonachus; species Neomonachus schauinslandi. Next base: position 67,579,691 of record NC_058403.1, on the reverse strand, counting down.
GAGAAGATCAAGATAGTATCATTGCAACACCTACTCACTGGGAGACCTTCGGTGTTCGGTGTTGGGAAACAAGACTCCCCGGCCTCTCACATTTCTGCATATCTTACGAGCAGAGGCTCTGATAGCTTTTGTTCCAGACTTCCTTTTTGAGGATGTTCATACAGTGTACAGCCTTGGAAGATAGAGAGGCAGACAGCAGATTTGTTTGCTGACCAGTATAATAAAGATGTCTCCCTCTAAGACAAAAGTTGGGCACATTTGCTTGCAGCTCCTTTAAAGACTGATGTTACCAAAGGTCAGAGTTCCTCATCTATGATGCAAACCCACTGCATGAGCAGCATCCACTGGGGCCCCTGTGGGATGTTGGGGTAACGGGTGCCAACACAAATGTGCTAAAGCTGTGCTGCCTGTTTTAATGAATGCCTGTTTGCCATGAATAATAAAGTCCTTTGTCTCTGACCCAGGAGTCTCATGTCTTCTTCCAGCATTCAAGACACTGTGGTAGGCTCACTTGTTAGCTGGCAAGTAGGTAACATCTCAGGCCCTTCACAGTTCTTGAAATGAGGTAGCAGAGTACACACGCCTCCCCTCCAAAACAACTGCTCCAGCTCTCTCGCTCTGCCTGTCCAAAGTACTTCCTTCTGCCCTACCCTTGACTACAAAGCCCACTGTCTGTGCCGGCATGAGACAAGAGAAGCTGAAGGCAAATGTAATCAAGTGACTAATTCAAGTGCTAGACACCAATTTCTGTCAAAAGCAGCCACACTGAGGGGATAATGATACTAACTAAAACAGCTTTTTCTCTGAAGGGAAACCTTTTCAGAAATGTCTTTTTCCCTACAGAGCTTTTCTCCTGACCCCTCAATAACTGTTTTCTTATTGTCTTAAATGTTCACATCCTCCAATCCTGTATCTATACTTCAGAATTGGAGTTACTTAAGGACATTGTAAAACATGCAGATTCCTACTGAATCAGTCTCTGGAGGTGGGGCCCTGGCATCTGCATTTGAAACAAGTCATTCCTAAGTATGATAAAATTTGTTCTAAACACTGCGTGCTGGTGCTGGGAAAATGGGACAGCCACATGCAGAAGAATGAAACTCGACCATTCTCTAACACCATACACAAAGATAAACTCAAAATGGATGAAAGACCTCAGTGTGAGACAGGAATCCATCAAAATCCTAGAGGAGAACATAGGCAGTAACCTCTTTGACATCGGCCACAGCAAATCCTTTCAAGATACATCTCCAAAAGCTAGTGAAACAAAAGCAAAAATGAACTTTTGGGACTTCATGAATCAGGAATCAGGTAAAAATGCATATACTGGGGACTTTTCCACAAATAAATACAGATAAAAAGCTTCTGCACAGCAAAGGAAACAGTCAACAAAACAAAGAGGCAACCCACAGAATGGGAGAAGGTATTTGCAAATGACACTACAGATAAAGGGCTGGTATCCAAGATCTATAAAGAACTTCTCAAACTCAACACCCAAAAAACAAATAATCAAGTCAAAAAATGGGCAGAAGATATGAAAAGACACTTCTCTGAAGAAGACATACAAATGGCTAACACACACATGAAAAAATGTTCATCATCATTAGCCATCAGGGAAATTCAAATCAAAACCACATTGAGATACCACCTTACACCAGTTAGAATGGCAAAAATGGACAGGGAAAGAAACAACAAATGTTTGAGAGGTTGTGGAGAAAGGGGAACCCTCTTACACTGTTGGTGGGAATGCAAGTTGGTACAGCCACTTTGGAAAACAGTGTGGAGATTCCTCAAAAAATTAAAAATAGAGCTATCCTATGACCCAGCAATTGCACTCCTGGGTATTTACCCCAAAGACACAGATGTAGTGAAAAGAAGGGCCATATGCACCCCAATGTTCATAGCAGCAATATCTGCAATAGCCAAACTGTGGAAAGAGCCGAGATGCCCTTCAACAGATGAATGGATAAAGAAGATGTGGTCCATATATACAATGGAATATTACTCAGCCATCAGAAAGGATGAATACCCAACTTTTACATCAACATGGATGGGACTGGAGATTATGCTAAGTGAAATAAGTCAAGCAGAGAAAGTCAATTATCATATGGTTTCACTTATTTGTGGAACATAAGGAATAGCATGGAGGACATTAGGAGAAGGAAGGGAAAAATGAAGGGAGGGAAATCGGAGGGAGAGATGAACCATGAGAGACTATGGACTCTGAGAAACAAACAGGGTTTTAGAGGGGAGGGGGGTGGGGGGATGGGTTAGCCCGGTGATGGGTATTAAGGAGGGCACGTATTGCATGGAGCACTGGGTGTTATACGAAAACAGTGGATCGTGGGTCACTACATCAAAAACTAATGATGTATTGTATGGTGACTAACATAATAAAATTAATTAAAAAAATAAAAAATAAAAAAAAAATAAACACTGCGGGCTCAATCCTGGCTGCACAATATCTGGACTTCAGCCCATAGATTCTCATTAATTTTTCTGGAGTGGGTCTAGGCATGAGATTTTTTTTTATGCTTTCATAGGAGATTCCATTTGTAGTCAGGGTTGAGAACCTCCAATCTATCTACCCTATTAGGAACAGGAATCAGGTAAAAACGCATATACTGGGGACTTTTCCACAATATTCCTCCATTCCAATATCCTAATCACCTTTCAACAAATTCATTTAGTTCTTCCCCCTTCAAATATACATCTTAAAAACTACCCCCACTTTGTAGTTTTCTAATAATCACCTACATCAGAAATCTACCCCCCCATGATATAGATTTAATTAGCCCATTCCCTTTCTTTTACTCCATCTTGACACTCCAATTAACCGTCTATACTTCATCTATCCAACAATCCCTATGCATCTTGCTAAGATATCGACAGGAACAGAAACCTGGCTTATTACCCTGCCATTCATGGTCAGTTCTTCATGCTTCCCTCCTCTCTGCCCCATCCCTCAGCACCCAGATCTTCAAGGGGACAGAAGCTGGATTGAAGATAGCCTTTCTTACCAGAAGCTTAGGAACTTTTACTAATGAAGTAGAGTCTGAACAGCTGCAGAAGATCCTTCCCTCCTTTTCCACACATCCCCTGTGTCTGGATGAGTGGCCACGGTTCCATAGAAGCCTCTATTTAGACATTAAATTCAGCAGGTCTGATATGGAAGGCCTGCCTCCCTCTCACTCTGCTCTTGAGGGTACCACTTAATAAAGGGCTCCTGGGCACCTCTAAATGTAAGTCATTTAATTCTTTATGGGATGGAGAAAGGAGAGTGATACAAAGCCTCTATTCCATATCCCAGAAGTAGGAATTTGTCTTTAAAGACATGCACCATGTTTTAATTTCTGTACCTTTCAGAAAGATACCACCAAGGTGAGCTCTGGGCAGTGCTGCCAAGTCATCAAGGTCTATTTATATAATAAACCACTAGCCATTTCTTCCAGCAATATTCCCCTCTTCTGCCATGCCTTCCCAGAAAAATAACTGTCCCCACACTCTCTCCACAGTCACCTCTGTCAAAGCCATCACTGAGAAGGGATCCACTAGCCCTTAGTCTTGAAACACCACTCAGGCATTCTGAGGGAAACATGTCAAAGGAATGTTACATTAATGGCTGAAATTCGGGTGTGTTAAACTGGCTGGAGAGATTCTCTAAGGGAACCACCAGTAAGAGAGTTTTTATTCCCAAGGAAAAAAAAACAAATTTATTAGCCTTAGCCCCTGCCTAATATATAACACCCAGGAAATTATCAGAGCTCTTAGTCAGTAAGAGAGTTTTTATTCCCAAGGAAAAAAGAACAAGTTTATTAGCCTTAGCCCCTAACACCCAGGAAATTATCAGAGCTCTTAGCATTTTGTTCAGGAAATATTTGCACCCACTTCCAATAGGTTCTGGTTGGGCACTGCGTGGATTCAGTGATGTTTAAGACAAGGTCTCTCCCTTCAGTGCCTACCACAAAAGCAATCACACATTAAAAAGACTTTTAAAAGATAAATAAAATATTGGGAGTACATCAAAATAAAAAGCTTCTGCACAGAGAAGGGAACAATCAACAAAACTAAAAGACAACCTACTGAATGGGAGATACTTGCAAATGACATATCTGATAAAGGGTTAGTATCCAAAATACATAAAGAACTTATAGAACTCAGTACTCAAATAATCCAATTTAAAAATGGGCAGAAGACATGAACAGACATTTCTCCAAAGAAGACATCCTGATGGCCAACAGACACATGAAAAGAAGTTCATCATCACTTACCATCAGGGAAATGCAAATCAAAACTACAAGGAGATGTGTCACCTTGCACCAGTCAGAATGGCTAAAGTCAACAACACAAGAAACAACAGGTATTGGCAAGGATGTGGATAAAAAGGAACCCTCCTGCACTGTTGATGAGAATGTAAACTGGTATAGCCATTGTGGAAAATAGTACAGAGGTTCCTCAAAAAGTCAAAAATAGAGGGCTGCCTGGGTGGCTCAGTCAGTTAAGCATCCAACTCTTGATTTCAGCTCAAGTCATGATCTCAGGGTCGTGAGATCGAGTCCAATATCAGGCTCCACACTGACCATGGAAGCCTGCTTAAGATTCTCTCTCTCCCTCTCCTTCTACCCCTCCCCATCCACCCTCAAGAAAAAAAATTTTTTTAAGATTTTATTTATTTATTTGACAGAGAGAGACACAGCAAGAGGGAGAGCACAAGCAGGGGGAGTGGGAGATGGAGAAGCAGGCTTCCCACTGAGCAGGGAGCCCAATGTGGGGCTTGATCCCAGGACCCTGGGACCATGACCTGAGCCGAAGGCAGACGCTTAACGACTGAGCCACTCAGGCGCTCCAAGAAAATTTTTTTTAAAGTTAAAAATAGAACTACCTATGTTCTAGCAATCACACCGTACTACCAGGTATTTACCCAAAGAAGACAAAAACGCTAATTTGGAGGGACACAAGCACCCCCATATTTATAGCAGCATTATATACAATAGCCAAGATATGGAAGCAGCCCAAGTTTCCATCAACTGAGGAATGGATAAAGAAAATATGGTATACATATACAATGGAATATTCTTCAGCCATAAAAAATGAAATCTTGCCATTTGTAGCAACATAGATGGAGCTAGAGAGTATAATGCAAAACAAAAAAAGTCAGCCAGAAAGACAAATACCATGATTTCATTCATATGTGGAATTTAAGAAACAAATGAGCAAAGGGAAAAAAAGAAAGAGAGAAATCAAGAAGCAGACTCTTAATTATAGAGACCAAACTATGGTTACCAGAGGCGAGGGGGTGGGGGGATGGGAGAAATAGAGGATAGGGATTAAGGGGTGCACTTGTGGTGATGAGCACTGGGTGTCCTATGGAACTGTTGAATCACTATATTATACACCTGAAACTAATATAACCCTGTATATTGACTAACTGGAATTAGAAATAAAAAATAAAATTTACTGGGTCATAAAAAAAGAAAACTTTTAGAAGATATACAAATGGCCAACAAGCACAGAAAGGATGCTCAACATCACTAATCCTTAGGGAACTGCTAATCAAAACTACAATGAGGTATCCCCTCACACTCATTAGGATGATTATATTAAAAAAAAAAAAAAAAAAAACCAGAAATTAACAAATGTTGGTAAGGATTTGCACTGTTGTGGGAATGTAAAATTGTAGGTCTGCTGTGGAAAATTATATGGCAGTTCCTCAAAAAATTAAAAATAGAAGTGCCACATGATCCAGCAATTCCACTTCTGGGTATATACCCAAAAGAACTGAAAGCAGTGTTTTGAAGAGATAATGGTATTCCCATGTTAATAGCAGCATTATTCACAATAGCTAAAATGTAGAAGCAACACAAGTGTCCATTGACAGATGAATGGATAAGCAAAATGTGGCACATACACACTGGAATATTATTGGCCCTAAAAGGGGAGGAAATTTTGATACATGCCACAAGACAAATAAACTTGGAGAACACTAGGCTAAGTAAAATAAACTAGTCACAAAAAGATACTGCATGGCTCCTCTTATATGAGGTACTTAGAGTAGTCAAAATCATAGACGGAAGTACAGTGGTGGTTGCCAGGGGCTGGGGGCAGGAGAATGGGGAGTTAATGTTTAATGGGTACAGAGTTTCAGTTTTTGCAAGAAAAGAGTTACAGAGATGGATGGTGAGGAAGGATGCATATTATGAATGTATTTAATACCACTGAACTGTATGCTTAAAAAAACAGTTAAGGTGCTAAATTTTATATATATTTTATCACAATAAAAATTTGGAAAAAAAGACTTTTAAAGTAATCTCTATTACTCATTTGCAAGACATGCTTCTAATCACCTTTAAAATATTAACTCATTTATTCCTTACTTAAATCCTGTGGAGTTTGCTGCAGCTATTACCCCCATTTAACAACTAGGAACACTGGGGAATAGAGAAGAAAGTAGAATCAGGATTTAAACCCAGGAGGTCTAGCTCCAGAATCCAAGTACCTAACCAATATGGTGAATGTCTTCAAGAGACCAGTGGCACCAAATATCCGTGAATGGTGTACTCCTCGAGGGCAACGCCATGGTTATTCTAGAATATTGTTGCTGCTCAAAGATGTCCTATATCTTCTCTTTAGGAACTGCCCCACAGGGTCTTGTGAATACCCTCCACTGAACACATCTTTTTCCTCTCATGAGGCAACCAATGCCAATAAGCTGTGCTCTCAAGCCAGGTAACTCCATTATGGGTCACTGCCAAAGTGAGACTATGTGAGACTTTGTCTTGGCCTTCCTAACCTGGCTCAGAAGGCAGTTCCCTTGGTCAACTCACTGCCGAACATGCTTACAAACCAGGTCAAAATGAATACCCAGTGGCCTTGAAAATGAAAGGCAGAGAGGCGGCTGACGGCAGGGGATGGATACTACCTCCATCTCACCTAGAGTTGAGATGAAGTGTTCTGGGTTGACACATGACCCTTGGGTTGCCTTGGGTCTTCCTCTGATCCTTTTCTCCCCCTTTCCTGGCTGCCTTGTGGGTTTATGAGGCAGCTCTTTCCTAGTGCATGACAGAGGGTAGTTGGCACTATGTGCCAGGTTTGCCTGGGCCGGGGCAACGTATGGTTGAGACCCTTGGTTTGTTCCTCTCCTGAGAGAACAGGAAGGAACAAACACTGGAGCAACTACCAGCCACACAAGAGCCAGAGCCAGACAGACCTTCCAAGAAGGGCAGACCCTCAGCCTAGGATCCTAGGAGGATCACAGTGCACAGGACCCAGTGCAGAAGCCCCATAATTAGGAGCTTGAATTAGAGCTTTGAGAGAAATGCAGAAGTGACAGGGAAGAAATGAAGCCCACGTGAGTCTCTTCTGATGAAGAAGGGAGAGAAATTCAAGGAGCCTAGAGTAAGCAGGTGTCCCTAGGATAAGCTTTGGCCTCAGGCATGAGACAAAGTGCTGGCAGGGTTGATTTCCCCCAAGGCTTCTCTCTTTGCTTGTAGATGGCCTTCCTCCTCCTGCCTCTTCACATGGTTGCCCCTGTGCACACACTCACTCCTGGTATCTCTCTGTGTGTCCTTATCTCCTCTTCTTACAAAGATCGCAGTCCTACTGGATTAGGGCCCACCCTGATGGCTTCATTCAATTTAATTTAATTTAATTTAATCAGTTCTTTATAGTCACATTCTGAGGTATTGGGGGTTAGGGCTTCAACATATGAATGGGAGGGACACAATTCAGTCCATAACATCCTGTACATATAAATATATATTCAATATTTTGAACATTTCTGCCCCTCTCCCCTATCACTTTATGTTTCTTTTTATGAGTTCTATATTCAGTATGAAAATCTCTAATGAGGAAGAACATCTGTGAAGATGCTGTTTTGGTCAAATTGGTAGAACAGCACAAGGAACCCAGGCGGAAAGCATATCTCTCAGGACTGGAGACCAATAGTGAGATGGCTAAAGAGCCACTAGATGGAACCGCATGGGATTGGGCCACCAGATCCTTCAATCTCCTGAGTACTTGTCTTGGTTAATGCTCCCTACCTGTGGCAAGCAGAGTCTAAGACTGTGCCCGTCCATCCTCCTAGTTTCCATACCCTCATGAAATTCCCTCTCCTTGAGTATACACTGGCCTAAGTGACTTGCTCCTTAACCAACAGAATATTGGCAGAGCTGACAAGATGTCACTTCCATGATTAGGTTACATACAATTATGACTTCCATCTCCTGGAACACTCTTTCTTCTTGGCTTTGATGAAACAAGTTGTCATGTTGGGCAGACCCATATGGCAAGTAACTGAGATCAGCCGACAGCCGACAGCCAACTAGAAATGAACGTCATCAGTCAAGCAACCCTTGAGGAACTGCCAACAACCATTAACTGAATTTGAAAGTGAATTGTTTTCAAGGCAAGTCTTCACATGAGACCCCAGCCCTGGATGCTACCTTGACTGCAGCCTTATGAGAGACTATGAGGACCCAGTAAGCCATTTCTGAACTCCTGATCCACAAAAACTGTAAGGGAATAAATGTGTGTTATTTTAAGCCATTAAGTTTTGGAGTAACTTGTTACTCAGCAATAGATAACTAATACATTGCCCTAAGTCCTCTCTCTAGACCCCAGTATTTGCCACCCTATTGTTTGGACTTCTGACTAATTAATATCTTCCAGTATCTACATTTGTATTTAATTCCCTTAGGATAATATTATCTTATATATGATTTTCATCAGATTGACTTTTCCTACTACAAAAGGATGCTATGTCACTATAAAGCTACTCTTGGGATACTAACAGCTAATGTGGAAACATCCAACTTAGGCTAGTAACCAGATTCTCATCCCCAGTCTGCCATAGGGTCACTATACTCTGTTCCTAAAACACTTGGCACTCACCCTCCCACTTGATTTGGTTTTTCTTTTCTACTTCCTCCTTTCTTCCCCATCAGAGGGAAGGTGTTACGCTCCTGTATCTCTCAGAGGAATCATGCTCCACCCCAAACTATATTTTCACAGCATATACATATCCAGGTCTGTCTGTCTCTCTTCTTTGTTTCCAATTCTTTTCAAACTACCCCAGGAAAAGATTTCTTTTTCCCTGTCCTCTACTTTCTCCTCCCTGCTTTGATCCATTTTGGGGCCAAAAATAATCCTAATCATGGCTGATAAGTGCAGGCTCCATGCCAGGGATTTACACCTGCATCAGCAAAAAGGCAGAGCCATGCATTTTGAAGTAAATTAAAGCTAATAAAGAACCAAAGCCAAAACTCTAAAGCCCTTGAAAGTACCCAGAAATCAACGTCAGAGCTGCTACAAAAGCTGCAACCACCCACCTCCTCATCATCTAATTTAATTTAACCTGCTTTTGATCATAAGCAGCTTTCCAGAAAAAATGAAATAGGACTTCTCTTTGCTGAGGTTTTTGCTATGCTTACTATTAAAACAATGTTGCTCTCTACTTTTTTTTTTTTTCCATTGCAAATGTATGATATGTGGTGAGTTATTTTGGTCTAGCCTGGGAATGTTTAACCATTATGCATAAATGTGGGGTTTTTTAAGAAAAGCACAAGACAAGTTCTGGCACCTGACTTACTAATGAATTTTTAGAAATAACCTACTTATAAGTTGGGGGGCATGATACATGTAGAGGGGGACAGTGTTGTTCATTGTAGGAAGCGGGATGAGGGATGGGGCATGTGTAAACACTGTCAAGGGGCCAAGTGGAGCTGAGAGGAAGAACAGAGAGTGAAGCTGGCGGGAGAAGAGTGGAAGGATGATGATATTCAGTGAGTAACTGATATGTGAGGGGCCCTGACCTAGAGCTTTCTCCTGTTACTCTACTGAATCTTCACATCAGTGCTGGGAGGTAGGTCATCTTCTCCTGCCACTTTTCAGATGAGGAGACTGATTCTTAGAGAGTTTATATGACCTGCTGAAGGTTACACAGCTCATAAGTTGTGGGACCAAGATTCCAACTTGGGTCTTTTTGAAGAGCCAACAAGGACCTCCTTGCCATTTCCCTACGCATCCACTCCCTTCTTTTCCTAGGTTAAGAAAAGGAGAGGGTGGATTGTTCCACTTTTGCTGATGAAAGTTGGGGGAAGGACAAACTAAAGCACAAAACTAAACTGGCAGAGAAAGTCTGGGGAACCAGAAAGTTTGTATTTCCCCAAATCGTGGAAAACTGTGTGGTCTTCAGGGTAGGAGCTGGAGGGCAGGAAAGGCTGGGTCTGGAACCAATCAGGGGCACTAGAAAGGGAACACCAGGACACTCTTTCTAAAAGCCACTATACAGCTTCCCTCGCTGGTGAGAAACAGAGTAGCCCTGGCAGAGAAGGGCAAAGGTAAGATCAGCAGCTGAGAAGGCACAACTATGAAACCAAATAAGGCCAAACACCCTCCCCCCGCCCCCCGCACCAGTCACCCCAGGCTCAAACTTAGCATCGTTTAGATCCACGCTGGGGTGTATGATTAGGGTTAGGGGAAAACAGAGGAAGGGGAAGCTAGGCTTAATGAGGAAGACACAGCTGTGCATCCTGGGCATTTGTTTCTTTAAAATGTTTGCTCTGAAAGAATTATCTTCCTTTCCCTGCTTGCTTAGTGTTGTTTAAACATCACTCTTTTAATAAAGAGGTATACTGTGGACCCAAGAGAGATATAAAAACTGTGCTATTCTTTTATCTCAGGCAAACACTGGGATGCCACTACTTGGACCTGCACATGGGGTGGAGCCCAGATCTTTTGGTAGAGCCCCTCACCCCCAGTGGTGCTGATGCAAATGTCCACACTACGCTTCAGGAAATCCTGGCTTGGATGAGTAGCTATGGGAAAGTGCACCTATCACATAGCAATGCACTGAACAGACTGGGACAGCTCTCCAAGACGTGAGGCTTAGATAACTGTGGGAAAACTGCAGAGGATAAGAAGAAACTTCTGGACTCCTGGCCACTAAAATAAATTACCTCCAACATACCTCAAACCCACTCCTTACCAGCACTTCATAATCATCTTCTGATTCCTTATGACCCCTCCCAACCTTCTGACTCATTGGGGACCCTCACCTCCCTAATTTTGCTCCCAACTAACTACCTCTCCTGATATTTTTACTGGACTACGGGTTGTAGTCAAGGTTACCAGGTTACCAGGATATGTTTAAAACGTGTTTAAAATGCTACAGGGAGGCAACAGAGGGCTCTGCCTGAGTCCACGCTTGCCAAGCAATAGCCTTGCCCTGAGTGCATAAGAGATGACTAGCTTTGCCCTGGGGAGGTCTCCATCTGCACAGAGCAGAGGCCCAGACTCCCAAGTCCCATGGAAAGGAAAGAAGAGAGAACAAAGAAAGCCAGCTAGCACATCTGCCCCTGCAATGTTGCCCACCTGGGCATTCTCTCCGACGCTAACAAGAGAAATCACCTCCATCTCTTCTCAGGGATGGTCAAGTGATATTCACTAAGTGCTCTGAGCCGGTGAGACCCAGTGGGCCTCTCTGCCCCAGGAGTCTGACAGAAAATCAATCTGTTGTCTCCTTTGCTTTCTGGATATTATGGATGCCCATCAGGTAGGAGTCTGAATCAGATGATCTGCAAAGTCCCTCCTAATACCAACACCTTATAATTCCTTTCAGCCAAGGCTTGAGGGTGCCTTTTTGGCATAAGGCAAGGAGAGATTGACATAAGGTCAGAAAATACAGTTACCTTCCAAATTCCCTTGAAAATAGAGGAGAACTGTAGTATGGTTAATCCAGAATTGGACTTTGTTTTGCATCTGAGAAAACTGAGGCCAGACTGGGAAAGTAACTTACACACAAGGTGACACAGTTGATGGTTGAACTGGCTTGAAACCGAGACTCCTGGCTTCTCATGCTTGTCTCTTTCCACCATTTAGTTCCACCACCCTTGGCTTGACAGCGAATGCCCTGACTTTTGACATCAGCAGCTACTTTACCCTCTTGGGGGTATTTGGTTCCAGCTAATACCCCAAAGAGTCAATATCCTAGCACACACCAGGATGGTTAGGACAGGTGACATGACCACCTGCTGAGTGGCAGAGAGAAACTAGCCCCAGGTTTTACAAGTTGCCATAAATGTATCACAATGTGGGTAATCTATGTGTAGAATCCCGGCTAATAAAAATGATCACTTCACCAAGTATTTTTAGGGGGCTCCCTAGGATGGATTCCCTGGTAGCCCCAATTATCCCACTTGATCTTCTCCCAGGCAATCCTGATACAACTCTGGGTTGTCACGACTCTTAGAGATGGAGAGCAACTGCAGATACTGTCTGTTTTGGGAGATGGATCCGGGCAAGTTAGACAGGAGCAAGGCAGGACCAGAAATGCCAGCCAGAAGGCTTTTGAAGCACCGAGGCATAAGGTAAACAGTGGGGAAGAGGGAAAAGGAAGGGATGTAGGCAAGAGGTTATAAAAGGCTACTGGATCTGAAGACTAAGATGAGGCAGCCATGGGAGAGAGAAAATCATGAAGAAACTCAAGATGCTAAGTCTTGAGGAAGAGAGGCAATGTACCTTGGGAGAAGAGGTCGAGTTTAATTTGAGACATGTTAAACAGGATATTCATAGGGTCAGAGAGCAGAGAGCTAGAGACGAGAGCCTGAATTCTAAAGATGTGAGCAGGGTGGCTACATCCACGGTAGTCCTGGACACTCAGCAATGCACACTGTGCCGGGCGCTCCATGCCTCCAGGCATGTGTGTCTTACCTTCCTAACATTCTGTAAGCATCTTGAGGGCAGAGAACTTGGTATGTCGTTATTCCATGGACATTACCATACACAGCACAGGGCACATAGAAGCACAGAACTAAGCTTCCTCTGGCTACAAACACGAGCTGGGCTGTGCCTGTCAGCGGCAGAGCCCACAAACTGTCTCACCTGCCACATTATTTTTCAAGACAACAGAAGTTAAAGTGGCCCAGGGCCATGGGGCATTGGTCCTACCAGCTGCCCTCTTCTTTTGGGAGGACAATACCAGGTGTCCACAGAGATTGACCAGGCCAAAAAAGAGGCCTTTCTGTGAATTAAATCCTGACACTGTTTTCTCAATTCTGAAGATGGTGACTAGCTCACAGGACCTGAGCCATCCTCCAAACATCTCTTCTGCCAAGGATAATAAGAGTTTAAATCAAGAAAGGAAGAGTTGCTCTGACCAACAAGGGAAACTCCAGGCCTTGTGGGTGAGTCCTTGGCCACAAACCCTTCTACCTTCAACGGAGGCCAAACACACAGGTTCCTCCTGGGCCAATGTCCAACTCTTGTTTCCAACCATGTAGCCTTCCTATCCCTCCCCAGACTGTGATGCAAAATCCCACTGTACGTCTTTCTTTACCTACCCCTGCGGTAAGAATAGCAGGGGTTGCACCTCTCTTTCAAGGCACCTGGTAAGGCCTAAACAGACAAGATGACAGCTAGATGCTGATATAGTCCTCAAACAGGTGTATCCAATTTCTACAATTATTGTCACTTAGGAACATATTTGAGGTAAGGTCTATCTCTTCCCTTTTTGTCTGAAACAGGAGCCAAGCAAGGATGACTAGAGGCAGAGAATGCCTAAGAAACATACAGGCCTCCATTCTCCAGAGGGTACCACAAAGCTCCCCATTATGAGGTGAGATAGGGTTCCCAGTGTGGTTCACTCTATCCCTTCTTTATGTGATAAGGGAGCAAAGCCAAGAACCTGAGCTCTGGAACAGACCTCAGCAACAACATCCTACATTCACACCCAGGACTCTATACCCAGTGCACACCCATTGGAAACCTCCAGCATGCCTACAAGTTACCCCCTTCCTCTCTTTTGTGTGAAAGCTCTCTTCTGGATATACTCCATTGATTGGGGGTCTGGTCAGGTCAGGCCTATTTCTGTAGGGGGAGGGGAACTGGTAGAGACCCGGTACCAAGCCATACGCATGAGGACCTTAGAGGGATTCTCTGCGTGCACCCTTCTCCAGAGAGACAGCTGTGATTCCAGACTTCTGCACACTTTGCCCAGTGGCCTGACACCCTGAGGGTTTAGGAGGGGCCCAGCTGGCTCCAAGTGATGTGGAAGTTTCTGGTAGAGGGGTCCAGGAGAGACAACCCAAACCTAAGCGGAGACTGGCAGCGACTGACAAGCAAGTAAGTCTTATCTTAAAACAGAAAAATATTGTACTCTTTAAAAGTCCCACCTGACTGCTATAGTAAGTCTGCTGGAACATTGGGAACCCCTTGGCAATAATGAATGGTGGGGCATTTTGTACTTCACAGAATCAATAATAAATAAGCTTTATATATATATTTTTCCGAAGTTTCTAGAGAACTTTTATCTCTGCCTGGCTGGGGCTTTCTAAGGCCTTGCCCTGGTCTCTCCAGTTGGCACTGAGATGTGGCCACTTAAAACAATAGGGAACCTTGGCCCCTTCTTTCCTACTGCCCCATTCCCCCAATCACTAGACCAGGAGGCCAAGGCAAAGTCAAATGAAGTAGAGGAAGCTTTGGTGCAATGGTTCATTAACTCCTACATGTCCCTCATCCCCCAAAACTTCAAATCATCCTAAGTGCCACCTCCACAAAGTAGTTCCATCCTCAAAGCCTAAGAGAAAGTGAGCGTCTACTGATTCTGTGTGCTCTTTGTCTAATACATTCCTTTCAGTCTGACACACCCATGTCTGCAATCTAAACATAGGCCACCGCTTAAGCTCTGTTCTTCCAAATTTTATTCTTCTAAATTTACTTTTTCTTCTTTATCAAATGTATTTTGGTCATTATAAAAGCAATGCATGTTCATCATAAAATTTTTGAAAAATACAGTAGACATAGGAAATAAAATGACCTAATGTCTCAATCCCATTCCTCATAAATTAACAGTATAAATAATATTTTTATGCATTTCCTTCCAGTCGAGTTGCTATGCATTTTTCCCTTTTTTTCCCCCCATTTGGATCAGACAGCCTTATTCCCCAAGTATGTCACTTACTAGTTGTATGACCTTGGACGAGTTATTTACTTAATCTCCTGAAGCCAAATTTCCTGGCTAGAATGACGGCAGCAGTAGAAGCTGATTGTGGCAGCTCTGCTCATACAATAAACTTTCACTGAGATCAATGATCAGGTCAGTCAAGAAGGAAATAGGATTCAACTTCTAAAATTCACATGATACACAACTTTTCTGAAACACAGCTGTCACATCCCAGGAGACAGGTCATTCAAAGCATGGAATGGTCTTACTCCGTCATTTCCTGTGGACAGCATGAGCCCACCACTCAGGAGCAGCAATACACAGTGTTGACAGGGTTGAGAATTATCGCAAAGCTATCACTTACTGTGAACCTGCTATATTCTAGGAACTCTGCTAGTCTCTTGGCAATTTTTTCCTCCTGTTCTAAACAAACTTGCAAAACAAACTTCTGATCCCCACCCTACAGATAACTAGGGTAAAAGGCTTGCTCAAGACCTCAGATCTAGAAGGCCCAGGGTTCCGGTCTTCTGTACCCAAATCCCACACTAATGCCTTAAGCAGTGATGTGATTCTTGGCGCATCATTTCTGGCTTATCCATTCAGTACTCAAGCAGAATTTCTTGTTGCATAAGGTAGACTTTCTGGCTATTTTTCTTAAACTTCCTTCTCTGGCCGTTCCGCAAGGGACTAGTATTAGCTAAGTGGACCCATTCTGACCTTCTCTGCTCACAACACTCATGACAGAATAAAATTGAAGACTCGGGGAAATGTGAAACCTTTTGGCCAGCAGGCCAAGGTAAGGAGGGAGTTGGGGGTTAGACTGGCTTGATTCAGGCGCTCTGAATGAGGAACCTGAGCTCATTCTTTCCTTGTAATAGATTCTAATTATTCCCAGAACATCATCACCCATTGTTGAATGAATGATACATCACATCGATCATACAAAATAGACATACTCAAATTATGGATGAGGAAAATAAGTTTCAGAGAAGTTAAGTAACCTACTCAAAGCCATATAGCCAGTCACTTAGTACTAAAGCTGGACTAGCTGAACCCAGGTCTGCCCAACTCCCAAACCCATGCTCTTCCACTCCACCAAGCTGCCTTCCTTACTAAATGTCTAAAAATGTATGGAAATAATGCAAGGTTTTGTGGGGAAGATGCTTAGGACATCCATCAGAACCTTCCTCAGATACCCCAGAAAGATCATTTTATTCAGGAACCCTGATGCTGCTTGCAGTTATTAAACCATCTGCCTGAGAACCCAAATTTTAATTTGTTCTTCACAGGCAGGAATTCCTCAGGAAATATGCAGTTCAAACTTAAGAGAAGGTCAGGAAAACAGAAGTCCTCCTATGATAGACTGTTTACCAATGCTGGCCCCATCAATCCCCCCTTCATTTATGTGATGCAATTCTGTCTCTCCTTCCATCAAGTGGTGGAGTTAATCTTCCTGCCCCCTGAATCTGTGCTAGTATGAGACTTTCCTAAACTAAAAGAATATAGCAGAAGAGATGCTATGGGACTTCCAGGCCTCATCTTCAAAAGGTCTTACAGCTTCTGCTTCTATTCTCCTAGAACATATCTACCATCATGTAAGGAAACTTAGTCTGGTCTTCTGGTGGACGAGATGCCACAAGATGAACAGAGAGAGGTACCTGGCTGATAACTAGCACCAACTGCCAGACATGCTAGTGAAGCCATCTTAACTATCCAGCCCCAACCAAGCTGTCAAATGACTATAGCCACATGAGTGATCCCAGTTAAGACCAGTGGAAGAACCACCCAGCTGATCCCAACCCAAATGACTGATGCATAGAATTGTAAGAAAATAAACAGTTGTTTTAAGCCCAAAGGCCTGGGTATTCTGTTACACAGCAAAAGATAACTGATACATCTTCCCTTTGCCTCTGGGAACACGTCCCTCACCTGCCCCTTTCAGCAATAACCAGCCAATAACTAGTGAGAAATCTTCTTTGGTTCTAAGCAACCCCTGCATGGGACTGCTCTCAGAAGTTTCTTCCTGATAATCACCTTCATTCTGTATATATTTATGCAGTATATCCTACAAGCCCAGCCCTGTGCTGGCAGGCATAGGGTATTCAAGGATGTATAAATTGAGGACTCTTCCCTCAGTGAACTCATTACAGATATCAATACCCCAAGCCCCCAAACAGTAGCAACACAAAACAAAACGTGAAGTGTACAGTTGAGCTGGGCACCACAGCATGTGTCCATGGTGGACAGAAGTGTGAATAAATGGGCAACATGCAAAAAAGTGGTTTGGGGTCCAATCTCCCAAATCACCCTACAGAGGATTACTCCATTGCACAAATCCATCACCTCTGAGAGCAGGGGTGGCATAAAGAATGTGGGACCTGAGAAAGATTGTCAAGTATATTTCAGACAAGGCAACTGATGTGGCTCATGGCCTGAGACCCTGCAGACTTCAAGAAACCCCAAGACTGGAGCCAGATAGCATATACAGTTTTGACTGCATAAAGAGGAACTAAGCCCAAGAGTTTCACAAGGGCTCATAAAAATGTGAAAGGTTTAGAGACTTCTTTTACTGATGTACAATTTCTTTATGTGTACTCAAGAGGAAAATATCTTCTCTCATACATCAAGCTGTTGGTCACAGTCAACAAATCCCTGTTGCCTTCTAAAAGAATTCCAAATTCCTTAAGATGATATTTAGGGGCTCTCCATGATCTGGGGCTAAAAATCTGGAATTCTAATCCTGGCACTGCCATTTATTCACCCTGGGAAGGATACTCCGCATCTCTGAGTCTGTTCTTAATACTGGGATTTTACATGCATAGGTCAGAGGGATGTTATGAGAAGTAAAAAGACATAATAAAGTGCCCAGTATTAGTATTGTCCCTGATACACAGTGGATGTTGACTAACTGTAAAGTTCCTTCCCAGTGGTTCAACACCCTCCATCACACTCAGAGAAGACAGATCTCTTCAGAAAAGTTTGTGAGATGCCAGGGAGGAGGTAAAGTTTCCTTGGTATAAAGGCATCTTGAAGTTAGATATGGTGAAAAGGGACCAGAGTGATGGACTAGGTCTCTGTGTCATTTGTTTGTTTGTTCTTACTGCATATCCCAAGTACATCTTCAGAGCAATCAGGTATCTAACTAAGGCTTCGCCAAGGTATTTTCTGAGAAGGGAACTTAGATATGCTCATGGTTGAGTTTTACCCAAGCCAATCCTACTCCTGACCCCACACTTCATACCCAACAATGGGCATTTGCCTCTTGTACTCAGAACACTGATCCCACATTGGGACTGTTCTTACCTCCTTCTCCCATTTCTTCAGTGGAAAGAGCTCTCTAACCTTCATTTCCCTAGTGCCACTCCAGCAAGACACCACTCCCACATCCAGGCCAACTGAGAGTCCCAGAGATAATCACCCCCCACCTCTTCCCCTACCTGCTCCCCTCTTGACAGGAAAGGCAGCACACTGTTGGTAATAACTCCTCCCCGGTCTTTCTACAAATATACATTCATATTCTCTAGTAAAACAAGAAACCGAACAGAACTAAATTTCCATCAGAGATCAATCAATACCATTGACTAGAGCAGGATTTCACCGAATGTGAGGCACCAGGGAGCCATGGAGATCCTCCTCCCCTACCCCCAAAAGTACACATGCTGCCCCTCTGTCAGTCTCTGGAATTTCACTGCAGGAGTAGTTGTAGATTGTCTACAAGTATCAGCCCCTGTCTAACTATAGCCCACAGCTGGAGAGAAGCTATGGCTGCTAAAACATCAACCACTGACTCGGGATTAAAGAGATATAGGCTCCTTCATAACTCATCCTATAGGGAGGACCAGTAAGCCAAACCCACCCCTATCCCTACCTTATCGATTGTAAAGGGTAGTGATTCCCAATTCCCATAGTTGTTCCATCACTCCCATCCAAATCATAGTTCTGACCCCTCATAAAGAGAGTGGAAATAATTTGTTAAGTGACTCAATGTGTCAAGCCTTCTGCTTGGTCCTTTATACATCACTCATTCCTACAACATCTCTGTGAGTGAGGCATTATTATTTCCATTCTACATATGAGTAGACTGAGGCTAATGGAGCCCAAAGATAATAACAGTCAATAAATAAAATCTGAATCAAGGCCCATGTAGCTCATAGCCTATGACTTTACACCCAAGAGTCAACATGTAGAGTTGTACTCTCTTATTATGTATTCTAAATACACCGGCCTTTGGGAGTTTGTGCCTTTATCACTGGTTTCCTACAGCTCCAGCACAGTGTCATGTGCTTGGAGGTAGTGTTCACAATGGCAACAGATGAAGTTACCTTCCAAATCCTTCCCAGAGTCCTCTTCCATCAGAGGCCCATGAAACCTAACCTAAACAGAGGGCATGTGAATGTAGTCACCACATTCATCAAAAGTAATGCCTTTTATACAACAGTTAACATACTATGTTGTCATGACAGGATGTAATGAGTTAAAACCAAGATGAAAAGACACGAGAGGAAGGAGAGGGAAAGCCCAACCAGAAGACATGAGAGACGATAGACAAAGAGTCACCTTTTCTGTGAGCTCCCTCTTCACCTGGGAAAGAAGGTAGCACCACTAATCCTCTCCCTAGGTAGGGAGCTTCCCCTAGTTTTTGAACCTGGCTGAGCCCCTCAATTCAGGCCCACCTCATGACCTCTCATAAAGGGAGGTCACCACCACCTGGGGGCTCCCTTAAAGCCAACACAAACACAACTCTCCCTAGCAGAAATCAGCTCTCCATGCTCTTTCCTGAACTCTCCCACATTGTCTAACTGAGGTTCCCAGAGCTTGGACCAGGTGGAGATTCAGTTGCCAATGGCAACCAAAACCTACTGCTTCAAATCCAACTTCACTCTGATTGGGCTGGAGGGATGGAAGTCAAGGAGGAGCCAGGACCAAGCTGCCTTTGTGTCTAATACGTTCACTTCACAATCGTCATGCCTTATACTCATGTAAGTCTTCAGCTTTTTAAAAGGCTTTCCGGTAGCATCTCATCATCTCTTAATCTGGCAGACAGGAACTCTGCAGTTGTTTTGTCCCTCTGCACCAGCCTCAGCACTGTCCAAGAGAACTTTCTATGA
Organism: Neomonachus schauinslandi; assembly: GCF_002201575.2. Taxonomy (NCBI): domain Eukaryota; kingdom Metazoa; phylum Chordata; class Mammalia; order Carnivora; family Phocidae; genus Neomonachus; species Neomonachus schauinslandi. The sequence goes on along the minus strand of NC_058403.1, from coordinate 67,559,645 downwards.
TGATGGAAATGAACAGATTTGTTCTGTCCAATACAGACCTCACTTGCTAGTCACATGTGGTTACTGATCACTTGAAATGAAGCTAATGCAATGGAGAAGCTGAATTTTTAATTTTATTTTAATTTTAACAAATTTTAACTTTAATATCCACATGTGGGTAGTGGCTACTGTATGGGACAATGCGGCTCTGCAGCATCCCAACCAGACCTCACTGCAACGGTAATTTATGACCTCAATTTGCCACATGGTATTCTGCAGACCAAAAAGCATCATGGAATTTTACACAGAGGATAACAGCCATGTGTGCTGAAAGAACCACCAGATGAAAAGGCTAACTGGATTACCCTTTATCTATAGTTTGGATATTGATCACTTCAGTAACAAAATGCTTACATATTCTTACAGACTGAGCAGGTTAGAAACAGAGGAAACACTAAAGACTATCTAGCTCAACCCCTCATTTTATCCATGGGAAAACAGACATGCTATACCTTTCTTCTCAGACTATACTTGACTCCTGTTTTCTAGGGAGTCCTGTGTGGCTCCACACTTGCTCCTAAAGATTGTGACAACCTGCCCGGATATTCTGTATGCCAGGTTAGGTATGCCAGGGTAAGAGCCAAACTGGAGAGAAGAGATTACAATTACCACCATCACCATCAGCGACCAGGATCTCCTCCTCAATGATTTCATAAGGGGCCTAGAAGTCAGGGGTAAACTGCAGGTAAAGGGCTAAGGGGGGCTCTGGGCCCAGACTCTGGATGCAGAGCCCAGTGGTTCCTCTCTCATTACTGCCCATTCTCCACCTTCACTTGTCCAATCACTTATTTGGAAAGCCCCTGATTTGAATGTTCAGAAAAAAACTGTTTTCCTCTCATCTTGGCTCAGAGCAGTGGTTTCAGTTTAAATTTGGGGCTTCTAGGCAAAATTAGCTCCCCGAGCAATCTCTTTCCTTTGTTATTTGCTTTGTTATTTGCTAGAGAGGGGGAGCCCCCATTGGTGTGGGTACTAGAAATGAAGATTATGAAGTTATGGACAGAATTTAATTTTCTTATAAAAAGAAAAATATACCCTTTTCTGTTTTGTTTTTTTTTAAAACTGGATGTTAATAAGAACACAGGTGCATGTCAGACTAATTTTTACTAGTGTTATTTAGAGATGTTTGGTCATACTGTTAAGGAGAAACGTCTATGACATGTAAACATTTATTCATCAAACACTTATTGACACCTTCTTTCTAGTCATAGGCATAGCATTATCTTATAGAAGAGACAAATAGCATAGCATTATCTTATAGAAGAGACAAAGAGCATTCATCCATTCAATATTTATTGAGTCCCTACTAGACAGAGAAAGTTCCTATCTTCATAGAACTTATGTTCCAGTCATAGGAGGTTTTCAGTACTCATGTGTACAAAATAAAATTATCATTTCAGATAGTATAAGTCCTAAAAGGCCATAAAAACGGTAGGATAGAGAGTGAAGAGTGGGATGGGGTGTGTTACTTGAGCTATGGTGGTCAGGAAAGGCCACTGTAAGGAAGTGACATTTGAGCTAAAGTCTGAATATTGGGAAGGAGTCAAATGAAAGGATGAGAGAGGTCCCAGGTTGAAGGAACAACATTGCAAAAGCCCTGGGATGAGAACAAGCTCGACATGTTTTAGGAACAGAACACTGGTAAGGCTGGAGTGAAGTGAACAAGTGGGAAGTGTTTCAGAGAAGAGGTCTGAGAAAGAAGAAGGTTCAGATTACATAGAGCCTTATAGGTAAGGTAAAAGGTGTGGATGCTATTCCTAGAACAATGAGAAGCCACTCGGGAGTTTTAAACATGAGAGAGAGATGATCAGATTTATGAATACAAATACATACAATTATGGATAAAATATTTACAATATAGGAAGATGACTACAAAGCAGGCCATTACAAAAGTATTATAGGAACTATGTTAACAAAGAAACCTGCAGGAAAGAATAGGCAGGCCTCATGGAGTGATGGCATTCCAGGCCATCAGAGCAGGTGCAAAGGTACGGAAATGTGAAACAACACTGTGAACATGATGGCATGCTGGAGGGGACCACAGGTGGTCAGTCAGCATGGAGGCCAATAGGTGTGAGTCACCCCTGGGAGATCTTAGACACCAGCCCCAGAAATTGAAATTATTTTGCAGGCCACTGGTTCTTAACTTGACTCTTAAAATACTGGTATTGGGCCCCACACCAGACCAATTAGATCAGAAATTCTGAGGTGGGAGGGCAGGCACCGGTATATTTAAAAGCTCTCTGGGTGATGTTAATGCATAGCCAGGGTTGAGAACCACGCTGCAGGTGATGACTGAGGGGCCCTGCAGGGTTTGAGATAAGCGGTAACAATTATTTATTTTCCATTACAAATTTGTTTTTCTAAAGATTATATTTTAGAATACGGTGTTTTTAAAGTATAATATATTCAAGCAATGATGACAAATTAATTACCTACATTTGCATTTAAAAGTGCTGAACATTGTCACAAATGGAGTCACCAAGTTTCCCTTCCTCCTGAACTCTGGCTCTTATGACAGTTTATGAGAAACATAGAAACTTCCAGACAGAGGAAACCATGCACAGTACAGAGTTGGTGGATTTTAGAGCCAGAAGGGCACTCCCAAGAGCCCCTTTACTTTATAGATATAAAAAGAGAGGCCCAGAGAGGTACCCAGGGTTAGCAGCAAGGACAGAACTAGAACCCAAGCTGTTTCTACCTCGCCATGCTGCCGCTTGTTTATTACTCAAGAAAAGCCATCCTAATTTCTGGACTTGACATCTTTGACAATATTAAGTAGATCATGAAAGAGCACTTAATTTTAGAAAAGAAATGTAAAAGAGGAAAAGGATGGGGGGGAAAAAAAGGCCAAACTAATTAAATATAGTTTTGGGCACATACAACTTTATTTTTCAGGTTATCCGCTTAGTTTATGACTGCTAAAGTTACTGCTTCTTTTCATGCTTGTTTTTGCTATTTCCATAGGCTTCCGTAAACTGAGAATTTGTTCAAAGTAATACAGGTTTTCTACAGGTTAATGATTCTTGTTCAAGGCACATTATTTCAAGACGTAGACCCACATTTTTCTCCAGCCTCTGGAAGAGAGAAGGGTTTGGAGCAAGAGACATAGAAGACTGGGTCCTTTCCCCATGCGGCAGGATGCATTTCAGGACAGAATCCCTGGCTCTGTTAGAACCAAACACTTGAGCATCATTTGAATCTATTTTTGAAATACCATTCCAGCCCTGAAAGGTGAACTATACTGTACATTTTAAAGGTGCGTCAAGCAAACGCAGTAGCAGCGCTAGCTACATTTATACCGCCACCTTCAAGCTCCAGACCCAAGATTCACGCAGCAGCAATGACCAACCACGTGGTTCTTCTCCATTTCTTGATGAAGTCTTTCATTTTACTTTCCTCTGGACAAGGTGGAGGAAGTGGACTGAGATTTTAAATGCCAGCTGAGTTTATCTGAAACAGAGGTAAAGGATGTCTCAGCCAAGGGCACTGTCCAATCTGGATGCAGCGATAGCCATAGAAACTGACTTTGTGCATTTAAGTGTGTGAGTCCTGCAGTGATTCCAAAAGATAGTGCTTCTTGCTACTCACAACGACCAAAGAAGAGATCGGGTTCAAGCTGGGCTGTGTGTCAGCTATGAAAGCTACGACCATCCCCAGCAGAGGTAGACATTGCAATTGAGTCAACAGAAATAGTGGTTTAGCCAAGGCTTGGTCATGCAAAGATGGAAGCAAATCCTTAGTAAAAATCAGTCAAGTAGCCCAGGAGCAAGACTACATACAGATGAGCTCAGGAGGAGGAGCACAGAGCTTGGAAGTTGGCTCGGAGCAAGCCTGTGGGTGAACTATGTGAGGTCCACGGTAAGGGCTACCCAGCCCAAGGGTGGTCACTTCTGACTTTAAAGGGACCGAGCTCAAGACAGCCAACAGTATGCTTTCTTCAGCCAGAAATCCTCTGAAATTGTCTCCGCATCTTCTCAGGATATACCCAGAATTCTACCACTGTCCAGAATAGAGGGAAGGGTGCCCAGAACTCGGTCTCTCTTTCTGAACTGTGAAACTACACTTCATAGTCCTTTAAGATCTTTAGATATTACTTTCATGAATAACTCAGGTGTTTTGTTTTAAACTCCCAAAAGGACATCAATACTCTACATGATCTAGCTTTTTCTACAGACTCTCAGAGGCTTTTATAGACTTATCCGATGTTTTTAATCCCTCAGTAAAGGTCCTAAGATAGTTCTATGTCCTGTTGTAATATTTATACCTTTCTTCTTCTACTTTTATATTGTTTCTTTTTACTTCTTATGCAACTCCAATTCTAGAGCCTTTTATGTGTCTTAGAAACCATTTTTCGCTCCTATTTTCTGGAGTGCATTCAGCTTATAAACACCTATAAAAACACCAATAAAAATATATTTTAATGTCATGAACAGATTTAGGCTATAGGACGCACGTTCTAATGCAGCATTAGGTGAGGACATTTTTCTCCATACTGCTTTTATATCACTTGCAAGGTGATTTGTCAAAACAAATACTTTACCACTCTTCTCTGTAAGACTTCATATATTCCATGCTTGGCGGTTCCTCTCTATTTTTAATGCATCTGGAAACACAAAAGATGATTCAAGTGTCACTATCAGGGAATTCCTGGTTCTTTCCCTCTGTGTGAGTGATCAAGCACCCATTGATCGGCAAGTCCTGCAGTAGCTGTTTACTCCTCCTGGATGCTTCCGTTGCCTGCTCACATCCTCCCCCTGAAGAGGTTTGCCAGGAATGTCTTCTGGGGCCAGCGCTGGAGTGCCCATGTAACCTTCTGGCCTACATCCACTCTCAGGCACTCATACCAATGTGCCAGGAAAACACAAGAGCTTTTTTTTTTTTTTTTTTATGCATTTATTTTTCTGTCCTTCTCATCTTCAAATGTCATCTTATCTGTGCCATGTTTTAACTAGAGCTAAGGGGATTGTGGGTGGCTTGCATTTGTTCCCTGTGTGGTCCTGGTGAGGATGCTGTAGTTTCGGACAGAGCAGCAACAGGAAGTAGAGATTTGGAGTGCTAGAAGGGGGTACTCAGCCATTCTCATCTCCTTTAGACACCCTTATGTCCAGTAAAGGTATTTGGAAGTCAAGCTGCTGCTTCTTTGGAATAACCTGCAGTGAGGGAGGTCTTCAGGTGCAGGAAGGAGGTTCCATTTTGCTAAGGAGAAAAAGACAAAACTGTAGTTGGTGCTTCTCTAGTTTCCAGGCAATCTTCTCCATCCTCTATCACTCTAATAATAGCCCCTTCAGAGGGCACTAGGCAGTATTCCAGCTCTGAAGGCCCCACCTCAGGAGTAAGATTGGGTGTTTGATTTTGCCTTAGAGCATGGGTTTACAAGAATTCAAATATAATTTACATACATTATGGAAATATGCCACTGGAGTTAAGCAGACTATAATAATCAGAGTTCAGATGAATTGAAACTCTTACCTTTCAGAGGGGAGACATCTCTTTTTTCTTTGTGAATCTCAAAGTGAAGGGCCACAAGGGGCTGATTTCCAACTTCCTTCCAACTCCTACACCTTCACACTGGCTCCTACTCCTGCCACGCAAGGCAGTGAGCTTCTTGTTTTATAATCTCCACAGGCTCCAGCGAGAGTCCACTCCACCCAGACTTTTAAGGCCTAGTTAGGAGGACTGGCACTTGTCCTCCAACCTGTGGAGCAAAATTCAACAAGAAGAAGCCCACAAGGAAGGCACGGATTTTCCCTATCCCCAGCCCCCTCTCAGGACAGCGGCCGCCTGCCTTGAAGGCAGAGGTACGTGCAGCCGTTCCATCTGAGAGCCCTGCCTGGCTCTGTGCATGCCTCAGAATCATCAGGCACCATGGACACGTCTACATTAGACAGTGTTCTGCATCACTTTCGGAGAGAACTTGGAGCAGGCGCAATACAGGTTTCCATATTTGAACATGAAAATGTAAGCATTTTATTTTGTGCTAAAATGAAACAACTTCTCAATCCAGAAGATGTCCATCTTTCAGCCACTTTCTGAATTATTCTCTGGGCCGTCAGCCTATGGGGGACTCCTCAGAAACTGAGAGGCCATCGGGCAGTATTTATGCCTGTGGTTTTGATCTTCGGAAGCAGCTCAGAGCTAGGAAGAGGAGAAAATTGGGAGGTAATCCTAGAAGGCTTTGATGTGGAAGCCCACAGGCCTGCAGAATGAAATGTTCTGGGAGGTGTGCAAATAGTTCTGGCTTCCGGGAGCAAAGTCTGGGCCAGAGGACCAGGGTCTGTGATGGCATGGGATATTTTTGGTCAAGTGCCTGAAGCCACATGGGACTCCCATGTTTCAGTGCTGCAGCTGTAAACCCACTTGCACCCTGACCTCCTGGGATAAAGAGTAAATTGGGTACCAAAGGGAAGAAGAAAGAGGAAAGAATAGTGCTGAGGTGGGGGTATGCCCTACTTGGGGCAGAGGTAGAGCCAGATCCCATGTTATTAAGTACAGTTCACGGTTCATCCCAATTCCAATTGTTGCGATCTAATTTACCCACTCCCATGGGAATTTCTAGAGCCATCCAAAAGTAATAACCATAATCCATTGTGTAAATTGAGTCCTGGTAAACAGGGCTAATTCCTCATAATGACTGTAAATATGAGCATTCACCACAAAGTGCAATAATTGCCCTATAACACCCAGAGTGTCAGATTTACTTGAATGTCAGCTTTGTCCAGTATTTGCATCGCTGTTTTTTGTGGGGAGGTGCTTGTGATTTTTCTGTGTGTTTGGTAAAATATACACAACACAAAATTTAGCATTTTAACTACTTTTAAGTGTACATACAGTTCAGCAGCATTAAGTACATTTACGTTGTTGTACAACCATCACCATCATCCATATCCAGAACCTTCTGGTATCATCTCATACTGAAAACTGCATTATTTTTCACACAGGGTGTGAGCCACCCCAGACCTCAAAGCACAAGGAATCTGCCTGTCTTCCTGTTCAGTCCTGGGGAGACTATTATATAGCATTTTAAGGTTTACAAAGTGTTCTTCTTCAATGCACACATCAACTTATATGCCTTCTGCAAAAGGGAGAAGAGCAAGTTTCTGAGAGGGGGACGGACTTGCTCAAATAGAACAGTGACAATAGACGGAAATGGGCTAGGCATCCCATGCACATCCCATTGCACCTCATCACCTCTAACACTGAGGAGGAAGAGAAGGGTCCACGGAAGTAGCACCTACAAACATCCTCTAAGGGCAGAGCTGTTTCTTGTCCCACCCTCTACTTTATGGGGTTCTCACTGCTTTGAGGACAGAGAGCCAGAGCTGCCTAGGGTCCCAGAAAGAGAAGGCAGTCTCATACACGGCACTCCTTATGAAAGCCAACTTGGGTAGTTTAAGCACTTTCTCTCTCCTCTCCTTCTTCCCTTGCATCAAAACAAACCCACACCCCATCCACTTTTTCACAAGGTTACCATAATAAAACCCTCCCCATGCCCTCTTCCTAGCAAACACCTCCCTTATTCCTGATGATCATTTTAACCAAATTTCTCCTGCATAAAATTGGAAGCAACCAACAGACCTGCCTGGTGTGATTTCTCCTTCCTATACCTCATAGGGATGGCTCTGCCCATGACTGGACTCCACTGTATTGATTTCCTAGGGCTACCAAAACAAAATATCACAAACTAAATGGCTTAAAACAAAAGAGAAAAGAAAAACAAAGAAAACAAACAAAACCAAAAAAAAAAAAAAAAAGACAAAAAACCAGAAATGTATTCTCTCACAGTTCAGGCCAGAAGTCCAAAATCAAGGTGTCAGCAGTGCCATGCTCCCACCTAAGGCTCTAGGGAAGAATCCTTGCTTGTCTCTTCTTAATTTCTGTAGCTCCTGACAATCCCTGGCATTCCCGGGCTTGTAGCTATCTCACTCATCCCTGCCTCCACCTTTGCATGGCCTTCTTCTCTCTGTGTCCTCTGCTCTTATAAGAATGTCGTCCATTGGATTTAGAGCCCACCCTAATCCAGTATGACCCTACCTTACCTTAACTAATGACATCTGCAAAGACCGGATTTCCAAATAAGGTCATATTCTGAGGTTTCAGGTAGACATGAACTTCAGAGGACACTTATTCAACCCTATACACCTATCTTACATCTTTAAGATGTGTTAAATCCAATTTCTTGTTTTCTTTGGAGTTTCTGTTTTTGTTTTTGCCTTTAGCACCTGCTCCGTTTCAATCCTGTTCTTGACCACTTTGTTGGAAACCTTTCTGAGGCATCTGCCTCTATTCCCTTTATCCCATTAAACATCTCCAAACATCACTTTAAAATGGGTGCATGGCTGGGTGTTCTACACAACTGATGAATTATTGAACACTACATCTGAAACTAATGATGTACTATATGTTGGCTAATTGAATTTAAATTAAAAAAATAAATAGAAATAAAAAACTAAAATGGGTGCATGGACACCAGGTCAAGGAGGAAATAATAGTAAGTTGCCTAGAGAGGGTTCATTATTTCAAGTATCCATCTCTCCCCATTCACCCAAGAAGCAATGTGTGCCCATCTCACATTCAGCATTGTGTTGGGGGCTACAGGGGTTCCTCCACTCAAGGGGCTTAGTGCACACAAGAGAAGTGAGTTACTGCATAGCTAAATGAGCAGGGAAGATAAAAGAGTCAAATACTGAAGGATGGAGTAGATGTGCACAGGTGGAACAGCAAACAACATGGGACAACCTGGGAAAAGCACAAAGGTACAAATAAGCCTGGTGTTTTCTGGGGACTGTGAACAGAACACATCTGACAACACAATGGGCTTTGCTCCAGAGAGTGGGCTGAATCAGTGATAAGGTTGGAAAGGCTACTGTTTGTGGATGTGCACCTGATTCTACAGGGCCTTGAGTCCAGGCCAAGAGGACCCATTAAGGGTTTTTAAGCAATTGGGGAGTTTGACTAAGTGGTGTTCAGGGAAGCCAGATCTAGTTGGGTGTGCAAGATGGACTCGGAGGAGTAGAGAGTTGGCAAGGAAGCCCTGGCTGAGAGCCCAGTTAAGAAGATAGGCTTCGGGGCCAGAGCTTTATTCCTCCACTGTCAGTGAATCCCCGTCCATTGCAGTAACCTTCCGTCAGACTCTCAATCAATACAGCCATCCTGACATGGCTCGGGGTAGGGCACCTGGCTGGCTTCCAGCCCTCCCTTCCCATTAACATGATGAGTTGCAGAGGGCATGTCAGGCAGAGCTTTCAGTGAATTCCAGGAATGGAGATCCCCTTCAGACACAAATCCCTGAAGAGAAGCTCAGGAGTGCTTTGCAAATCAACACATGAACGCCTTTATGGACAATGGCCTGTCCAGAGAGGTCAGAATCACCATGTCGGCTCAGATCCTGTTTCTTCCCACTGTTGTACTTCCCTAGGACTGGTGCTAGCATCCAAGAGGTAACAAAGTGACCCCAGCTCAGGTACTATTTTGCAGCAGAGGGCACCATATAAGTGATCATTGTCTCTGATTAGACTGGGAGCTTCCCAAGAAGGGTGGACTGTCTTCCCCATAAGGCTCCCTCTATCAGGGTCCTTACTGTCACTAGACACAAAGCCCAGGGGAGGTTGTAACACACACCCACCTTCTCCATCCTCTTCATTCACCCACAAATTCCTCTGCTTGGGACCTTAAGGATCAGAGGGAGAGGTGGAGGTGACACTGAAGGGGCAGGAGCAAACCAGAATATGGTGGACAGAATAATTACTGAACTCCATAAGGTACATCTCTGAGCCTCTTTTCTTGCCTCAGGCCTCCCTAGAGAAATATGAGCAGAAGAGGGGAGCTCCAATTATCAGGAGGACGGCTGACTCCTTTGGCTTCCCTTCTTCTTAAGAAAAGCTTTGTACACCGTCATAGGAGGCTTCCTCTGGCTTACATCCACTGCCATCTTTGCCTGACTGTAGACCAGCCCAGAGCAACAGGCCTCAGGAAAGAGCTGTGGCAGGTACTTGCAGGGGAAAGGGTTAGGCAAGGAATTTCCTGAACGCAGCTAAGGCAAAGGGGAGTAAAGACACCCTTTCCACTTCCACCTGCTTTTAAACTGGAAGTTCAAGCTTCACTAGAAATAGATGGTACACAGGACAGGACTCCACAAGGAAAATAACCGTCCTCCAGATTGTTTTCCTTTTTTTAGTAATCAATCTAATTTGAAAGACATAACAACTTCCACCCCCTTTATTTCTGAAGAGAGATGCAAACAGGTGATTATTTGTACTAAAATTAAACTCCCTCTGTGTGTAGCTTCTTGATGGTATTCATATACTGAATCTGACTCACACTTTTGATGTGGAAAGGTTTTATTAACAGAACTACTTATCCCAGCCCACTCCCATCGGGATTCATGGCTCTTGCCCAAAGTACATTTTGGCTATTTCTATGTTACCTTAAATTCTGGCACAGATTAATGTCTCATGACAAGCACATTCACGGACTCTATGAGAAATTCCTGGCTGTCTCTGGATAACAATAATGAAGCGAAATTCAAAGTAAGAAGCAGCCTTGGCTACACAAGAAAAGACCCCCAGATGGCGAAGTCTAGAGACCCAGAATCTTATCACAGCACTGTGATCCAGCCACTTGAGTCCTCAGGGTCTCAGGCTCCTCATCTGTAGAATGAGATTGCTGGCCTCACACGGTTCTCAGTTCTCTTCCAACTCTGACTTCCTGTGATTGTAAAAGACATTTAAAAATATCTCCAGGGAAAGAAATCTCACAATATTATTTAGTCATGAGAAGATTGAACTAATGATATCTAATATCTCTGGGTTCTAAAGTCTGTTATTCTGTTATATACAATGGTTTTTTAATGTGCAAAGATAAGTAAAAAAAAATTTTAAACAAACAAAACAGAAGACTCCGTTTTTAATGCCCATTTTAAAAGAACTGAAATTAAAGAACCTAAAATAAAATCTCCAGCCATTCTGTGTTCACACACAGAGAAAGTGGGTGGATGAGATCAAAGCTATACAACATCTGGGGTGGCAAAAACTTGTGGTAACTGGGACTGTTTACTGATTGAAACAAGACACACGACAGCTATGAGACTCTATACCGCAGTCCTAACTCCATGTTACTGCTAGACCTTTGGCCATAGAAGGAGCCCAAGATCCCAATAAATTGATGACATTATATGAAAAAAAAAATCCATTCTCTCTTGACAAAGGCACAGTGAAGTGGCGGACCCTGGAGCATCAGGACAGCATCTCAAGATACTTAAGAACTTGGGTGGGGCAACCAAGGGCTTCAGCAGGTGCCCAGTTTGGATGTTACTATGCAAATACGGCTATCCAAGTTGAGGTCACTAGAGATTAGTTCAGGTAACAATGGAGGTACAAAGGGAGTACAATATAGGGACAGACAGGTAAGATTCATCACCAAATACTCCAGTGAATCTGGCCATGGCAGGGAAGAGAGATGGGTGAGAGGTTAGGTCAGGTGATCAAGCATCAGAAAGGTTTTGTCAGGCCCCAAGTTTAAGCAGACTGTCACTGAACACAATCAGAGGTAAACCAAGCCCTCAAGGGCTGGGAATAGATTTTGAGTGCTGGTATGCAGAAGACGCTCAACTGTACGTGTTGACCACATGGAAATTTACAAAGAAACTACTGCTCCATTGCTCACTGAACAATATTTCCCATTCATGGCAGCTCAGACTGCCAGGTCAGCTGCAAGAGAGGGAAATGGGAATAAGGGGTAACTTCTAAGCTTAAAGGTACCTGGACCAGGTTCATGTCCCCCAGAAAAAGGATCCCACTTCATCAACCACCCTGGGTACCACTGATGGAAAGGAGCTGTATTATCTAGATGGGTTGGGGAACTACCAGAGAGTCAATGTCCTCCATAGTCTAAGTTGGGTGGGACTCTTGGAAAAGGGGTACTCATCTATTTGAATAAATACTCTTTAGCAGCACCCCCTACCCAGCTGTCTTAGAGTCTTAGAAAAACTAAAAGATTTCAGGTTGCTGGAAGCAGTTGGACACAAAAGGCCCTCCACAGAGTCATTAAAATGAGTGAGCAATTAAAGGCTCTGGGTATCTAATTCCTGAGCACTTAGATCAGGCAGATGTGATGAACCCCAAGAATAAGGACCAGCTAAGCCTGTTTTCAGAGAAAGCGTTTCCTTATTATGAGGAGAACTAGCATTAGATAAAGTAATGATCATTTTCAGTGGAAGCTTTTGAGAAATTATATTTAATTTCAAACTAGGTATTGCATTCCTTTAAATTCCATTTCTTGTGACATATCCATCTTCCAATAGAGATGACAGTTAACCAACACATCCTAGATTCTGTTAGAGATACTTTATTTGGAGAAGCATGTCTAAATACAGTCCGAGTCAGGGGGTGGTTTATATCTGGAAAATTTCTGGACCTCTGTTCTGCCCTGGCTTCTCTTAGTCATCCATGCCTGTGTCAAGGATTTCGCTAGCCACTTATTCAATACAATCAAACTCAATGTAGTACCAATTACTTGGCGGCACCTCCAAATTTTAATACATGGAAACAGACCCACACATATATGGTCACTTGGCTTATGACAAAGGTGACACTACAGTGCTGTGGGGAAAGAATGGTGTTTTCAACAAGTGACTCTAAGCCAACTGGATACCAAAACAGGAAGAAAAAAATAAAAGAATCTTTCCCTCACCACACAAGAAAAGCACATTCAAATACAGTACTGATCTGAATGTAAAAAGTTAAAACAGTAAAGTTTTTTCAGCACAAAATTTAGAGTAGACAAAGATTTCTTAAACAGGACACAACAACCACTAACAATAAAAGAAAATATTTTGGGGGCGCCTGGGTGGCTCAGTTGTTAAGCGTCTGTCCTCAGCTCAGGTCATGGTCCCCGGGTCCAGGGATTGAGCCCCGCATCGGGCTCCCTGCTCGACAGAGAGCCTGCTTCTCCCTCTCCCGCTCCCCCTGCTTGTGTTCCCTCTCTCGCTGTGTCTCTCTCTGTCAAATAAATAAATAAAATCTTTTTTAAAAAAAGAAAATATTTTAAAGACTAGACTACATTAAAATTATTAATGTATATTCATCAAAATACACCACGAAGAGTGTGAAGAGGCAAGCCACAGACTAGAAGGAGATATTCACAATACACTTATCAAAGGGCTCATATCCAGAATATATAAAGAACTCCTACAACTCAATAAGAAAAATGCAGATAATGCAATAGCAAAGATAAGGCAAAACAACCAAAGATGCACTTTTCAAAAGACAGCATCCAAATGGTCAATAAACACATGAAAATGTTCTTGACTTCATTCACCATCCAGGAAATACAAATACGAAACAAAACAAAAGCCATCCATAATGTGGCACTACCACATACCTACCAGAAGAGCTAAAACAGAAAAGACAAATAATACTAACTGTTAGCAAAGATGTGGAGCAACTGGAAGTATCCTTCCTGCTAGTGGAGATGTAAATTTTTACAACTACTTTGGAAAACTATTTGGCAGGATTTAACTAAAGCTAATACTCATACCCTATAGCCTGGTAATTACTCTCTTAGATACATACTCCACAATACTGACTACATGTATTCATCCATAGACCTACACAAAAGTGTTCACAGCAGCTTTATTCATAATAGCCCCAAACTGGAAACAACTCAAATACTCAAGTACCTTATACAGTAAAATGGATAAATAAATTGCAGCATATATATACAGTAGACTATTACATAGTAATGAACGTGACATGTAATTGCTACACTCAGCACGGATTAATCCCACACGTGTAATGTTGGACAAAAGAAGAGAGACGCGAAATAGTACATACTTGAAGATTCCATTTATATAAAGTTTCAAAACAGGCAAACTAATCTTAAGGTGCTGGAAGTCACCCTGGAGATTGGCCTCAAAGGGAGGGACTGATAAATGGAAGGGGACACTGGGGGGGCCAGTGTTCTGGAGTAATGTTCTGTTTCTTGATCTATATGCTAGTTACTCAAGTGTGTTCACTAGGTAAAAAATCACTGAGCTTAGGATTTGTGTACTTTTCTGGATGTACGTTATACTTCAGTAAAAAGTTTACAATATGAAAATATAAATGCAAATTAAAGACAGAAAGTCTATGTGGGGAAAAGAATCCACAAAAACTGACTTGCAAATGCAAACCTATTAAATGACAGTGAAATTGATACCTTCTTATTGTTCAGATTTTTCTATTCTAAAATGAAAATTGGCTTTTTTATTTAAGATCTATGCCCCACTTTCAAAAAGGATTGGAAGCCACAGTCTTATTTATTGAACAAATACACACTTGAGGCCTTTTTAGTCTTCATTGGAAGCTTTTAGGACATCAAAATTGTTAAATTTTGCTTGATTTACTTTTATTTTTTTCCCATGTTAATATATGGGTTTTTAAAAATGTAATTTTTCTTGGCTAACACCCTCTAATAAAGATTAACAACCCTAATATTTACATAGCCAGCAAGCAAATTCAGCTGAGCCAAACACAGTCTACCCAATCAGAGCCTTCAGAAGGCTTCAGCCAGTGGCTATCGTTCAGGTCTAACAGGCTCATGCTCACTGGAAACGGAAGATTGGGAGCAATTATCTCAGTAATCCAAGCCAAGAAACACAGCCATGCTATTCGGAGGGCAGGGGGTTGCGTGTGGGACAGAGACCAAGCCTGCTCAAGTGAAACAGAACCTGGCAGGCCAGAGGGAGCTCATGGTTTCCTACTTAGAACATGTGTGCTGGCTTCCACCCCTTTTGAAGGAAAGCTTTTCCAGGAGATGGGATCATTCTCTTTCACCCACCAAACTTAAATTTGTACAATGCCCATGGTTTATAAAGTTTCTGGGATACTAATATCATATGAGTCTCTTGCTCATCCAAAAAAAAAAGAGGGGAATTATTACTATCCCCTTTTTGCTCATGAAGAACTAAGACTCAGACAGTGAAGGGATTCCTTACAGCCCCAGCAGTGGTAAGTCACACAGCAAGGACAAAGCACATTCAGGCACAGTGCTCTGTCTCCTGTACCATGAGGTCTCCTGGCTCTCCTCCAAGCCTGCTTATGACAATGAGAACACAATCTCAAGACTTGAAAATAGTTAGGCTAGGATTAATAGACATTGGGCAGCAGGCAAGCTGGAAACTAGCACCAAGCCCACAGACAGTGTTCACACCTTCAGGATCATGCATTTGGAGGCCCTGGGAAAACAAAGTGGGCTGGGTGGGAGCCAGGACTAGGGGCAATTAGCAGTTGAGTGTGACAATGGTTAGAATGCTTCAGTCTGACTCTACTACAGAAAGAGGTCATCAGCAATAGTAGAAACATGTGCCATCTGGGCAGGCTTTTCTGCAGATAGGGAACTGACACCTATGGGTTTGAAACATATGAGATATAGCTCTGAAATCTATCCATGAATATGATAGGTTTGGGTTCTGCTAGAGACAGTATGTTGTGAATACCAAACAGTATAAAGAGCAGTGGCTTTAGAGTCCAGTAGATTTGGCTTTGAATCCCATCTCTATTTTTCACTAGATACGTGTCCCAGAACAAGTTACTTTGCTCTGATGAGCTTCAGTTGCCTTGACCATAAAATAGCAATGATAATACCTACATATCAGAATCATTGTGAAAATTGATGAAATAATAAATATAAAGTTCCTGGCATGTAGTAAGCAATAAAGAAGTATTACTTCCTTTCCCTACTGCCTACCTTAAAAAAATATCAATTTGTATCTTCCTTGGCAGCTAGAATGAAATAAAAACATAAATCATCTAAAGTCCTACCTTACAGGGTAATCATATATGAGTATATAATAACCTTCTAAGATGGCCCAATTTAGGAACCTTGACCTATTTTTTTTTTCTTTTTCACCTGGAAGTAATCTGATTAACTCAGTGCCTGCTTCATTCCTGTTTCATTTTCTGGAATAGAAATTGCAATAATCTTCTCCTAAATGTCAATCTAAGTGATTAACATGACAAAAACATGTCAGCTGTGGTCAGAATCCAGCTCCCATGATTTTCTCTAGGACTGATGTTGCCAAATTCTGCCTGAAAAAAAAGATGAGTGTCTGATTGCCAGGTTAAGTCCAAATGTTGCTCTGGACAAATTCCATAGGTTACCCAGAGAAGCTGAAAGGGTCTTATATATCTGGCTACCCATGACTTTCCTTTTAAAAAGCAAATACAAACTTTTCAAAATCTACAGGTGTTCTTCCATGAAAACCTTTTGCTGTCACCTCAAACTCCTGAATACCCTCTACCCATAAACTGATCCCTCCTCCCAACCGTCCTATTTCTGTCCATGCCTGCATGTTCTTAGACTCTCAGAAATAAGAAACTGAGAGGACTTCTATTAAAGATATTTGGCCCACTGTCAAAAAAAAATACAGGAACCATTTCCAATACATCCCTGATTGTCTTCCAGTGTAGAGAAGCTGACTACTTCCTTGCTGCATTATTCCCATTCTTGGTCAAGTTCTTCCATAAATCCATCTGGGATGTTTCCCCTTATGTCTTCCCTGCCCCTCCCCATTCACTAATCCCAGTTCTGTCCTCAAGAGCAATGGAGGGCGGGGGGACACAGATCAATCTCATCATTCTTCCACACTGGAGACCCAGCAATATGGAAGACAGCCATTATGTTTCTATGCATGTTTTCTGCTCTGAATCAAACATTCAGTTCAAAAAACATCTGTTGAGGGTCAGTTATGTGCCTCACACTGCTTTAGGTGCTAAGACAGGAGAACTAAATAACATATGGCATCTACACACAAGATGGTCACACTAGTCACCAAGAACAATCTGGGTGTGACCTGGCTTCCAGACTACTCACCCTCTCCCTCCTCCGGATACACAATGGCTTGTTGATGCTTCTCTTCAAGCATGGTACCCATAGTGTGGGAGAAAAAAACCAGAAGGGTGTATTGTACTCCTAGGTATTTACCCAAAGGAGCTAAAACCTATATCTACACAAATACATACACATGGATGTTTATAGCTTTATCCAAAATTGCCAAAACTTGGAAGCAACCAAGATAATCTTTTAGTTGGGGAGCAGATAAACCATGGTACATCCAGATAATAGAATATTATTCAGTGCTAAAAAGAAATGAGCTGTTAAGCCACAAAAAGACATGGAGAAATCTTAAATGCATATTGCTAGGTGAAAGAAGCCAACCTGAAAACATCACATACTGTATGATTCCACTATGTGACATTCTGGAAAAGGCAAAACTATGGAGACAGAAAAAGATCACAGGTTACCAGGGGTTTAGCAGGAGAGAAGGACAAGTAGGCAGAATACAGGGGATCTTTACAGCAATGAAACTACTGTGTATAATACCATAATGGTGAATACCTATCATATTTTTGTCCAAACCTATGGAATGTACAACAACAGTGAACCCTAATGTAAATGATGGACTTCGAGTGATTATGATGTGTCAGTGTAGGTTCATCAACTGTCACAAATGCACCACTCTGGTGGGGGATGCTGACAATCAGGGAGGCTGTGAATGTGGACAAGGTGGGGCATGGGGTAAAAGGGAAATCTATCTTTCCCTCTATTTTTCAGTCAACCTAAAACTGCTCTAAAAAAATAATCTTTCAAAGAAATTAATAGAAAAAAGTGTATGGGGGAGTCTGTGGATTATACCAATGTCAATTTCCTGATATTGTACTAAGAGTGGGAGATGCTGGAAGAAGGGTGCACAGGAGCTCCCTGTATGTTTCTTTGCAACGTCCTATGAATCTTTATTTCAAAATTAAAAGTTTAAAAGTAAGTAGATGGATGAGCTGCCACTGGCAAAGGCTGCGGATGGGATAATTCAAAGTCTAATAAAAGGCCCAAACCAGGTCGGATTCATCTATTGAAATACTTCTGGAAATGAGCATCAAGGAGAAGAGAGAAGACTTCCAGATAAAGGTTCACACCTTGTCCTTCCTAAGATACAGGGTATCTTTCTGGAAGGATAGCCCTGAGCTCTGTGATCTGTATCTGCAGGGCCTTCTTCTCATTCTTATTCTGGATTGTCTGGATGGGCAGAGTCTGTGGTCCATGCTCCTTGTCACCTGGAGGGGCTACGTGGAGTGGCGGTGTGTGTTCATGAACCACCAGGCTCCAGAGTCCAACACACCTGTCTTCAAAATGCAGGTCTACTACTCACCACCAGCCGTAGTGAGCTGTGCATATTAGCCCTCCACAAAACAGAGATGGAGACAAGCACTATTATCTAAACACAGGGCTGTGAGAGGAGGCAATGAAATAATTCATACGAAGCACATATAAAGCTCCAGCATCCACCAAAACCTGAAAACACATTCATGGTCTGAGAGCCTCCTGCATGAGGAAGGTCTAGGTTTTTAGGACACACTCTTATTCCCTTTGTAATATCAAATAGAAGTCCCACCATTCTCTCGCTTGCTGGTACCTCTCCAGTTTGCCATGATATCTCAAATTTCCAGCTACTCCATCCAATTCAAATTTCCAGCTACTCCATCCAATACTCTTTCAACCATCTGCAGTAAAGGACCAGTTTGGTTTTTGTTTTTTCTTTCATTTTTTGATTCCAATCTGTCATAGACTGGTACTTTCATAAAATACAATAAAAAATGAATTACTAGATAAATCCAATTTTAAAAACAAAATATAAGCCCCCCCTTTCAAAAATCTTTAGATTCAGACAAAATTACTCTGAAAAATTGCTGTAAAAGTTTATCAGTGCTTCCTTTCAGTATCTCTACTTCTCATTCCCGGCTGATAACAAACAGTGGGCAGAGCTGGGCCACGGACTGCACCTCAGGTAGTCTCTCCAGTACCTCCTTTCTCCAAGCTCCTGATAACATTAGTCATAAAACACAACTAAGTACTTACAATCTCTGTTTTTCATATCAGTGTAAATTCCCCAGCTAGACTGCATGTTCTCTGAGTGCCAGGGTCACTCCACTATGCCTAGGTGGTCGGACAGATGATTCATAGGGGCTCAAACTCTTGCTGATAATCCAAATATTAAACAGCCATATTAGTTACTCCTACTGTTTCATGATTTAGACAACTTGAGAGCACATTTGTGAAAACCTAACCAACGAACACATTTTGTCCCTTTAGCATCCCTCGCTTCTTGCCTGCCCTCCGTCTATCTCTGTGGGGGTCTTTTTCACCACCTGCTTTAACTGAAATGCACCAGATATAGTCACTGTTTCTCTTCCACTGAGGGACAAGAGAGAATAAATCACAGAAAATCCCATTCATCAGAAAACCTGGGGTGGCTTACCAAATAAACAGTCAAGGAAGTGGAGTGCTTATATTAATTTACTTCCAGGGGACCCTATTATTCTCACCTTTGTGTCTTTTGAATGCTGGGCCCATGATAGCTGCTCAATAAACATTTGTGTGAGCTGGCCATAGAGTGCTGGCTATGTCTCAGCCGCTCCAGGTCACATTTTCAATCGCATCACTCGGCAGGCAACGACAGAAAGGGAACTCAGCAGAAAGGGGCAATGAGTGGCAGTGTTATAGGAAGGAGCCTTGGGCTCACTTAGAACAGTGGCTTTCTATCCTGGCTGCACAGTGGAATCACCGGGGGAACTTAACTACCCAGGCCTGCCTCCCGGACCCAGAGATTTTTTTTTTAATGTAATTGTTCTGGGGTGAAACCTGAGCATCAGCATTTTTCAGATTCCATAGGTAATTCTAGTGTGCAGCTAGGATAAGAAACCACTGGCTTGGAATGCCCTCACATCCATGCTGGTACTTAGCAGATGTTCCTTCAATGTTTGTTGAGTGGGTGAATGGCTCAATCAATGGATCAATCCATTGATCAATCTAATTTGATCCAACTGGATTCAAATCCAGTGATCTATCCAGTTATCAGAATGAGTCTGCAGCAAACGTGGAGACAGTTTTGACTCCTTCTCCTTAAACTCCTCCCCTCCAGCATGCACCTCCTCCCAAGGTCCGGTCTTAAGCTCCAGCCAGAAGGCACTCCTCTTCCATCCTCTTGCGGGTGGGAGGGGGGTTTGTTTCCGGATCACTGGCACCAGGACAGCACGGACGTAGCTCATCCTCACCTTTTTCAAGCAGGAAACTCTGGAGCTTTCTCAAATACACACCCAGAAGCCCCCACAGATACCACTGGCCTCAACTCATACAGGATGGGAACGTGTTATCTCATCTATTTTGTGTTTATTTAATGGTTGTTCTTCGATTGTTTTTCTGGCGGTCCATGAGTCCAGGATGTATCTCAGACAACAGACTTCCAGAGCACAGAAGCCCAAGAACACTTAGTACAAAGTGGTTGGTTTGTAAAAAGTCTGGTAAATGGACGTTGCTGTTGCACTGCCCTAGAAGGGGAGGATGGAAGGGAGTGGGGGCAGTGTGTGAAGTGAACAGGAAGACGAGGAAGCAATGTGATGTGCAGGCTTGGAAGGGGACACGAGATGCTGGCTGCCCACTGTGGGCAGGCACAGGCGACCCACGTGATGAGGCACTGTCCACCACCCCATCCCAAGGGGCAGGGAACAGCTAGCCAAACTCCAAGTCCTCTGCTGGGAATGTGTGCTGGGGCGGCCCCAACTTCTGACCCCTGGCTGCTTCCTGAGCTGCGGCCACTGCTGATGCTATTTTTAGCTGAACAGCGGCCTCTCCCCAGCCTCCTCTTCTCCAGCTTATTTCCATGACCCCAGAGGAGCCACTGAACTTTCATCCTCCCTCTGGACCCTAAATCTCTCACCCCACCCCCCTGAGGCTTACACTGAGTCAATTCGGGATGTACGTGAGGATGTTTGGAAGGAGACGAATATAGGGTAGCTGGGAAGTCAGTTGTGAAATCCCTTATTTTTTAAACTAGGGAAAGATAAAAAGGAAATACATCAGCTCCAGGGAGAGCCCTCTCTCTAGCCCCAAAAAGCAGATACTTCCCGGGTTCCCCCTTCTCTGTAGGCCTGCATATTGATGGCATCCCATCACTAGCACTGACAGGCATTTTCTGGGTTATTTCTGTCTTCTCACTAAAAGGGGAAAAGAAAATTTGCACTAATATAGGCACCCCTGTTTCCTGACAGTCTGTTAGATTCTATTCATGGTTTTTCTCATATAAATCTTACAATCCATGAGCTAAGTTAAGCGACCCACCCACGGTCACACAAGTTGCAATTAGCAGAGCTGGGATTCAAACCTAGTACTTTGTGACTTCAAAGCTTACCTCTGAAAGAAAGCCTCACACTCCTGTCACCAGAAAGAGTCAATCTATCCCCAGCCCCTCAGACCATAAGCTTCCCCAAGGCAGGAATCATAAAGCCCCATTACACTGGTATCTCACTGGGCTCCATAAATCATGCGGATCGACTGAACCACCAGCTTCCAGAAAAGAAAGAGGAAAACATAGTCGCCATCCACATGCCAATGGAATATGAAAAAATATGTGCCTTCTTTTCCTCCACCCATTTCTTAGGTGGCTGGAGAAAAAGAGGAAGGCATCCAGCCAGGAGTGGTCAATTATAGACCATCCCAGAGTCAGTAATAACATTTCCCAGTCCAAGAAGCACCTCTCAACCATAGGGATTCTGAGAAAATGATTCATTCACTCATCAACCAACAGATATTTACTGAACACCTACTATATGCCAAGAAGTATACTAGGTGTTGGGGATAGTGAACAAAGTGTTCAGCTTCTGCCCTCACAAAGCTGGTAGCTATAGGGGGAACAATGCTGGGGTTCAGAGGCATTTGTGGGGTAGTGGCATCTCCTGACACACTACCTTAAATTTAGAGCTCAGGCAGTTTTGTGGGAGGAGGAGAAGGAGAAGTAAAGGAAACCAAACACGTTGCTATGCAACCAGGAGGATGTATTCCTAGCCAGAGCAGGCGCAGAAGCAGCGTGGCTCAGGGAGGGAGTGGGTGGGGGAGGAGGCGGCCCAGGAGTACCAAATGGGAGGCAAAGTGGTGCACAGTGAGCACCACCCTGCACACACAGGCTTCTCCCCTGGAGCAGCTCACAACTGGACACTGCACAGAATCATGCTCACCAGAGGCAGCCAGAATATTGTGGGGACAGCCCCAGGAACCACAGAGAGAGGCCTCCTGCCCAGCTGCAAAAACCCTTGTTCTTGGGCCTGAAGTTAACCTACCAATATTAAATCCAGGTCTGTACCGAATACAAAGAACAGCACAAAGCCCAGCGTGCTTTCCGCCTGGGGGAACACACGTCCACCAGGAGAGTAAGACGCACATGCATAAACAGAGCATCAACAAGTATTTATTAAACACCTCCTCCCTGTTCCTTCTGCAAGGTGCAGGATGTTGTGGGGCTGACGGAGGGCTCATACTGTTGGGTCAGGGCATGCAGAGGATAGCATGGTGCTGACAGACACCTGCGGGGACTCAGGCCTGAGTGTGAGACCTGGCTTGGCTGTCCATGGGCTCTGCGCAGCCTGCAGCAAGGCTATTTGGGCCTCAGTCTCTGGATCTCTAAAATGAGCAGTTCCGATATGGCTGAGTCCCTGATACTATAAATGCAAAAGGACTGCAGAGAAAGCAGAATTGAGTATCAAATGGAATACTCAGGAAGCGCCATATGGAAGAGGGAGGAATTGAAGATGCAGTGGGGAAGGGAGTCTAATTTTTATTGAGGGCCTATTGTGCACGCTTACCTGACCATAAAGAATCGTTTCCCCGTATTCAGAGTTGAAGAAACCTCAAGGAGGCTTAAGTAACTTAGTCACCCCACAAGGAGGTTAAGCAACTTAGTCAGCCCACACAGCTAGGAATAGCAGATGCAAGATTCAAACCCAGACCCACCTGGCTCCGTGGCATGTGCACTTTGCCTGGATCGCACTGCTTCTCCAAGATGGTAAGGCTGGCATCAGAATGGGGCAGGAGAAGGACTGCAGGAAGCAACAGGGGCAAAGACACTGGCAGGCTGAAAAACGGCCAGGATTAACAAGGGGCGGTTCCTAGGGATGAGGACAGGGGCTGTGAGTATGAGGAAGATTTGATGAGTAGAAAGTAGAACCCGGCAGCCCCTGCATTTAGCAACACCCTGCATTGTGCTAAATGCTATGGAAAAGAAAACAGTATATTAAACAGTCCTTGCCCTGAATTAATTTGCAACCAGGGCGGTAAAATGCAAAAATTAACAATTAGTGAAATGTTACAAAAATTGCCAAAGTAGGCATATAAAAATAAATCATAGCACAGTTTAAATGGGGGAAGATCTGGGTGGGCGCTGGGGATTCTGTGCAGGAAGGGGACTGGAGGTAGGCTTTGAAGGATTCAGGGGGAGGGTGGGCGGGGAGAGGGGAGACAGGTGAGGACCTATGGGACAGGAAAATCTCATCCATAGAAAAAGCAGGAAACATGCTCTGTGGAATCCACTTCACTTAGAAGAAGGAGCTGGTGGGAAACATTAGACCAGTTGGGTTGGGTGAGACAATAGGGCCTCCGCTGAGGGAGTGAAGGGTCCAATCCTTCACCAGAAGGCTATGAGAAACCACTGGCCATGCTTGGGCAGGGGAAAGAAATGGTCAACAGGGAGTTTAATGAAAGGAAGACAGCAGTGCTCAGAGAATCAGGGAAGGGACTAATAGGCATGGGATGACAAGGGTCCCAACTAGGCAGTGTCACTGAGGATGGCAAGGAAGGACTAGTCTCCTGGATATTTCAAGGATGAACAGAAAAGTCCTAGTGATTGGGGAACAGGAGAAGGGGGAATCAAAATTAACTTCAAGCCAAGAGAGTGAGAGTCCCATGTTCAGAACTAGAGAAGGCCAGCAAAAAATAAAATTTGGGGGAAGGGTGATGATGAGGTTGATCAGCTTCCTATTAGACATTCTGCCTAAGCTGTCTCTAGGATATTCAAGTGAAAAAATCATGAATCACAAACTCAGGAAAAGGAAACCTGAGGCTGGGGGAGGGCCAGAGGCGTTACCCATCACCCAGGGTGAGACTGCCCTCCACTGCTCCTTAAGCCCCCAGGGAAGGCAAGTCAGCTGCTCTGTGAGTTAGGAACTGTATGTCCTGGTAAGAGAAGTCACAAGGAGAATGGAAACAGAAACCCTGAGCCAACATTTAATTATTCCCATCAATAGAGCAAGAGAAGCTCTCAAACAGGGTCAGGCCCAGAAGAATCTAGTACACTTCCCTCTCTAAGCAGGAATTCTTTTTGTCTCTAGTAAGGGATCACCAGCCTTGCCAGGGACAGAAGATCACAGAGGGCCTTGCCCAGCATCTTGGTAGAGAAACACGGGATAAGACTTTGAAGTCAGAAAGATCTGGGCATGAATGACAGTTGTTGCACCTGAGTGTGCATGGGCAGGTTGTCCAACCTGTCAGAAAAGTAAGACAAGCGTCTTGGTGTCAGGTACTTGGCATAGTGTAGGGCATACAGACGGCATCAGTTAAATGTTAGTTCCCTTCACCCCCACCTGAGAGCAGGCCTTTGCATTCCTATCAGTTCTCAATGATACAGTTTTTCCATTGATATCTACTCAGAAGGCCTAATTATATGCTCTGGGACAGCACAAAAAATGTCAGTTTCCCCTTCTACTAGGCAAATGTTGATCATGTTTCCCCCGAAGCTGGGTTTGGGGCACCACAAACTGAATTGCATCCTCATGATAAAGTCTGACAGACATACAGCTGGGGCGGGGGGGAGCTATAACTGCTCTTCTGTAAATGCAGCCCAGGGCTCCCAAAATATCAACTCTGCCTGATTGTCAATGACAGTTGAAATTCTACCATTAGAGGTCTACTTCTTTAGTTTAACATGCTTCTCTTAAATATCAAACTCTCCCCTGAGGAAAGCCCATGGAGCTGTTACCAGTCAATCGTAAGTTAAAAATGTACATTAACTTATCAGCTGCCTGGGCAAGAGTTTTGATGCTTTGGAGCGGAGGAGGGGGTCATTTTGGAGCTGAAATCATGGATCCTATTTGGAGACGTTGAAGTGAGTCAGACACTAGAGGGCAAAGGGGCCTGAAAGAGCAAGGTCATAGGTTCAACGGGAATCTGAATGAGAGGGGTCCTAAAACAGACAACCTGCTGGCTGGACTTACCAGGTGACAATGTGGGACCCTGGAGTGTAATATGAGAGTCAGCAAGGCAGTACCTCCCTGCACTTCCCACTACCAGAAGGGCATTGCAAAACACCATGGAAAAAGCCATCTCCACTGCCCATAGAACCAAAATAAAAGGGATCAAAGTGCACCAGGAGAGACTTAGGTGGGAGCCACGAAGCACTTCCAGATAATACAGAAATTCTCAGCTCTGCTTTCTTCGCCACCCATCTCCTGAAACTGTTCCTTCAAAGATGACCCATGATCTCCTAATATCCAGACGCCAGGGTTCTACCTCCATCCTCAGCAGATTAAAGGCCAATGCCCACACCTTCCTGGAAACCCCTGTGGAGGGAAGCCCAGGCACCCTGGTGTAACCATTCTCATTTTCCTTCTAACTGCAACCCAAACTCTGCCTTGCTCCTCTGTGTACTTACCCCCTTGTCCCTAACAAGGCAGAGGGACCACTGTCCAGCAGTTCTCAGCAAGGTAGGAAGGACTAGTTCTAAAGAGTCTCTTCCACACAGCCTAGCACATGGCCAGTACATAATAAGTTACAGATGTAATAGAGGCAGTTAATGCATTAAAATGCTCGCCAAAGTATGGCTCAAGAGGATTATGCCATAGGAAGACAGAGAAGGCCCAGCGCTTGGTTGGGTTTCTGAGGAAGACCCACTTACTCAACACCAACACCTGGACTTTGACACACAAGCAACCATTCAGCATATTTTCTCCAGAGACCAACTGAAAAGGAGTGCTGCAAACCTCAGGGCCCTCTGCTTCCTCATTACTCTGGTCCTCCTGTAACCAAGGAGGAATTTTCAAAGAGGACTGCATCACCACAGGAAAAGGTCCCATGGATGGAAGCCAAGAGGAGAGGGCTTCTCTGCCACACAGGGACTCTCCTCCTCGGGGCCAGCTTCTCCAGCCCCTCCTGCTGCAGGCCCTCTAGCATCTTCCCTGACCCTGCCCTGGCCTGAGATGCACCAACTATCTTTGCAACGAACTCGTTCTGCCATCCTACGTCTGTATTGTAGGTACATGATACAGACATAGATGAACAAAACCAGAGAACACAGCCCTCCTAACCTTTGGGCCCCCTCACCCCATCACCTTCCCTTTCCTTCCAGCAGAGGTGCCATGGCAGGGATGCCATGCTCTCCCCCAACAAATGGGGAGCTCTCTAGGGAGAGAGGCCATGATGAAGAGCCACACATCAGTCCCTGACTCTTCCTCCCTCTGTATCCACCACTTCTTTCAGCACCCAGCAGGGAACCCCTAGTGTTCACTCTGCCCATGCGGACCCCTCCCCACCCCCGTTCATGCTGGTGACTGAGTGATATAGAACCATGAGGCCCCAGAAGCATCACAGAAGGGAAGATGTGACTACATGGGGAAAGGTGGAAGGAGAGAGGGCGGACAGGGAAGAACTGCAGGAATTCTCTGTGACCTCCACAGTTTCTTATATAAGCTATCTTAGCCACCCTTTTCCTCTTTGGCCCTGGCCCGGATCATTGAGATATACCCTTTCATCTGCTCCTCCACCTCTGCCCATTGAGCGTGAAACTCTGAGACTCGTCAGATATTCTGAGCACCAGAACCCATGCGAGAAAGTTGCCAAGGCAACGGAACACTCCCTTTTGGTATAAATACACTTGGGTGATACCCCTGAGGAGTAGAGCACAGACACCTCCCCCTCCTCTTTTAGTCAGATCTGGCAGACTTCAAAGTTAAGGGAGCCATGAATGGCTTTGACAGGGCGGGCGGAGTGAGGGGGTCCCTCCTGACCAGCTAAGTCACTGTCTAAGGGACAATCCAGCAGGGAGAGAGGACTTTGCAGTTCTGATTGAATGCTCAGCTCCCACTGGTCCCAGAGATGGGCAGGGAGGCAGAGAGAAGACTAGAAGGGTACAAGCAGCCTGAACTATGGGAGGGGACTTCTGGAACGACAGGCCCTGTGAACCCTAAGATGCCAGCCTGCTGGGGCCACTAAGAGATGCCTGGGAAATTACACTCTGGCTAGGGCTGCTCTGACCTCCCTTCTTTTTTTTCTTTCTTTTTTTCCTTCCTTCTTTTCTTCCACATCTTAACGCTTACGCCTCTTCCAGGTGGCTAATGTTTGGCCCAAGGTCCGAGGATGCATGCATGCATACGCTCCCCGGAGACACCCAGGAAAGGGGTTTGTTTCTACCTGGGGCCATTCAGGCATGACAGGGCGGATCACAAGTAGGGCCCATGTAGGGCACGTCTCGCTCAGAAAGCAGACACAGGTGGGTTGGGATAGAAATAGTGCAGGACAGCAGGTGTAGACTGCTCTGGTTACTTTTCCTGAACCAGAATCAGCTGAGAGCCCACATCAGGGCCAGCAGAGGAGGGCTTGCCACATGGAAGGACAACTGTTTGCTGATGTTTTTATGCCTTCCTTCATATACTCAGATGGGGGCTTGGTCATCCCTGTTCCCAGTGCCCGTAGTCCACATCCCAGGCAGAGGGACAGAGAACCAGGAGCACAGAACAGGATCCAGAAAGATGATCTACTGCTGCCCAAACTATCGTGACCCACTCTGACTTCAGTCATAAACTTGGCTAAGTTCACTGTTCCCAAGGGTCACTAACAGCCATAGCCAACACCCTTTAGAGCCAAGAGGAAAAGAAAGAAAAGGCAAATGGCCCTGCTCAGACCACCCAGCTTGGCAGTGCCATTCTCCTCAGGCAGAGGTCACTGAGGGGCTCGCCATGGGCAGGGCTTGGCTCAGTGTCCTCTGCTGGGGTCAAAGGCCAGGCTGGTTGGGAGGGCCTGAGAGCTTCCAGAAGCATGTTTAGGAATCACCAGGGTATCCCTGCATTTACGGTGACAGAGGCTGAGCCACCCAGGGCTGAGGGAGCTCAAGGGCTTGTCTTCTCTGGGGGGGTCCCATTCCTGGAGGAGTGCCATATGGCTCTCACGCCATGCACACCACCTCTCCCAGCAGTAAGGAAAGCACGTCTGGGGAGGGAAGGGAGGGGTGGCCTCAGTGCAGGCAGCAGTGGAGAGTCCTCACTCGGTGAGCTCCACAGAGTTGGCAGGAAACATGCCAAAGTGGCTATCGGGCCCCTAGCCATGCCACCAGCCGTCATCGATGACCTCAGGGCCAGTGACGAGGTTCTCAGGCTGGAAGGAGATCTCGGTAGTGGTATAGAGCCCAGGCATGGAGCCTTTCCCCACTCGGCTGCGGGTAGTGGGCCACAGGTCACCACCAGCAGCTCACTACTGCAGTATCAGGGCCCCCTCAGAGAGTCTCCTGCTCTGGGGGCCTCCTCTTGCGTCTGTGCCACACACAGCAGAGTGCTGGGCGCTGGCTCCTAACGGAGAGCTGCCCTGGGCCTTGAGGACGCTTGGGGCGGCACTCTGCGGAGGCGGGTCTCTGGCTGGGTGGGCTGCTTCTGCAGGAAGGGACCCCTCGGTGTGCCTGGCTGGGCTAGAGACAGATGTGGTGGACACGGCCCCCTCCTTCTGCTTGAAAATCTCCCGTGCATGTATTGGCTGCTGACAGACAGGCTCCCACTCCTCTGTGTTCCTTGAAACCGCTTCAGGCTGCTCACACTTCCTCTGGGGTCCAGCCTCACCGCCCCGCCCCTCCCGATCGCACTACTCCAGGCAGGAGACCTCTTGCAGCTCCTGCCCACCCCTGCCCCCGTGCCCCTGCTCTAGTGCTGCCACTCTCCTCTGCCCACCGCTTCCCCTCCAGCCTGCGATTCTCCGCCTCCTTCTCTGCTATGGCCCAGGAGCTGTGTCTGCCAACCCTTCTGATCTCAGATATGGCATTGGTCTTCTGGTACACAGAGCCCACTGGGGCCTGGAAATGGCCCATTTCCACATCCTGGAAATGGCTGCTCTCCCTGTGGAAGGCACAGTTGGCACCTGAGGCCCTGGCCACCTTTTGCATGATACACTCAGGCTCCATGTGCTCCTTGGTCCTTGCACTGACAGTCACACAGGCCCCCTTCAGAAAGCTAGCCATAACACTGACATGGTTGGTGCACCCTCACTTCCGCACATCATTTACACCCTCACCTGTCCAGTTGACGAGGACGAACTTGGGCAGGCCAGACTTGGGATTCTTCACCCTGCAATTCCCTTAGAATCTCTAGGAGTGGGCAAATAATCATAATGCAATGTGCAGAGTGCAAAGATTGAACAAGTGTGCAATGAGGAGAGAGAAGGCAATGAGGAGATCAGAGGAAGTGGCTTCATTACATGTGCCTCTGTTTTCTCATCTATAAAATGGGGATCATAATGTCCATCTTACATGAGATGATGTATATAAATGCCTGGTATACAGTAGATGCTCAGTTTGCATCAGTTCTCTCCCTTCCCCAGATGAGGCCCCTTGCTGACTCTGAGCTCAGCAATTAGACAGATGTATTTAGAATGTCCACTGTACCAGTTCATCATCGAGGACCCCAGCCACAAAGGAGAAACCTGCTGGCTGTTCACAGCTTTGGGCAAGAGCTCTCTCCAGCAGCCATCTCGATGTCCCCAGTGTCTTCAGTCCCTGTTCCGAAAAAGAGCCTGAGTCCTTGGGAGCCAGACTGTCCCCAGAGGGCCGCTTATAACCCAGACCCCAGCTCTAACATCCTCAACTCTTTCAAAGAACAGCTCTTTAAAACAACTTTACAAAGGCCATTTGAATTACACAAGGAACACATTGTCCTATTCCCACTCTTCCCAAGCTCTTTTTGCCTGTGGTTTCAGGCAGGTCCACTGGCTCAGAGTGAGCTCTCTCCACATCAGGCGGTCCTTCCTAATGCAGATCCTCTCATTATTTGATCTCCCTCCCCAGCAACATCTGAATTCAGGCTAGCAGGGGACTTGGCAATAGCCCCAAATTAGCCCACCCTCCTTTCCCACAAGGAACAGGAGTGGGTGTGCAGTCACAGAGAGTGCCCTGGGTCTCCTATGATGCTGCAGACACACAAGCAACCCACAACCCTCCCAAACTGAACAGAGAAATGGGGGACTTCCTTGTAGCTGCTTCCTTGGGCTCTATGCTTATCCCAGCAGATGCTGAAAACATTTTTGGTCTCCTCTTGAGGACAACCTTCACTGTCATTTTAAAATAAACAATACGCAAATTGTGTTACTACTTTGTAGGCAAACCTTGGTTTTTTTGTTTTTTGGGGTTTTTTAAATACTAAAACCATTATCACTCAGCTTGCCTAGATTTGATTCCCTCTTTCCCTAGATTTCCCCAAATGAAGCTGGGCTGTTTCCAAAAATCAATTAACATTCAAAGAACAAGGTTTTGTCACCATTAAGGATAGTTCAGAAAAAAAGAAATCTGCAGCACCACACTGGAAAACAGTTCCCAGAATGCAGAGCCCACAGGGTTTGATCATAGGTGGCATGCCTGGCCTCAGTCCCCCTCAGGGGGCCTGCTTTGAAGGGAGGGGCCACTTCAGGTGGGAGTGGGCAGGGAAGCAGTCAGTATGCCATCATCTATGAGAGGCTTCAGAAAGCAAACTCCAGGGGCGCCTGGGTGGCTCAGTCAGTTAAGCATCTGCCTTCGGCCCAGGTCATCATCCCAGGGTCCTGGGATCGAGTCCCGCATCGGGCTCCCTGCTCAGTGGGGAGCCTGCTTCTCCCTCTCCCTCTGCTGTTCCCCCTGTTTGTACACTCTCTCTTTGTCAAATGAATAAATAAAATCTTAAAAAAAAAAAAAGCAAACTCCCACACCAAATAAGGGAGTGGCAGAGGGGACACAGAGGGAAGAAGGGACAAGACTTCAGAGAAAAGGGTTTAGACACCCCAAAAGCAGGAACCAGGACTATTCTCCAAAAGGCTGCCAGGGGAGAAACAGCATCTTCAGAGGCCAAGGCCTGGTCTAGTTTCCTGCCCCTGACCCACAGAACCCCCCACAGAGGAATCTAGAACATGAGACAGGAAGAAATCCCTGCAGAAAAGGTCATGAAGGAACAGGAAAAATAAAGGTGCCACGCAGCTTTTCTCCCGTTCCCCAAGCAGGAATACTAGGGCCTGATTCCCTCCCAGACACTGCCAAGTCACCCTCTCCTGTCCCCATCCCCCCTCCTCTTCCTTCCCCAAGTCCTGCCACATGCAAAATAAGACCTCTGCCCAGTCTGGCCTGAGGAGAATGACATATTTTCTCCTTGGCTCTGCATTTTCATTCAGCCTTAAAAAGCTCAGGCCAGGCAAGAAGCCCACAAGTGTGTCGTGCTACACCTCAGTGCTCACCTCCCCAATGCTGGCAGCTCTCTTCCCCTCTGGCTTTCTCCTCCTCACACCAGTAACGTCACTGGCCCAGGTGCCAGACCCTGGACCCCGGAAGCGCTGATGGAGCTGCCCTCACAACCCTTAGGGAAACATGCCCGAAACGTTCAGCTTTGCTCATCAGTGCATGCCAGGCTGGGACTCCAGTGGAGCAGAGGGAGGCAGGCGGGATGGGGAAACAGTTGTATCATTCAGCAGCACTTAGTCATCTGCACTAAGGGTGGAAAGAGATACTGGGTAATCAAAATGATGGATAATCAATAACCCAGAGTAATGAACCTTATTGTTAGGAGACAACATGATTTTTCACAGCAGAGTTAGGAAGGATTTATTTGTTCAAAAATGAATCTGCCTTTCCTGAACACAAAGACGAGGAATGCTAGAAAACGGCCACATGAAAAAAGAAAGTCCGTTCAGGATTTAAAACTGACACATAATACATATACAGAAATAAATGAGAGTTAGCTGTATGAGGAAGAAACGTAGGAAGTTAAAGCTGAGAAGAACCTAAGACATCTAGTGCCCCATTTTACAGATGAGAAAACTAAGGCCCAGAGCAGTGAGGTGGTATCTCATATCACATAGCCATTTGGTAGAAGAGCTGGAATTACACCTGGATGGTCGAAGCAGAGCACTGTTCACTTAGGCACATTGGTCCAAAGGCATGCCCTTGAGAAGAACCATCATCCTAAACCCCTGATGCTGACCAGTGTGTCTCCTAGACCCTCAGACCTCTTGGTACTGGCTATTTCTGTAATCACCATATTTCCCTACACACAAGTCACCCTTATGTGTTCCTGACTACCCTAGGCTGAGTACCAAAATGATTCATAAATCACTGCCCAACTGTCTGAAGTCGCAACACGGTCTTTGACAGCAGCTCTTCCTATGATTCAAATCAGTAGCTAGTATCAATTCCCTCAAGTTCAAGTCTAATAATTATCTTGGTATTTGGGTGACTCTTTTGATTTTTCCTAAAACTCTTTGACGTTGTGCCTAACATGATGCCCACCAGACCCTGGGGGTTAAAGGTGAAGGAGGGATTGAAATACCTATTTCATAGACTTCCCTGTTGAACTTACCCATAAGTAATCAGCTGGCAAGAGGGGTAGAGAGATTACAACAGAAGCCTCCTGACTTCCAGACCCGAGCTCTTTCCTGAGCAAGTGAGAGCAGGAGTAAGAAGCTAAAATTCACAAGACGTGGGGGTGGCTGGGTGGCTGGGTGGTTCAGTGGGCTACATCCCCAACTCTTGACTTCAGCTCAGGTCATGATCTCAGGGTTGTGAGATCCACCTCCACGTTGGGCTCTGCGCTGGGTGTGGAGACTGCTTAAGATTCTCTCTCTCCCTCTCCAGCCCTCCCCCCACCCATTTGCAGTGTACTTGCTCTCAAATAAATAAATAAATAAAAATTTAAAAGAAAATAAAATTCACAAGAAGCTTCAGAGTCAAGTGTCATAATGACACTGATAACCTGCAGACAAATAGAAGATACAGGGGTCTGGGGCAAACTACTCAGTGTCATACTTCAGCAATACCTCCTTTTTCTTTCTTTTCTATTAAAGTATAACTTGAACACAGTAAAGTGTATAAATCATAAGGGAAGAGCTGGGTAAATCTTTGCATATGTATGCATTGATGTAACCACCATCCAGATGGTGATTTAGAGCATTTACAACTACCCGAAGTTTCCCTCATGCCCCCTTCCAATCAAGAATAATCTTTATCTGACCTCTACCCCACACACCAGGTTTCGCTTGTTCCTGAACTTCATATAAATGAATGAGTGTAGTATATATACTTTTATATTTGGCTTGTTTGCTCCACATTCTGTTTGTAAGATTCCTCCATTCTGTTAGTATGCCAAGATATTGTATACTCTTTCTAGTTGTTGTATAACACTCTGTTGCAACAATACACAACAATGTAGTTATCCATTCTACTGCTCACAGAAACATTCTGGTTGTTTCCGGTTTGAGGTTGTTATGAACAAAGCTGATAGGATTGTTCTTGTACATATTTTAATGAAGATAAACCCTCATATCTGTTGAGTATATCCAGGTGAAGAATTATAGGGTCATGGGGGTATACATAATAGGTACCACCTAAATTTTTTCAAAGTGTTTGCACCAATATACACTCCACCAGCAAAGAGAGTTCCAGGAGCTCCACGTCCTCACCAACACTTGGTATTGTTGGTAAAGACTCTTCTTTAAAGTCTCACTGGGAAACAAGGTACCTCAGATAGATTTTCAGAAAACTGACATTAGTCTTCAAGTAGCTTTAAAAAAAATTCTAACCATTTTATTTTTTTTTTAATTTTTTTTTAATTTTACTTCTTGAACAGAGTAAACCACCTAACCTTCGCCAGACCATACTGAGATGTACAGAGAGATACCTGCCCTTATATTAACTATCTAGGGATTTCATTGTCTCCTCCTTCCTGGGTAGATATCACTAATGTATCAGCAAGCCATAGCACTTCCCTTTAATCTCTGTTCTAGGAAATAGTCAAGATGGCCCAATCAGGAACTTTAATTTACACACAATCGTCAGTCAGTAAATTCTGGTCTCAATGTGCATGGGCTTCTTTGCTGCTATAAGACTGTTTCTATCTTCTGAATGGTGAAGGTTGCCCCATAAATAAATGAGTTACTACTCATTTCATTTGTTTTTATGTAGCTTGGCAAATGTTACTCAAACAATCAACACACACTTATAAAGCACATATTTTAGGTTACTGACCTAAACGTTCTGGAAGTCACAAAACACACACACACAAAACCACCAGGCTTTCTTAAGGGGGCAGGGCCCTAGGGTAAATCACATGGAATGTTGTCACCTGCCTTCTTCCTCTCACTTTACCCAGCCAACCTCTTTCACAGTTAAAATGAGGTTAAAACAAACACCAGTCATGGCCTTGGCCCTTGCTTTTGGGGAAAGCAAGTCTTAAGGGAATGAAAATGGAAGAGGGAAATAGTCCTGCATATAGGGCCATGGTGATAGAGTAAATGGGTGACTGAAGGTGATGACGATAATGTCTACTTTTCTCTTAGGACTGGGTCAATCTCTACCTTATCCCTTCCTTCCCTGAGCTCTGCCCACCACCACCTTCCTTCTCTCCAGCTACTTCCTCTTGATGCCATTACCCAAATGACTGAAGAGAAACATGCTATCCAGTCCGCACTTTACCACCAAGTGCAGTGTCCAAGACAAGACACATTCCCCAACCTTACAAAATATACCAAACTTAAAGAACATATCTATGGTGATCACTAAATGTAAGAAGGAGTTGCTGTGGACTGGCACATGCCGGCAAAGAGTGGATGAGTCTCAAACTGCTCCTTAAAGCAGGTAAGAGTTAAGGCAGAACAGTGGAGCACTGGTGGAGAGTGCTTTGCCCTCTAGTAGAGCAAGGGACAAGAGTAAGAATAAACATGGGACCTTTAGAGTCTGTAAACAGGACAAGCCTATCTAAGTGGCTTTCCACACCACTATGTTGCTGGGACATGATTCAGCTACCACTCCCAAGTATGGCCTGACTCTCTCATTAAAACAAAAGCTGTCTGAGCACAGTGACTGAGAATTTTAGGGACTTGCTCAGAAACATTCTCACATAAGCAGACAGATGAGACTATGCACAATTTTGCTCATTGGCATTCTATAGCCCTCAATTTCTCATTTCATAGTTTCTGGATTGGCTCTCTAGAAGTCAAGTGCAAGTGACTGAGAAAAACTCCCTGGCTTTTCTGGATTGAAAAGCTGATTCTTGGGGGCGCCTGGGTGGCTCAGTCGTTAAGCGTCTGCCTTCAGCTCAGGTCATGATCCCAGGGTCCTGGGATCGAGCCCTGCATCGGGCTCCCTGCTCAGCGGGAAGCCTGCTTCTCCCTCTCCCACTCCCCCTGCTTGTGTTCCCTCTCTCACTGTGTCTCTCTCTGTCAAATAAATAAATAAAATCTTTAAAGAAAAAAAAAAAAAGAAAAGCTGATTCTTTCCCCCATGTGGCAGGGTAACCATGTTCACAGGGCAGCTAGCACTGGGGAGTCGGAGATGGGACAAGAAACAGGCACAGGAGAGTCAGACCCATGAGGTGACTGTAGACCCAGAACCCTTTGGGACCAGTTGAAGAAGGCAGAGACAGCATCTGAGTAGGGACACTGCACCTGCACCAGAACCACTCACATGAAGACACAGTTCTTAGATCACAATGCTCCCCTCTGTCAAGCTTACTTTTTCTCCAGGTATCTTTTTGGGGCCGAAATCAATATTTCTCAGGAATCTAAAGTCTTATTCCATCCTGAGGGACCACTGACTTCTTGTCACTTGGTTTAAATTTTCATTTGGTTTTCCTTATACTATCAATTCATAATGAATACCTTTCTTCTGGCTGGACCAAAAGTAAAACTACCACTATTAAATGGGTTAAACAGGATTGGGCGAGACTTCCATTCTCACCTCAGGCTTCTGTCCTCATAAATGTTTGATAACTAAATAACCTTTGTAGGAAACACATCTTTTTCAGAGACAAACATCTTTTAAGATACAAAAAGTAACTGGTAGAAAGAGGGGCAAGGAGCAGCCATCAGTTAAACAAACATAACATTAGTTGAAAGTATGTATTTCTCAACATTCCAGTCTTCTGGTTTTCTCTGTTCATTAACTGATTTTATCCTACTGATAAGTTTGACTACAGGTATAATGAACAACTTGAGAAAAGTCAGAGTGAGACACATCAGTAAGTGCTCCTGGAGGGCAGGAAGTTGGCCTTAGTCATTGCTGTCTTCCTAGCACTTACCATAGACCAGGACACACACAAAAAGACTTACTAAGTATTAATGGAGGGAATACATGTAAGAAGAAAATAATTGAGTAATTTAAAACACTGTATACATCAAAGGCAAAAATTCTTTAAGTTTTTATTTAAATTCCAGTTAATATACAGTGTAATATTAGCCTCAGGTGTACAATATAGTGATTCAACACTTCCATACATCACCCAGTGCTCATTACAGCAAGTGCACTCCTTAATGCCCATCACCTATTTCACCCATCCCCCCACCCACCTCTCCTCTGGTAACCATCAGTTTGTTCTCTATAGTTAAGAGTCTGTTTCTTGATTTGTCTCTCTCTCTCTCTTTCTCTCTCTTTTCCCTTTGCTTGTTTGTTTTGTATCCTAAATTCCACATATGAGTGAACTCATATGGTATTTGTCTTTCTCTGACTTATTTCACTTAGCATAATATACTCTAGATCCATCCACGTCATGGAAAATTTCAAGGTTTCATTCTTTTTGATGGCTGAGTAATATTCTATTACACACACACACACACACACACCCCCCACATCTTCTTTATCCATTCATCAGTGGATGAACACTTGGACTGTTTCCATAATTTGGCTATTTTTGATAATGCTGCTGTAAACATCAGGGTGCATGTATCCCTTTGAATCTGTATTTTTTTATTCTTTGGGTAAATACTTAGTAGTGCAATTGATGGTTCATAGGGTAGTTCTATTTTTAACTTTTTTGTGGAACCTCCATACTGTTCTCCAGAGTGGCTGCACCAATTTGCATTCCCATAAACAGTGCATGAGGTTTCCTCTTTCTCCACATCCTCTCCCAAAGGCATAAATTCTTAAGGGACACAAAATAACAGACAGGTTGTACTTATAAAACTGTGGGATAGGAGTAATAAATGAAGCATAAGAGAACGAAAACAAAATTAAGGACACAAGGATCAATCAAAAAGTCTAAAGCATTGCCAAATAGACTGTATGGTAATAAAAACCGCTGTCCTCAATTACCTGAATGACTTCAAGCACAAATGAAATTATATAGCTCTGTATTACTCAAGAGGGCTGACCTAAGATCAACATGCCTAAATTAGACAAAGTCAGGTTTCCATTACATAAAATCATTTACTAACAATTAGATCTGTCCAGTAATGAAATGAGTTGTCTTGTGGAGTCATGAGCACCTTGTCATGGAAGATAGGGATTATCACCAGTCAGAGGTCGTCCAGAAGCAATTTCTGCCTCAAGTGGAAGTTAAACTCGAAGGACTCTAAGACCTCACCCATAACTAATATTTTACTAGTTTAGAACTTGTGGTCACAAGGGAATAGAGTCAATCAAAGCAAACTTTCTGGAAGAGGAAAGTTTGGAGTCAGACTGGGAAGGAGGTGACATAGAATGGCAAGTTAGTCTAGTTACTACAATGAATACTGGAGTGTGGGACCTAAAAACCTCACTAAGGGAAAGAGGATTAGAAAAATCACCCAGAATAATTGTGTCAGATACACTTTACGGTCCATGCATATTATTCTCAGAACCATCTGTTTAGAGTAAATTGAGATCTTCCTAAATTGGCAGATAATCCTAACAAGGATCAACCTGAAAAGTAAAAATCTTACCAGATATTTAACAAGTTGACGCAACGTGGAGAGGCCATAGAGTCTGAAATTAAAGGAAGCCAACAACAAGGCAAGTCTAACCCACAAATCTGTAACTAATTTGAAATTTGTGAATGATGGTCTCTGAGCTGCTGCCATTAAAGCACCCATCCTGGCCGCCTTGGATTTGGTCATTATTGAACCAGGGGTCGTTGTTTTGTGAATCCTATATTGTAGCTGAGCCAGACAGACAACAGCACCTTCTTTCATTTTGCTTGGATAATGGCCAAATACAAGTCACTTTACTATGACTTAAAGAGTATTGTGCCTGTCTGTTCACAATCGATGGGAATAATTGAGGGGCGGAATGTGCCAGGTACTCTTGGACAATTCTGTGGAAGTGGGTCAGGGGCTTTCTTGGCCATTTGCCATGTGACAACACTCCCTTCATCTGTGAACATATGGACTTGATGAAACTGTCACTTGGAGAGCATGGTACAACAGGGCTTGGGCCATTCCATTTCCATGAGAAACTTTACCTAAGTTATAGCAAAGGAATAGCCTTTATATTCTGTTATATCATGAGAAATTCTTGCAAGTATTTAACTTTGTGTTATCTCTGTTAGGAGAATCTGGCTTTGTGCCCTCAAAGTAAAAGGGAAAGTTGGGACTAGATGTCATTGCTGTCCACCATCTTGAGTGTAAAACAGGGCAGTAAATCACACAAAGGAAAAGAGTGGCCAGGTGATGTCCTAAGACCACAGACAGACTTCCATTGCCCATCTCTCCTAAGATGAAGCAGTGGTAGGAGGCAAGAAGGGCTCTCAAACATTTGCTCATACATTTGAAACAGCCCAATGGTTGAATGAGAGAAACCTCACAACAGTGGCTGGGAAAACAGTTTGGGTAATACTGGATTATTTTCAAACATAATTTTCAATAAAAAATAAGGGCACTTACTGAAAAATCCTTCTGATGTCTGTCTTTTCAAGTGCAGAAATTTTCACTTACGATTTATTAAAAAAGAGAGAAGAGAATCGTTCACTTGAGGCCGGGCAAAAGTAAGGAAGTCTCTCTTAACTCTCAGCCAGGAATTCCCCAAACTATGATCCTCTTTTATTCAACCTTTCTATAATGAACATCAAGGTAAGCCAGGAAGGCAGAAGCGATGTCACTAAAGGGTACCCTAGAGTCAATAGGGAGCATTGGTAGATGAGATGTTGGGTTTCTTGGTGCAAGCTGGTGGGTTATATCCTTTTTCTCCACACCTACCTTACATAGACAGGGCCCAAACCAAGATGGGGCCACCAACTCGTGGAGCCACCATGGCTTCAAGTAGAAATACCTGATCAGCACAGCCTGGTCCTAATCAACCAGAAGGGCTAATGGCCTAATTGCGGGTCATCCAGATTCTT
This sequence comes from Neomonachus schauinslandi, assembly GCF_002201575.2. NCBI lineage: Eukaryota > Metazoa > Chordata > Mammalia > Carnivora > Phocidae > Neomonachus > Neomonachus schauinslandi. Next base: position 67,520,460 of record NC_058403.1, on the reverse strand, counting down.
GACATCTTTTCTCTCCTCCTAAGTATTTCCCTGCTCGCAGGGGAAGCAAAGACAAGGAGTGGAAGGAATCCATTCCAAGGCATTTTGCTGTTTGTGAGCAGTATGTTGAAAGCATTTCTAGGAAAAGGGGATTATGTTGTAAGTTAAAAAGAGATGTTTGTGTTTCCTCTGATTTCAATTATTCAGACCCTCAGTGCCCTTGACTCCCCCAGCCTCCCTTGCATGCCCAGGAATAAAGAAGAGAGGGCTTGAATACCGATGTCTGCCAGCATTGCCAGGAACACAACATGCAGCCCTCTACCCACCACATTCATGGCTTCTTCTCCTTCGCATGATAGCTCAAGGTTACCTGCTCCTAGAACTCTTGCTTACTCACCACACTGGCTCTGACCTTGTGCCTCCCTCTTCACAATATTAGCATCTTTGAGTCATGCCATGCATATTTGTCTATTCTCATGATTAAGAACTGACAACATGAAATAAGAGAAAAAAGCAAGAGGCCCTGAATTCAAGGCTTGGCTTCTGCTTGCTAGCTGGGCCACCTTAGGCAAAATCTCTAAACTTGTTTGAGCTTCAGTTTCCTCATCTGGAAAAGGGTGATGATAATCACTGCCCTACCTATCTCAGAAGGCTATTGTGGATTTCAAATGAGATAACACATATGAAAGCTTTTTATACATTGTGAAGAGGCTGCTTCTGTTGGTGGTCGTGCAAAGACCGTATCTCTTTCTTATACTTCCAGCATCTGAAATAGGGTTGTGCCTCTTCTGCAGGCTCAGCACAGATTTGGCTTAAATGCCTCTGAATGTCTTCCTTGTCCCTACAGTGCTAAATACAGACCCTCGCCACAGCTTTACCATGTATGCTCAGAAGTCAAGTTTCCATGCACATCATTACAGAGAGGCCCATTGAGAAGGATCCTACAGGCTGGCTTTATGCATTCCCAGACATGAGGATGGCAGATCCAGCCCCCAGAACCTGCTCAAGGTTACAACAGCAGCAGCAGAGTGATGGCAAGCCTCCTCCAGCAACACAGGCCACACTGAGACATCTAGTCCCACTTCCCAGAAGGTAAGTCATGGAATTTTTTCTCCTTCTCCTTAGCACCACCACCTGCAAAACTTCCATTACAACCACTGCAGCCGAACTCCCTGACACCACTCACCTCACCATTTGACAAGATTAACAGCCCATAATTCTCTCATGGGGACTTGTTTTTAGAGTCATAACTAAAATCTCTGATAGCTGCACAGAAAGCCCCTGGGAGACCAAAGAGAGAAGGATGCTATGTGACATCTGAAGCCACCTTGCCCATCTTCCCTGTAGCAGTGTGCTGACGGTGCCTGTCTTCTTCCCTCAGTGTCTGCGAGCAGGTCTGCCTGTGATTAGGAGCACAATGACTAGATGTCATTGCTGTCCACCATCTTGAGTGTAAAGCAGGGCAATAAATCACACAAAGGAAAGGAGTGGCCAGGTGATGTCCTAAGACCACAGACAGACTTCCATTGCCCATCTCTGATACTAACTCGCTCTACATCTTCAACAGCTGACACCTGTAAGCATCTCCTTTGTTTTACAACAAAGCAAATTCAATAATTAATGGCCTTTTGGAGAATTTCAATCCACAGTCTCATTCAACAGGGCTTCAAAGGCATCCCCAAACTATAGAAATGCTGCAAGTAAAAATAAATCGCTATTTCTTGCACTTTCTCATACAATCAGGTTCAGGGGCCCCAGAGTCAACCTTTCCCTAATGGTATGATAAAGAAGGTAAGAAATGGCTGAATGCTCATGAGTCACTTATACAGTATTTTATAAACATGAAAGAGAAATCAATATCGGAGTGCTATGGAGGTAGCAGTGATTTCCCCTGAAAAACCTGAAATGCCCTCCCCAGTCCTACCCAAATTCTATTATGTTTTAAATATCTCACTCAAGCTGGACTTCTTCCTTAAGGCTGTCTCTGATCACTCCAGCCTAGCAAAATTCATTCATTCATTCAACATTTATTTATTTATTTATTTAAGCATTATATGTACCAGGCAGTGTGCTAGCTTCTGGGGATAGAACAATCTAAAGAGTCAAAATCTCTGTCTGGTGGCTCCATCCTCTGATCTACTAATAGAAGTAATGTTTATATCCTGGCATTAAATACAGTCTTTCACAAAGAGCATTTTCCTGGAACTCCTATTATTCTTTGCTTTACAATATAATTATGAACATGTCTTTTTAAGCAGCTTGAGGGTAAAAGCATTTCTGATTTCTTCATGGTCTGGTAAGAGAAAATGCTGGGTAAATAAACACTGAATGAACACTTACCTAGTTTTGTGATATATACATATATGTTTCATTTCCCCATCTAGCTTGTAAATTTCTTCAAAGACAAGAATCTCTCTGTTAACATTTCTGTATCTTCTAGAGCATCCAACCCAGCGCTGGGACATGGCTCATGCTCAGTACATATTTAGTTGAATTCAGTAATTCTGCTAGCAGTGGGGGGTTCCCCTTCCATGCCAATCCTGTTAATCATACCCTAGATTTAGAAAATGGGAAGGCCAAGGCCAAGGAAAACAATATAGTCAGCTCTAGTTACCTACATTCCCCCAAGGTGCTGGCTAAGCTTTCTCCCAGACTAGAGCACTGTGTTTGTGAGGAAGGAATAAAGTCATCTTTCATCCAGGAGGACTGACATAAGCCACCTGTGCATTCCAAGAAGAAAACCATAACGAAATTGGAGCAGCAAGCCTGACTTTGGACAGCAAGACCACCCATGGAAACATCCATCATGTGACCCACACAGGATCTACCTGCCAAAAGATCATGAACCCAGGAGTCAGGGCCACCCACCCTGTCAGGGGCACAGCTGTAGCCAGAGCCTGTCCAGAGAGGCAAGAGACCCAGGGTATCCTCATAGCCCCATGGACCCATACTTGCTATCTTTTGGCTCAGTCTCTCGAAATCCATCTCCTAGAATAGCCAGCTCTGCTCTGATCACCCTTAAGGGATGTCACAGTTAAGGAAATCAGTGGCTGGAGCTGACCTCTGCGGGGAGATGGACCAATATCCTTTACTCACCTAGGTGAGATCGGGGAGGTGATGATGTCCTCCCAATCCCCACAGGCAGCTGTGAGTCCTACCACCTATCCCACCAACTAGCACATGATTAGCAGTGGCAGGGCACGCTCAGCCAGCAGACCAGGAGTGGCATCAGGATGTCTGTGTGTCACCTACAAGGGCACTAACCAAAATCAGAGAGTTCTTAGTTCTAGACATACTCATAGGATGTCTCAGGATTTAACATCTGAAAATTTAAGGCATTTACCCTAAAGCCCATCCTCCCCCTTCCCCAAATTAGAAAGTACCCTGGGACCTTCAAAATCAAAACTAAATGACCAAAAATCAAATTCCCTTTTCTATCCCAGACACAACGCTAGACTTTGCTTCAGTCTTTCCAGATCTGAGCAGTCTGATTCTTGCCCGTGTTGGGTCAGCCTAGAAGTATTCCTGCCTCCTTACCCACCTCATGATCCCAATGGATCCTGAGGAACCTGCTCTTGGAAGTCAGCAATGACATTTAGTCATGCAAAGCAGTGAGCTGACTTCATTTTCCTCAATAAATATTTCATTGAGATTCAGAGAAATAAGAGAAACCTTATTCATGAGATTTATGTTTGCCTTAATGATTCACAGCATAATTTGTTCCAATTAAATATTTATTTTAATATCTTCTTGGGCCTGAAAACTTCTGCCCATTCATCAGTGAGTCTTTGTATCGTCAGTCCCCTCATAGATATGGAGATGTTGGGAATAGCCTCGTTCTTCCCCAAAGTGGCAGTTTTTCCTTTCCAGCTCCCTCTGCACCCGGAGCCTAAGCCATGCCTGTGCTGCCCCTGACGCATCCCCCAGGGCCCTGCCGGTCAGTCTCCATTCCCTGCTCCCTATCACTTTGTTCTCAACCCCATCAACATCCTCAAAGCTCATCCTGCTCAGATACCTCTCTCAGACACAAAATCCCAAGAAACTCTCTGTAGAACAAGGCAGGGGTGAGGAAGAGTGAGGGCACTGTGGTACAGTCAAAAGGAGACAGGAGTCGCAGTAAGGAGCTGTGAGTTCCAACTCCAGTGTCACCACCTCTGGCCATTTCCCACTCGTACAACGTGGAAATATACTGTCTGTCGGAAGAATCAAATGAGATGATAGAGGTGCTTTATAAACTGGAAACAATTAATTACAGCTACCTCCCAGTGGTGTTGTGACAAATGAGAAGATACAGTTCTGGTATTTAGGACTAACCTGGTATATAACACATGCTCAAATAAGACATAGTTATAGGGGCACCTGGGTGGCTCAGTCATTAAGTGTCTGCCTTCAGCTCAGGTCATGATCCCAGGGTCCTGGGATCGAGCCCCACGTCAGGCTCCCTGCTCAGTGGGAGCCTACTTCTCCTTCTCCTCCCTGCTTGTACTCTCTCTCGCTATCTCTGTCACTATCTGTCTCTCTCTCTCAAATAAATAAATAAAATCTTAAAAAAAAATAAGACATAGTCATAAAAATAAAAGAAATGGAATTTGTTTACTTTTATTAGAGTTCCATAACTAAATAGGCCTCACTGCCTAACCTGTTTACATGTGGCCTAAGTGAGTGTTTCTATTAATCTTATATAGAGATGTACAGAACTCTTAGTAATATCCAGAACCTGTGTCAGCGGCAGAGAGTTTCTGTGTGTGTGTGTGTGTGTGTTGCACCTTTAAACTGTTCATATTTATGCACATCCTCACAGTCTCCTCAGAAAACTCTCCCGCAGAGATGGCATAATCCCCACTCACTTGCTAAAACTTCCCTAGATCTGAAGAGGAACTTCCCCTGTGTCCTTCACAGGGAGAAGTCTCTGCCACTCCCACTCCCTTGGCCCCAAGAGCAGCCCCCATCAAGTGGCAGCCAGAGCCGAGCCGTCTGCCATATGTGGTCTCTCTGGCCTGACCCCAGCTGAGAGCTCACCACTCAGCCTCCCAGAAATCTGGCTCCTGCCACAGATGGAAGTGTCTCTTGCAGCCCCATGGAATGTTGCTTGGGTCCAGAAAGTGCAGCAGTCACTCCTAGGGAAGGCACTCTTCTCTGCCTCCCTCCACGGCTCCCTCAGGGAGGCTTCCTGGATGACACCTGGGAGGAGGCAAGAAGGTTCCCAAGGCAGCTTGAAATCCAAAGAGATTTTACCTTTTACATTAATTAAATGTCATTTCTAAAAATTTTAAATCCCTGGCACTGTGAAGATTTACTATGCCAAAGCAGAAAGGGCTTCCAAAAAGCAATTATAAAAGCTTATAAGTTAATAATGGCTTTGTACCTTGACTACTAAAGCTAATTCCATTATCTGAGAAACTAAAAACTGATGTTCAGTAACTTGGTGAATGCCCCAATCCACAGCTCCTGAAGGAACAATCCTCTACCATCACACCATGTTAAGTGTTTCTCTCCTCCAGGAAGGCGTCCCAGAACACTCCCACCACGTCTGAGTCATCCATTCACTCTAGACACCACCCACCCCACTCCACACTCGCACCCCCACACACAAAGCCTCTGTTCCTCTACTTCTTCCGGAGCCAAGGAATCTTAAATTAACACCAGGGTGCATTATTTTCACACTCATTAAAGGATTAGCTGTGGTTTATTAGCCCAAAAGAATGAATGAACTATTCTGGGTGCCAAGGCACTGCCAAGGTAAGAGAAGTTTTGGGCAGAAAGCACTTTCCTAGTACCTTTCAAATCACACCAATTCTGCCTTCTCCAGAGATGATGCTTAATGTTTTAGTTATTTAAGTAATCAAATAATTTGCTGATTCTTTCTCTACCACATGCTCAAGGAAAAAACACCACTGTTTTCCTTTTTCATAAAAGAAATTCCCAGTATAGACCCCCAGCTCAGGGCAGCAGCTCAACTTGTCCACACACTGGCCAGTACCCCCTCCTCTCTCTCCGAGCTATTGTAGGTCAGAATGAAGCCTGCAATGTCTGAAATCTGATCTTCCATCTGCCACTTGATCTTCCATCTGTCACTTCCTCAATTCAGCAGGGGGTTGGGGGCTGGAAGATAGAGAGAAGTCTCCAGGGGTCCAGTTGGCAATGAGCAGATGTTAACTTGGACGTCAAATGGGATAGAGGTAACTCTGCTTCAAAGCAAGAAGAGGCCTATGGTCATAGCCAAATATACTTTCATGGCCAGAGGAGATCCCAAGATGTCACTGAATGGTCCAACATCTGATCCTTCCTCTAGGCATCTAGGGTATGGGTATTCTCATCCCAGTGTCCAGATGGAGGACAGGAAAGAACACGAGGTTTAGAATAAGAAAACCTAGGTTAGAATCCATTATACATGCTCATTGACTTGGGAAAGTCACATAACTTCTTTGAGTCTCAGTTTTCTCATCTGTAATATAGGGACAGTACTATTGTGACATTTGAGATAAGCACCTAGGACAGTTCCTGGCACATAAGAAGTACATAATCAAAGTACAAAAACTAAACTGCAACACAACCATTATCAACAGGCCACTTTCTCTGAATTATTTTTCCAGTAGGAAGACTAGATTTTTGCTGTCTGTCTATACTATTTTTGCTGGCCCTTGCATGACTAATCAAAAGCTACAGAGAGACTACCAGCTGGAATGGAAGATGCAGTCTCTAACCATGGCCAGAGAGAAGTTATCTGTCCAACAGAGGGATGAGAGCTGAGCCACAGCCTTCCCCTCATGAATACAGTGTCCAGGCCAACTAAGCTAACAGCACCACAGGGATATTTTTAAAACATCACAGTCACTGAAAGTTAAATCTGCATCATACCCTTCATCTGGATACACAGAGTTTTAAACCACCAAATTTGTTTCTCCGTAGACCATCTCCTGGCAAATAGATCTTATCTTTAAAAATGCATCCCCATCTTTGTTGACAATCCTGTCTTCCATACCGAGAAATATTCCTGGAACCAGCATCTGTTTCTGGAAACCAATTTAAATTTATGAAGCTGCTTGTATTTATGATAAAATGGAAGTAAATCTGGCTAAAGCAAAGACCTACATTCCAGAAATAACTGACCATTCATTTATTAGTTGCTGCCCCTAGCTAACACCCAAACAACAAGCTGCCCCTTGCTCAACCTCCCTGCAGGAACCCTGGGTCATTCAGAAGCACGGGGAAGGAGCTGAAAAAGTAGGGGAAGCAAACACCATTAAATCAAGGGACACACCCTCTACAGCCAAGGTCAACACCCAGGAGGGGCAGCAGGCCTTGGACAGTGGCGGAAGGACTCCACCCACACAGCACTTTGAACAGAAGCTCTCTTCCAACTGGAGGCATAGAGCTGCTAATCTGAAGCACACCCAAAACAGAGATGTGGGTAAAAATAAAATTACGACTGCTCCCGTGAGAAAGCCAGGAAGAGAACATATTGAAACAATCATGGCCTGAAGCCCTGCCCAACACCAATGCTACTAAGTGACCTCAGCTGGGGACAGGAAAGGATTGATCAAGTTAATCTCCTTGCTCAAAAATCTCCCAATAGCTGCCCACAAACTACTAAATAAAATCCTAAACTCTAGTGTGGAACATAAAGCCCACTCAGCCAACCTTTCCAGCTTTCTCTCTTATTGTCCCAAATACCCTGCACACATGCTCAAAATGAGCATACACATACAACCTCCACATAAAGACCATTTCCCAAACTCACCAAACCCTCCTCCTCTGTACCTTTCCTCTGTAGCTCTCCTCCATCTCCACAAGTGCAGCTTCTACCCATCCTTCAAGGTCTTTCAAGTTAAGATCTACAACTGGAATTCTCTTCTCTGCTCCACAGCACTTTCCAACTAAATAATCCTTTCCCTTTGCTGTAATTTCCATGAAGACAGACTGCCTGTCTTGTTCACTATCATAATAGTACCTTTGCAGAATAGGTATTCAATAAATATTTGCCAATTTAAGGAGTACCTCAATGCCAAGATGTTTCTTCTACAACTTGAGTTTTCTAGTCCTCACCAGACAAGAAGTCCCCCTCAATAGAGGCAACCCTGTTGTTGGCCTGATTTCCTTTCTCATGTAGTATCCCAGCCCCTGGAAAGTCTGATCCCATGATGTTCAGGAGCCCTGCTCACATCTCCCTGTGCTCACCGAGCACTCCGCTGGCCACACCTGCCACGTCCTTCTCCTGCTCTGGCCGCCCACTGCTGCTGGCAGATGTGCAAGGTGCCCTCTCTGAGGGTACCAGCATCTGACCCAGAGTGCTGCTCCAGAGCCCTCAGACCCTCAGCACTCCGAGTGCCAGACCGCCTGAGTTCCCCAGAGTCCTCACTGCCCCGGGGTCAAGCCCTGATGGAAGCGAAGCCCTTCTTCCCCACTCTGTGTTCGCAAGGTGGCATCCTCTGTACCCATATGTCACGCAGAGTCCTCAGGAGAACAGCTCCTTCAACTTCTGCACAGCGCTCCTCTCCTGAGGGCTCAGATGCCATGCCATGGGCTCAGGGGTGGCTGGAGATGAACATCTGGGAAAGAGAGCATGCCCATTCAAAGCTGTCATATCAACAGGACCAACAGACTGCTTGACTCTGATGAAATGGCCAGGACAGGTCCAGCGGCCACAGTGGCCACAGTGTAGACAAAGCTATGTTCCTTTGCCTCTGACATAATCTCTTGCCCAATCTGCTGCCCAGACTACTACTACCTACCATCTTTCCTATTTAAAAAGTAAAGCCCTTCCTCTGCCTTCCTCTTCTTTCAGTGCTTCTGCCCAGGGCCTACCCTACCCTTCTGGCACCACTGAGGACCGGCTGCCTCAGCCCCTCCCCCTCGGCAGCAAGACCAGGCATTCACCTTGGCTCTTGGATCCTTCTCTCCCGAACCGGTCGATAAGAATGGATTTCAGCAGATACTGCCCAGGGCCTGAAGATTTATCAATGCTGAGGCCCTCTAATGACTGCCAATTAGTGTGTCCATTATTCTGGGCTAGGTCAGCCGAACCCTTAATCTACTTAATGGAGAAGGAACTCCAGAGAGGTGGGAAGCACCTTGAGCTGGTGGACGGAGCCAGGAGGAGGCAGCAGGGTGACTGCCCCCTCAGAGGTAGCCCAGCTCAGCTGCCTGGCAGGTAGCCTCAAGGTGACAAGGCAGGGCCTTAAAAGGAGCTACTGATGGATGACTCTGCTCCTGCAGGAAACACATCCCACTCACAAGGTACAGAGGGCAGCCTGAGGCTGAAGTTTCCCCCATAGGCCTTGGGCTAAACTTCAAGGCAAGTGAATGTTGGTCTTTGGTTCCCTCCCTCACCTCCAACTCTCAGGTGCCTCCTCTCAAAGTACCAGTACTCAGCACTCCTGACCCTTTCTGTCTCCCCCCACCCCTTTGAGACCTGCCCCCCTAGGCCTCCAGGCCTTAGATCCCCTCCTGATCCCCCATCCCCTTCTCATCCAAAAGTTAGATTTTAGGCAATAAGGGTTAAGAATTAATAGCTAACATTTACTGGGCTTTTTACATGTGTGACATCACTTCATCCATACAATAACACTATGAGATAAATACTGATATTGTCAGCATCTTATAAATGGGGAAACTGAGGCCTAGAGAGGTACCCAACATTACACAGAAGTGAGTGGTGGAATTGTGAGCTAAACCAAGCCATTTTGATCTCAAAGCTTCATCACACTGAACCATTCTTCACACTGTGCCTAAAAAGTAAGTCAATTGGCAAAATAAGCCTACCACTGTGCTCAATATTTCCCAACTTTATTAAGTTTTAGGTTTTTCTTTGGTTTTTAAAGGAGCCTGGTCATGCAAATCAATAGCTTTAACTGATAGAGTTTAAGGATAGTGTGGAGGTGATAAAAGGGGACAGAAGCTACATGTGAGTGTACTTTCAACTCATTTTCACCCCACATGAAACCACCTCCCAAAACCCAGCTGTACTCATCTGCCCATGACCAAAAATATCACTCCATGCACACTTTCAACCTGCTTGGCACACTTTCTTTGGGTATCTTCTTTGAGGGACTTCCAAGAGCTAGCAACCTGTGGCAAATGATGGACTGATGAGGGGAACTCCTAAGATGAGGTCAAGCCATAGACTTGGGATATGCAAAAGAGAGGAAGGGGAGATAGATCCTGAACCTGTAGAAGGTTCAGGAACTGGACCTCTTCTTCTCAGGTGAAAACTATGGAGGGGGATAAATACCCCTCCCTCTGGGGCCTTTTTTACCAAAGAGAGGATGTGGAGGCCACCTGGTTTTCCAAGACAGAGAGTAAGCCAGCCCTCAGGAAAGGCTCTCTTTGGTCCCCTCATACCTCACCTCTGTGCCTCCAATCCTGCTCCTAGGTAAAAAGAACAGGTATATTAAAGCAAGGACAGCCTTCCACCCCTGCTGGGGAAGTGATCCTGTGTTCCCAAGGTCTGTGAGAATCCTTAAACCTTAATATGATCCTTCTTCTGCCAGGAATACCTGCAAGAACCCAGCTCACCCAGGGGAGCAATATGACTCCATCAGATATATTAGTTTTTATGCAATATACACTTATAGAAGTAATTTATAGTGTGATTAAATATTATGAATAAATTTCCAGTAAGGCCCTTTGTTCTACAATAGAATTTTGTTTTTTAATATTTTTGATTAAATAAGTTTTTAACATTTTGATCACAGGCCATCTCAATTTTTTTTTTAAGTTACAAAATGTGTTTTCAAGGGACATGCCCTAAGTACTTCAGAATCCTTTCCATTAGGGTTTGGCTCTATGTTTTTCTGCCTCATTCAGAGCATGTAGGTCCCCTAACTAGGGCAAGAAATATTTCTACATGTCTTAATCCTTAACTCTAGCAGAGTGTGACTGATACAGCTGATTGCCTGCCCAGGAGCAATTTACCCCTTTCTTCCTTGCTTATAGAACCTAGATTTTGTTTAGGAATCAGCAACCATGTTCCTTAGGAGAAGTAGAGACCCTCCCAGCCCCACAGGGTAAATGTTATTATGTTATACCAATCATGAAAATTATATCCCCTTTCTAGTGACTTGTTTAGGAATTGGTGGTATAATTATGTCCTTTGACACATGAGAAAAAGTCTCCCAAGGGACATCTGGGATAGGTTTTCTTGCTCTTAAAAAGACCTATGTGATGGGTGCCTGGGTGGTTCAGTGGGGGGCATATGCCTTCGGCTCAGGTCGTGATCTCAGGGTCCTGGGATCGAGCCCCATGTCGGGCTCTCTGTTCAAAAGGGAGTCTGCTTCTCCCTCTCACTCTGCCTCTGTGCTCTCCCTCTCTCTCAAGTGAATAAATAAAATCTTAAAAAAAAAAAAAGACCTACGTGAATACATGCATTAAAACCAGGCTTTTTCAGTTGTCATTTCTCCATGTGACATGTGGCACTATGGCAGCCATCTTGGGACTATAAGGAATGAAAGAATGCAAAGAATTGGGGTCCTGGGATCTCCATTCTTGTAATGGCAAGCTGAGAAATTAGGACCAACCCTCCCACTAAAAACAATCGTGGGGTTTTTTTTTTTCCTCAATCTTCCTAAAAGCATTAAAGAGCTAAGAAAATAACAAAGAATTACTAGGCCAAAACCTAGGAGAAGAGGAGAATCCAAAGAGGTAGGTCCAAAACACAAAGCAGCATTTGCCCTCAGAACATCAGCCAATCTGCAAGAAATTGTGGTAAAACTAGCTATGCTTTTGACAGCCAGGATGGGAAAGGGGAGAAAAATCAAAATTCTGGGCTTTCTCAAGGAAGGGACTCTGATAAAAAAATATTCCACCCTAAGCTGGGCTTCCTCCCAGAGAGAGGGCTTCATCCTTAAGGTAAAGGCAATGAAGAAATAAACCAGCTCTCATGGAAACTTGAAACACAGCTACATATAATCTGAGGATCCCCAAGCATTCAAGCATCGGACTAAGGTAGAATTGGACTGGTTGTATCTCTAGGTGTCTGGCAAAACAAAAATGATCATTGTAGGAGAAAGTTACCATTCTAGGCTTCAAATTATTATCATAAAATATTTTTCAAAAATAATGACCAGGGAACAATCAAAGAATGCACAAAGAAAAAAGACACCATGAGCAAGAACCATCAGAAACAGCAGACCATAGAAAAAGACCCACAAAGACTCCAGATACTGGAATTATCCAACTAGAGACTATAAAGCAAATATACTTACAACGTTCAGAGAAACAAAAGACAAACTTTAAATTTTAAAGAAAACTTGAAAAAAAGTGATTTGAAAAAGAATTAAATAGGGATTCTAGCACTGAAAAATACAATACTTGAAATTAAGAAGTCAATGAACAAATTTAATTGCAGATTAGACTTAGCTGGTTAGAGAATTAATAAATTGGAAGATAAATCAGAGGAGACTAGGATGCACCAAGGTGAGCTAAATATGAAAAATATAGAAGTAACAATAAGAAATATAGAAGATATGGTGAGAAATTTCAACTTCAATCAATTTCAAAATTGATTCAAATTCAAGAAATTTCCATCAATTGGTATCCCAAAAGGAGAAAAGAAAAAGAACAGAGATAATGACTGAGAATTTTCCCAAAAGTGATGAAATGCAACAATCTATAGTTGTAAGAAATCTAATGAACCCAAGATGGCTAAATAAGAATCTGGTGATGATACTGAGCCTCTGATTTAACAGCCCACCTTCTGAACTTCTTGTTAAGAGAAGCAGGAAAAGAAGTAGGAAGAGAGAAGCAGGTGAAGTATTCACTGTTTAAGCTATTTTGAATTTCAGTTCAGCTACCTGAAGCCAAAAGCATCTTAAATGATATTCATAGTGATAATAAAGTATCCACCATTTATCCACCATATATTGAATGCCAACTATGTGGCATGCATTGCATATAGATTTCTGTTCTGTGTAATTCCTCACAAAGTCTTACAAGGTAGTATATATCAGTCAATACAAGCATGGTAGACTATGGACACAAACCACCTCAAAATCTCAGTAGTTTAACAGAAAGATGATTATTTCTTGTTTACACTACATGTTCAACATGTTTCAACAGAGGGCTATGCTCTCAGTCATTCAGGGTCCCAGGCTGATAGAGATTTTATTCCAAAATAGCTTCTATAGTCAGTGAAACAGTGGGCAGATGAAGTAAATAGTATTATGGCTTTTAAAACTTCCATTTGGAAGTGAAACACATGGCCAAAAGTGTGGGGAAGTACAATCTTACTGTGTGCTCATAAGGTGGAGAACTGGAAATACTAGTGAATAGTTATGACTACCACAGACATATATTACCTTAATTCTTCAGATGAGGAAGGTAAGGCTGAAAGAGGTATTTATACTTGTTAGACATGAATTGACAATGCACTCATTAATAGCATCTTCCTGAAGGTAATATTATGGACATGACTATTTGCCCTTTGGTGATGGGGTTAGTGAGAAGAAAAATGAAGCAGTGATATGATCTCTAAGGAGCCAGAGTGCCTAGCTGGGTCTCATCATGGTCTGTCATAGAATCACTAACCTCAGGGGCAGATTATGGGATCAAGGCAGCTGGGGGTGGGAGTGGGGAATATTCTAGTCCTTCACTTGTTCCTTATGCTAACTAGATCCTTCGCAATGTGAATAAAATTGGACTGCAATTGGCCAGAGAAAGAGTTTATATACATGCACTAAGGGTTCCCACTATCTTATATATTCCAGGTGTTCAAGATGTGGTTAAGAAAGGGGGAAAATAAGCCCATGTAATCGAGTTGGCCAGGCCATGTTTCCTAACTTTGCTCTCTGCAGATTCAGAAAGTTGGTGAAGGCAAAGGAGATGTAAGTTGAGAGAGCTCTTAACCCATCATGTCTAAACACAAGAGGAGGGACCACCTTGTTCTCTTAGGTCCTCAAGACCTTCCTATGAGGTGGATTTGCCAGCCTGTAATGTGTAGAACATTCCCCACCTCCTCCCATTCCTACTGATGACACATGCACCTTCCCCCTCCCAGTAACCCCACATCTACTGGCAGGCTCCCTGGGCTGCCTTCCTGCTACACATGTGCTGCCTCTGCCAGCCCTGTCTAGCCTCCTGCAGACACAGCAGCATCTGTCTGAGAGTCTCTCCCCGTGGCAGGGAAGGAGTCAATACCAGGGTCCTTATTTATTTATGTGTTGGTTTATTCCTTCCCAGGGATGAGGCAGTGGTTAAGGGGAAGAGGAGGCAGGAGGAACAGGGAGGGAAGGCCCAGAAAAGAAGCTGTGGTGGGCTAGAGATTGGCAAAAGAAATGTCTCTATAATTTGAACTGCTTTCCAACCACACTGTCTCTAACTGAGCCCCCGGGGGCAAAAGGTCTGTGTTTTACCGGGGATGAGAGTTTATAACCTTAATTATGCCTCAAAGCATTTGGCTGTGTTCATCCTGAAACTTCCAGCAGAAAAAAAAAAAAAATGTGGTTTCCATTACAGTGTCACTGAGGGACTTGTACTGGGGTTGGGATCATTAAAATGAAAACACTGATGAGTAAGCCATGGCATTTTGTCTCCAAGCCTTACGTCCTTCCTCCACCCCAGTCCTGTACTTTATTTTGAGACAGGCTTAAAATAGTCTATAAAATATGGAGCTCATTATCCCATCTAACAGATTTCATTTGGCATGAATGTAGATTAAAAGCCCCGTGCCAATTCTTCCTCCTAGCCTGGGTTTATAAGGAAGACACTCCTCTGCCTTTGCTCTGGACTGGTTTCTTTAGAACTCAATTCTGCAATAGACCAGGGGAGCCAGGAGGTGCCACTTCCAACTCCACTCAGCCTATTTTTCATGATAATAACAAGGGAGGATGGAGAAAGAAATACAGCCTGTTTGGGGCGCTTCTTAGAAATTTTGCCTGGAGTCTTAAGAAGCTGGATCCAATCTAGACATCCCTCAAATCCATGAATTCTCCAGCCTGCCCATTCTTTCACATACAACGACTCTGTCAGGGACACTGAGCTTGTGAAAGGGGGTGGGGCTGGGTTGAAACCACAGGGAAATAGAATGGAAAGAGGCCTTGACTAGGAGTTTCTGTTTCCTGGTTTCATGGGCAGGCTCAACCATAACTAAGTGCATGGCCCCAGGAACTGAAATCCTCTCTTTGGGCTCAGTTTCCTCATCTCTTAAATGAGAGGTCTCTTCCAAGTCTGTCTCTTCTTTTGCTGAGGGTACAGTTATGGAGGTAAAGAGAATGAGAAACAAAAACCTCTTCTTACTTACCACTGATCTTGTTTGGCCCAATACCATCTCTTGAACCAGTAAATTCACTTTTTATCTGATAAAGCTCCAGCCTTCTCTGATTACACCTTTCCTCTGAATCACCAGAGTGTTTGCACTGCATTTTCTCTCACCCAGAATGCCCTTTTCCCTTGCTCTACCCAAATCCTTAAAAATCCAAATACTCACAAGGACAGTGTGCTTAATAGAAAGTACGTGCTGATGGTTTATGTCTTTATGTCTTTAATGCATTCCATGCACAGGTGTCATCTCCTCTCCAAGAGTTTCCCACAGGGCCCAGCATAAGGTTTTGTGTAAGAGGAGGGAGGAGGGACTGATCTCTCGATTTCACTGGCAGGCTTATGGTTCTCCACTCATTTACCATCCCCTCTGAGCCGTTCAATGGCAGAGTATACAAGTGATCGACTTCCCTGCCACCTCACCCCTGTACTTTCTAGTTATAGGCTCTCTCTGAGTCCCCTCAGTTATCTCATCTATACAATGAAAATAACACCACCTACATCACAGGGTTGTTGGAGACTTGAATGAAGCAGGTGAGGACCTATCCGAGGTCTTGAACTAGCCCACTTCTCCAGTCCCAGCCTACTCTTCTGCTAAGAATATCAAGGCCACCTGAAGTGCATTTCCTTTTTTTTTTTTTTTTTTTGGTCTTCTTCTTTCTACTTAAAAATAGCTTTCTAAGCACCTCCCTCCACCTTCCTTCCAACAGAGGAAGCATTCCCCTCCTCCAGTCTACCACTTCCATCTGTACTCTTCCTTCAACCCATCCCTACCTCCCCCAGGTCACTGCTGCACTTTACAGCACTTATCACAAGCTCTTATTATAAATTCAACTGTTGCTGGACTTGTGTATTATCTGCCTCACCCACTAGAATGTAAACTTCATGAAGACTTCATGCCTTATTCATGCTGTATCCCCAGCAAATAGCACAGGACCCGGAACACTGTCGGCACTCAATGAATATTTATTGAATGGATTAATAAATCCATTTCTTTACATCACTTTCAAACTTCTCCCTGTCATTGGCCCCATCCCATCCTCAAATACATTTAGGCCTCCCTTCCTTAACAAAACCATCATTTGACCCTAATGTCCCACCAACCGCTATTCTATTTTTACTTTGCATTTTCTGACATATTTCTCAAACAAACAATATGTGCTGGCTGCTGCCTCATCTTTACCATCTCCTCCCACTGCAATCTGGTTTTCTCCTCACCAAGGCTGCTGAAACAAAGCTGTGAGTAGTCACCAAAGCCTTCAATGTTGCCCCACCTGGATCCCTAACTGTCCCTTCTCCTCTACTCTCATGAATTTATTGTATCCTGGCTCTCCTCCTACCCTCAGGAATACTCTCATGGCTTTGATCCTGTCTCCCCATGTCTACACTTTCCAAGACCAGTCTACACTACTCACACTCCCCCCCCCCCCCATACTGTCTTCCCTGAGCTACTATCAATTCACTATCACTTTTAGGCCGATAACTCAAAACCATGCATCTGCCACCCTAACTGCTCTCTAGAAACATAGCCATATTTCAGTTGCATGAAGGAACTAGCATTAGGTTATACCACGTTACCCTTCTTCATATTTTTAGTACCTGGTGCTGGTGCTATATTCCCAGCACATATATTCCCTCCTGCCTGGTATGTGGAAATCGGTCAATACATTTTTAAATTAAATGCTGCTACCCTGCCATCATTTGCCTTTAACTTGACATGCAAGCAAGAATCTTCACAAGGTAGCCCCAACCTATCTCTCCACTCTTAACTCCTACCACACGAACACCCCAGAAAGTCTATACTCTGACTTCCAGCCTCATAACTAAGGACAACTGAAGCTTAACTCAGTTCTTTCCTTCTCATCCTACCTGCCATTGTAGTATCTGTTGTGTTATTTGTTATTGTCTGTTTCCCCCACTAGACTATGAAGTTTCATGAACACAAGAATACCATCTTCTTCAGCAATGTATTCCCAGAGCCTTAACAGGGCATAGCATATAGTAAGCCCGCAGAAGATGCTTGTTGAATGAGCAAACATTTCTTCTTTCATTCAGACTAATTATGTCTCCCTCTTACGAATGTATAGCACTCTTTTAGCAATTCAACATGAAATAATACCTTGCAGCACCATGTAGCTATATTATAGGTATTACAGGTATATTATTTTACAGGTATTGCAAGTATTGTCCACATAGAACCATGGAACCTTACGGCTAGAAGGAATCCACCTTATAAGTAATCCATCATTTCACAGAGGGGCCAACAGAGACTCACAGAGGCTACTGATAGATCTCGGTCTTTCCGGAGTTTGAATTGCAAGCTCTCTAAGGGCGGGAAGCCTACTTCCTACCCCCAAATATTCCCCGCTACGCCTAGGCCCTTAGTAGATACGATCAGTGCTGCCAGTAGTGATACCAACAACATTTACTGCTTTGGCCGATTCTTTAATAACAAGCTGCCTCCATCTGCAAGGTGAAGGGGAATTCATCACTTACACTGAGAGACCAGTTGGCTCACTGACCATTCAGGGACACAGCTGCCCCATTAGCCCTTGGCTCTCAGCAATCGCTGAATATGCCACAAGAGTAGAACAGGCCCTGGGAAGCCACACCACACCCAGAAAAGTGCTGCTTTACTGTTCTCACATCACGGTAACCTCCACCCCACTGGATGGAAACACCACACCTGGACGTCACAGAACAGCTATCGGTGTCCATCCCCCAGGACGTGGCCTAGATATATCTTGTCTAGTGATCTCGCACCACAGACAAGACATCCCAGCAGTATGCTCGGTCTGTGCTGACGAGAGGTGGACAGAAACCCCAGTTTAACACGTGTGCTGGAGAAAGAGAAAAGGGGGTATCTCCCTGCCTGTACCATAACAGATATAGAAAGAACTCAATCCAGATGGGAGTCAGTTGTCCTGGATCTTGACTCTTCCCTTAACAGCTCTGAGACTTTAGCCAAGTACTAACCTCTATAAGTTTGTTCCCCATCTTTGAAACGGGAACTGAAGTAATCTACCTCAAAGAGACATCATGAGGACCAACAGGGATAAGATATTATTGTCAAATCATTACAGTTCTCTTTTTTCCTCCTTAACAATGACATGATAATCAGGACCTTTCCTTTGTTCTCTGGAGAGTTCAGATACTCTGTTAGCCAAAGTGATTTACTGGAAACCACCTTGAACTAGGTGTCTGGGTGAGAATATAACAGGGTGGTGGGACAAGGACCTAAACTCAGAGAAGCTCCACTCTCAGTGGAGGGAAAGGACCGCCACCCCCACCCCCCAGAAGTTACTAAACTCCTAAAGGCAGCAGAAATCTGGGAGGAAAACATGTACCTGCCAAGCACTTCTTCCAGCCGGGCAATGCCTCACATACTAACTCCTTCGGTGCTCGCAACCACCACATGAGACGTGTCTTGTTACTACCCACAGAAGCACACTGTGAGTCATGGAATAGTGCCCACCTGCCTCCAAACAGAACCAGGCATGACAAATTTGGGGAGCTCCTTCTGGAGGACATAGGGGTTGCAAGGTTTAGAAGGGGAAGGGTGTGGATTAACTATAAGAAGAAGAGACTTGGGGCATTTCTTGTGGATTCTGGAGCAACAGGGATTTGTCTGGGATGGTGTTTCAAGAGGTGCTGTGTTCAAACTCTTTACTGGACAAGAGACTTGGTCCCTTTGAAAAAGTAGCCTTGTGCTAAAAGTGAATCAAATAACTATTAGAGATATCTATTTGCAACTTAAAAAGCTAAGTTAAGGGGTGCCTGTGTGGCTCAGTCGGTTAAGTGTCTGCCTTCGGCTCAGGTCATGATCCTGGGGTCCTGGGATTGAGTCCTGCATCAGGCTCCTTGCTCAGTGGGGAGTCTGCTTCTCCCTCTCATTCTCCCTCTGTGCTCTCTCTCTCTCAAATAAATAACTACAATCTTAAAAAAAAAAAAAAAGCTAAGTTAAAGTAACTTCTTTACATATTATATGAATATTCCGCTCAAACGGGAAGGTGATTACAACCTAAACTCCTCTAATTAGAAAATCCCCAGTGCAGGAGAGCCATCCAACACTTTTCATACACATGCTGTGTGCTTTTCTTTTTCCCACAGATCATAGGAGGGAAGGGATAACTCATAAAGGTTGGCACAAAGCAGCCACACATCAAGCCGGGCACACATAGGCAATAGTTAACAAGAGCAGGACAAGCCAAAGCAAAGTGGATGTCCCAGAGTCCATGACAGTTGGGACTGGCCACAAGCAAATGGACTAAGTAGAGTCACCAAGTCTGACACAGTCAGGGACCAGAGCTGGGCAGATTACTGAGCAGCAAGCAGACCACAGACAGGGCATCTATCAGTGATGGGAGACCAAGGGCCAGGAAGAGAGCTATAGGCATGGGAAGGACGAGATCAAAGGTCAGGATGCCTGAGAGCCACAGCCATGAGGGCCAAGTGCCTCTTGACCCTGCACTGCACCCGGCAGAGTCAATCCCTGGATTAGGACATTTAGAAGCTGTGAAGGTTGAGGCAAGAGAGAATAGCTGCACAGGGAGAGGGGGACTTTGGTAAGAAACAGAAGTAGATTCCTGGCTGAACACTGAAGGCTTCAGAAAAGTTACTCTCCTCACTGCCCATCTATCCGGAAGGAGAAAGGGAATTTCCTTCTTGAATTCTAGCTGAATACAGGCAATGCCCAGCTGTTGGGAGCTATACTAATAAGCAATGAAAGGTGCTTGACATCTGCAGTGACAAACCGTCATCCCAATCTCCCAAGCCCCTAGGCAGTCAGAACAGAGCACCAAAGCCCCAAACAAGCTGGGGCCAGACAACATCCTTGTACACAAGTGAAGTTTGTTCCTAGAAATATGAAGGAAAGTCAAGGTTTAGCTAAGTAGTGATAGAAAATGGTTGCAGTGAAGTCTCTAAAGAAAGTTGCATGAATTATACCCAAGAGATTGTGTTCTTTTAAATTTTACCCCTTAGTGCATTCCTATGTTTACTCTTACATTTATTATTCTCATATAGTGACTGATTTTCTCATTTATTATGTTATTTTGCTAAAGAGTCATTTTTGCCTTTACTCTCTGGCATCCGTATTACAGGACGGCAATGAGCAGTCCTCAAGCCCGGCTCCATCAGAATCAGCTGCAGAGCCCTTAAAAATGCCAATATCCAGCCCCCTTTCCAGCGATTCTAACTTAATTGGCTTGGGGAGGGGGGGTGGGAAGGGAGGAACTGGACACTGCACTTTCTAAGAGTGCCGGGTGATTCTAATGTACATGCAGCAGTAAGAACCAGTCGGTTTCTGGCCCAGAATCCAAAGCACTGTGTGGTAGCTACAGGAATATGGACAAAGCACCGAGAAGAAATTAGCCATCTAAAGCCTATATTGTAAAGTCTACATATCACTTCTTAAGTTTTCCACACATCAGTCATTTATGTACTTCTGACACCATTTCGCCATATCCATATATCCCCTACAGTTATTTCCTCGAGAGTATTTTAAATCAACTCCATTTTACTTACATTTATTTTCAAAAGAAACTAGTGGACTGAGGGTAGAGGCAAGCTGACATAAAAAGGCAAGGGCAAAAGAAGACAAGACGGGGGCTCCTGAGAGGGAAAAGGCAGAGCATGAGACCCAAGCAGGGCTGGCGTAAGTGAGGGGCTCTCCGAAAGAGAAGTGGGGCTAAGGAGGGCCTGTGTCACATGGGGTGGGGGCGGGGGGGACAGCACAATGGAAGCAGACACCGGGCAGAACAGACCGTCTGCTGGACAGTGCCAGGCAGCAAGAGACCCTCCGGCGACATATGTAAGTCACCTAAAATCATCTCATGGACAACCAGCAGACGTTCTGTACAGTGGTAAACACTGCCCAAGGCCCTGTGAAGAAGGAGCCACCAGTCTTTTCACTCTTCCTCCTTCACTCCAAAATGACTGCCTTGAAAACAAAGAAATGTAAGCCCCCTCCTCACGTGTTGGGTCCCCAAGGATATGCCAAAACTCAACAACCACAAAAATCGATGTTACTTCTCATCTATATTCCTCTTGTTTCTTATCCGTATGAGCTCCTTTCTTTCCATGGACAGTCCCCGCCACAGAAACCATGTCTTCAGTCACTGTCTGGAAGCACAGAGCACAAACAGCCAAAGTGACAAACGTCCAGTAAGAAACACCATAAAAACAGCAGAGCCTATTAACAAAATAACTCATCAAAATAATCATGTCTGAGCAAGCTGATAGTTCCTTATCTTACATATCTTTACACATAGCGAACTCCAGCCCTAGGAAACAATCCCTTTTATTTTTTAAGATCCCTGCCCTTAACTGAACAATGATGGGGGAGACAAAAGGTCTGTCTGCAATCACCAAGCACGCACTGTCATTTCTCAGTAAAGCTTATTTCCGCTCCCTGATGTGCTCTGTTTCCTCCCTTTTCCTAGATGTGTCAAATCACAGATTCATTTATCCCTCAGTCACAGCCAAGAGAATGACTCAGGCGGCACACAGCTTGTCGATTATTTCAATTTCCTGGGCTAAACTCATCATTTCCCACTTCTTCTCGTTCCTTATCCTCTCCTCACTTTCTTGAGGCCTGTTACGTTTGAGATGACACGAGACATGACAACAGTGAGGGTGAAATGACATGAAATCCTAAAGACAGATGAAGGGAGCTAAAGAGGGACCTAAGAGAACTTTGTTCCCTGCCCAGAAGGACGGGTTCGTCACGCATCTGTCCATCCATTCAGCAAATATTTCTTGAACATCTCCCATGAGTTAGCTCATCTGGCATGCCACTGTCTATACAGTGCTAGCTAACATTAGCTTCTAGAGGGGTGTTCGACAGCCAAAAATTCTGCTTGAATACAGATGTGGGTATGCACCCGTAGGTATGTGCAGTACTAGGATGCCCACTGAACAGAACTGGGCAACCCCTGAAAGCCTAGAGATAAGATATCCTACACAGTCAGAAAGTGTCAGTCTAAAGCCCCATAATAAAGAAACTCCCAGAGATGCTGTTTATGAAAGACCGTAAAGTTTCCACTGCAGCCATACATGATGACAAAACTTTTGTGGGAAAAGACACGATTCTGGCAACCAACTTTTGCTATCCAGGGACACAGGTTAATCCATCAATTTATTAACCTGACATTTCTAAGAACGCTTGACACTTTTACATGCATTAACACAATAAATGTCTATAATACAGGTACTGGTATTAATATTCCCATTTTTCAAATTAACAAACTGAGGTTCCATTTGAGAGTAAACCATTTATTCAAGGGCACTTAGAAAGTAATGGAGCCAGAACTCGAATCTAAGTTTGCAATTCATGGATTCAAGCATTTTCTAAAAAGTAAAAATAAACTATTATTATCACAGCTTATACACTAACATCTAATTTCTTCTTATAATTAGCATATGTTAGTTTGAATTTTGTTTTAATTCATGTAAGTACAAATTGTCTCTAAGCCTCTAATAATTCTTAATTAGACTCTTCTCGGCTTCTGGTTATTACATGCCACCTGTTCTTGTCTTTCTCAGGATGTCTGCAGGAGAGTGAGAGTTAACCATCCTGGTAATAGGAACTAACATTGAAGGGTCACATTCTTCATGCCAAGCACTGGGATAAAGTACTTCACTTGTAGTTTCTCACTCAGCCCCTACAGGAACCCTCTGAGTCAGCGCTACCACCAGCATCCTTTTTTACAGTGAAGGAAAGGAGACACAGAGAGTTTAAGTAACTTCCCTGGGTTCACACAGATAAGGGGGATTCACACTTGTGAGCTCCTTCCCCATCGTCCAGTCTGTGATCTCCACCTGTAAGAAGTTCTGGCTCTCTTCACACTCTCATCTCCATCTCCAGTCTGGGTCCCCACTGGCCTGTTTTTCAGTGCCAGTGAGAGACTGCTTTTCGAATGTGCTGGTTTGGTTTCCTCCATCTTTGATTTCTCCCCGATAAGAGCCCTGGTTCACCTGCTCTGTGCAGCTTTCTGCTTCTACCTGGTACTGACCTCTCGGCATACCTAAGAACGTTCCCACTGGAGAGGAATCCACCTTGGGGTATATAGCAGGGTGTCCCCAGGACCATCTTTTCCATCAGGGGTTTGATCTCATTCTTGCCAAAACCTCTTAAAGGAGCCAAAGCTTTTAAAAATAGCACTCCACATTTTTAAAAATCAATTACTCAACCAAGTTAACAGTGGCTTTTCCTTAAAACAGACTATCTGGATTTGCATCACATTATCAGGAGATTTAAATCACATGAATATGTGAGGGCGAAATGTATTAAGGTCAGATTAACCTGAGGAATAAAACTGACTTTCCCTTTTCTTTCTACAAACTGCAAATTCTGAACCAGCTGTATCTACAGATAATCCACAAAGGGAGCTGTCCTCAGAACAGGTGCTATATAGCTCCATGATGCTGAGAGGTGTGTAAAGAGGAAATGAACACTTACAAAGCACGTATTATGTACCGGACATTATGTGCTTTACAGGTATAAATTAAATAATAATTCCACAACAACCTTAGCAAATAGGTCTTACCAAGCCCATTTTACAGATGGGGAAACAAGCTCAGAAAAGTCACATAAATCAGCCTAAGGTCACGGAGCTGGTGAGTGGCAGAGCTGAGATTTGGGTCCTACATCTGCTTGCCCCCAGCTTCTTGCTGCAGGGACCATTCTCCTCGCTACACTGCTTCTCGGAGTGTTCTATCAAAAGCCCTGCAACACAGGGCTTAACTCATCTTTGACTACAGTAGAGATCTTGATTAAAAGGAAAAAAAAAAAAAACCAGCAAGAAATGAGATCCTGATATACAGATGCTCCCCAAATGGCCCTGTGCTCCCAGTTCCCAGCTGGGTCACAAATGGCGCAAGAAAAACAGCCTTTCTTTACTTTCCACAGGCTGGCTACTCGCCTGTTTCATTCCCTGTTCTTTCTCTTCTTGCTCCCCACTGCCTGCACTCTATGTCTTTCCATGTGCGTGTTTCTGCCTGTCTCTCGCTCTCTTTCACACGCACGCGCGCACGCACACACACACACACACTCACTCAGGAATACCTCGATCCAACAGCCGGAGCAAGCGGAGATACCAGAGATACCACTGGTCCCAGAAGCGGTCCGTCATCCCACCCTGAAGTCATCCTTCACAGCCAGTCCCTCAGCAGAGCCTCATCCCACCACCTCCGAGTCGAGGAGGCCGGAGTTACTTGACGCTGGGCTCACGCGCAGCCTGCTCTGAGCAAATGCCTGCCTGCGAAGACAGCCACCCGTCCTCCCACACAGAGGCTGACTGTGCCGGAGCCGTTTCACAGCAACAAAGGAACAAGTGCAGAACACCGCCGCCTTGTGCAGACCTAGCCTGCAGGGGCCCAAGGAGAGGTCAGAGATGCAGGGGGAGGGGAGCCGGGGAGGGCGGTCACAAAGAGGCAAGGTTAGAGGTGGACTTGGGAATGAAAATCCACACTCTGGGCCATGTCTTGAATTTCGTTCCAGACTCTCCCACCATCCTGGCTTCCCCTGCCTCCCATACCAGAGGCCAGGGGCTCCCCTAATGGGACTCAGGTAGGAAGTCAGGAGCTCAGCCATCCAAGACTCTAAGACCAGCCCAGAAAACCCAGAGCCTCACTGCCTCACTCCACAGGGACCACAGACACTCCTGGCCAAGAATGCTAGGCCCACGGGAGCAGAAAAAGGCCACAAAGCCTTTCTCCCTACGTCCACTCGTGGATCCTTTGTTAGAGGGGAGATAGCAAAGGCTCTGGAGTCACACAGTCATGGGTTCAAATCCTGCTACCACTTAACAGTTGCCTGGCCTCAACCAAGTTTCTTCAACTCCCGAAGCCCCAGCTTCCTCCTTGTAAACCAGAGGGAAGAGCATCTGCCCCACAGAGGTACTGTGAAGTTCTCAGGAAAGGAAGAATGCACCATTTCTGGTAGAGCACTCAGTGGAGAGCGGTGCTCAAGTGTTTGTCCCCCTTCCCTGCCAACCCCCCTCCTTCTCGTTGGCTTCTCTGTTTCCACATGTCCATACACCCCATGGTTTCCCACCTCCCTGCCCTTACTCCCGCTCTTCCTGCCAATAGCACGGCTTCCTCTGATTTTCCCAATGTCTAGTTCGATGCCACAAATCGGGCTGCCATCCCTGGTCTTCCCCTTTATGTTCCATTTCAGTTTCTCCTTGTATAAGACTCTGCTCCCGTATTCGATCATAAAATCCATGAAGATAGGAAGTGCTTTGTAACCGGCGTTGTATTCCCCAATGTACTTCGTATAGTGTCTTAAACTTTGCAAGTGCTCGAGTATTTACTAACTGAACGAATGAACAGGCAAGTGAGTCTGGGAATGCCACACAATTTCATTCTTTTGTTTTGTTTTTTATTTAAATTCAATTAGCCAACATATAGAACATCATTAGCTTCAGATGTAGAGTTCAATAATTCATCAGTTGCATATAACACCCAGTGCTCATCACATCACGTGCCCTCCTTACACACAATTTCATTCTAATGGCAAGGAGAGGAATGCATTGTGGCGCCTCAGTCCCTGGGCACTTCCTAAGGCCTGTAGGAAGATGACAGGGCCCTTCCATGCTTGCCCTGCTAGGAGCCCATTTTACAGTGGACTGGCCACCCACATGGTGAGGCTGCACCCCTGGTGACTGGGAGTCCTGCTCACAAAAGTAAAACCCAAGGGGATGCTAGGTCTGGGACAACTTTGTTCTCTGAGCCTAAAAACTACCCAGCAGCGGGCGCCTGGGTGGCTCAGTCGTTAAGCGTCTGCCTTGGGCTCAGGTCATGATCCCAGGGTCCTGGGATCGAGCCCCGCATCGGGCTCCCTGCTCAGCAGGAGGCCTGCTTCTCCCTCTCCCTCTCCCCCTGCTTGTGTTCCTGCTCTCGCTATCTCTCTCTCTGTCAAATAAATAAATAAAATCTTTAAAAAAAAAAAAACTACCCAGCAGCATGGGCACCCGCGTTACAGCTTTTGTTTCAGCCCAGCCCACACCAGCAATGCCTTCTCACTGTCCTAATAGAAATGTTAGCTTCCCTGGCCTCCTGGTCTCCACTGGGCAGCTGGTGGAGCAGTCCTCCCTCAGCATTTGCCCTTCCTGGGAGCTTCGGCCTCTCAGATGAGACAGGCCACAGATTTGGACAGAACTCAGACTGAGGAGGAGGCTGGGGTGGGGCCGGGGGTGGGTTAAGAGCTAGGAGGGAGGGAGAGGAGAAAGTGAGCCCAGACACAATCTCCCCCCGACCCCCTGCCCCTGAATCCGCACCAGCACCACCACTGCCTCATGGTTCCTTCTGAAAGGGGAGCAGTGGGACCAAGCAGACACATGGCCTGAAAGCCACCTCTCAGAATCTGTTCGTATTATTTTGTCATTACCTTAAATGGACAAACTCCAGCCTGTCGTTAACACAAGAATGCAAGCCCCTCCTCTCTCCAGACAGAAGTGCACTGACCCAGGAGCCTCCCCCTTCCTTCCTGAACGACAAAATCCATCATTCAGGTGTAACCAGTACTTTGTAGCTCACAAAGTACGTTCACATCCATCATCTCCTCTGGGTCACTTGCCCCAGTCTACAGCAGAGAAAACCCGCATTCCAAGAGTTTAAACAACTTGCTTACAGTCAAGTGCCTAGTAGGTAACTGAGCTGAGAAAGAGAATACGTACTATCTGTGTCCTCCCAAAGAGAGTTTCTGGGGCTCTGGGATGTTCCCTCCCAAAGAGAGTTTCTGGGGCTCTGGAAACCGTGATATGTTTCCCAGAGCACTGGAAACCCTCAGAGTAGGGCAGGACCTGGGGAACAGGGCTGCTTCCCAACAGGAGGCTCCTCCAGGACACTCTGCCATGCCATGGGCAAGCAGGCCTCACTAATGGCCTTTCACCCGTTTCTTTAGCTCCTGGCTGTGGCTGCCAAGGGAGAGCATCTCTACATAAGAATGCCAAAGGAGGCCTTCTATAACACAAACTTGGGAGAAACCTGAAATGGGGGGCCGAGGAAGGCACACATGGCTCTCCCACCATGCAGGAGACCCAGACAGAGATGGGCTGAGGGAAGACAGTTCCAGTGACTGTGTGGACACTGGGTAGACCAGAATACTCTATTCCATGTCCCACTCTTGGGCTTGGAGAAAGCAGCTGGCCCTGTTCCCCTCCCTCTGGTAACCAAGGGCAATTCCACACGGCTTTGTTTTCGAAAAGAAAAAGGAAATAAATGTGTTAAAGAACAGTATGGGTGTAAGAACCTTCCCCACAAACTGTGAACCTAGGAACATAAGCATTACCTGTTGGGTCAGGCCCAGGATGAACCCATTCAGCTGGGAATTTCACTAAAACCAGCTCCAATCGACCAAGCTGGGCTCCTTAGAGCTCCCCGGCCCACAACTGCTCATTTCTCCAACCCCCACAGAGCCTCCTAAGCCTTAGTGTAAATGCAGCCCCTCCAGTAGTTGAATAAAATGTTCCAAGAAACTCTGAGAGTTGCCATTTAGCTGCAGTGCAATTAGAAAGGATGAAGGATTGGCTAGGACAGAGCTTTATTAAGTTTTTTTGTTGTTATTTTGTCTTAAACAATGCTTTCTCCGTGGCTGCTTCTTTCATCATGGTCAAAGCAAGCATGACCATTCCCATCGGTGTGGTCCCTCCAGCCTACCAAGCTGGCTACAGGGACATATTCTCCAGGGACAAATAGCATCTCCAGGCCAGCAACAGCCTGTCCATTCCAGAGGGTCAATGCCCATCTGGAGGATCACTGGTTACTCGATGTCACATCATAGATATGTTGCCTTCTCTTCAGTGTTCCTTCTTCTTAACTTGGCACTGTTCTTTCTCCCTCTCTCCACCCACCCCAACATGAAAACACTGTGTTCCCAATCAGATAAAGCAGGCACAGTGTAAGGAGCAGAAGGCAAACAGCACAGAGGGAGGAGAGAACCAACCGTGTCCCAAATCGTTCCCACTCATCTCCTGGGACGATGACCACCATTCCCACAGCAGCACCGGCCAGCTAGCTTCTCAGACACATGGGGCGATCAGACAAGGAGAGGCCACACAGGAGGCAGGATGGTTGCATACCAGAGTGAAGACCGTCGGCCAACGTGGCGTTCTTCCCCCGCCCCGCCCCAGGAAGTGAGCTCCATCAGGCTGCCATTTTGCCCTGCAAGCTGTGCTTCAGTTGCAACATGAATCAAACACTCCACCAGAAACCATCCTCAGCCACCTCCCACACCACTTCTGTCCCCTTGGCGATGAGCACCCTAGTGGTGAAGTGAAGCCCGAGGCAGCACGTTCTCCGGGACGCCATCCATGAGATGGGAAGGACCCCTCCCAATCTCTCCTAGGAAAGCCTCATGTCCCCAGGTGAACAGGCTCCTAGGTCCACACCTGAGGACAGCACCTATGACGAGTATCACCTATCACACTGAAATTCAAGTCCACCTCTCCCAAGAGGCCTTTTCCAGCTAACCTCATTCATTCTCTACCTCAGAGGCTCTCTAAGTTTAATGGGCAGCAGAATCACCTTAAAGGTTTGTTATCCATGCAGATAACTAGGCCTCACTCCCAGAGGCCTGCATATTTAATGAGATCCCCAGGCAATTCTGTCCTCAGCTCTCCTCTCTTACACGTGGCACTGACTTCATTTAACTCTTCTGGCTGAATTCTAGTGTGTACCCACCTCCCCACATGCCCCAAGAGTCCAGTAGGGAGGGAGGTTCTAAGTCTTGAAGTCAACTCGAGTCCCCTGGAAGGTAAGGGGAGGTCCCACCTCCCAAGGCCCACTAGCGGGCCCTAAGTGGAGGTCTTGAGAAGGTGCCAGCCAGGAGACGGAGAAATCAGCCTCAGCTAACAGGCTCCAGAAAGCATTCATTCTGCCATGGCTCTACTGCACATCTGTACGATAACTTTAAATGTCACCTCAACTATCAGGCCAGGCAGCAGGAGGGGAAGGCTGAAGCCAATTAGCCTGCCTTGCCCTGGCTTTTGTGTCACTTTCATCCTTGCTCACCTCCAACCTCCGCTGAGATCTTTAACTCTCCCTTGGCCGGGAGTCCAGCTCATGAAGACCGCACACAACCTTTCATGGCGCCGGGGCCCTAAAGCAAACTGTTTAATGGAGGAAACGCAA
This sequence comes from Neomonachus schauinslandi, assembly GCF_002201575.2. NCBI lineage: Eukaryota > Metazoa > Chordata > Mammalia > Carnivora > Phocidae > Neomonachus > Neomonachus schauinslandi. The sequence goes on along the minus strand of NC_058403.1, from coordinate 67,491,093 downwards.
TCCCTCCCTCACCTCTGCTCGGAGTATTTACAGTTCCCCCCACCCCTGCCAGTCAATAGAACCCCATGTTGCCCTGAATACCCAACCACAGCACGCCACCCCAAAACTCCCACCCATGCCGCAAGAGCCAGACACATCCCCTCTTTCTCTGCCTCTTCCCTCCTGGGTCTGTGAAGAGTATCATGATAATCTCATCCCCTCTATAGTTTTCGTGATGAGATCCTTACATTTAGGCCCTTGGGGAGTATTTACATTTTGGCAAAAGATATTGCTTCTAAGGAAGGAATAAAAAAAAAAAAAAAAGCTCATAAATACAGAGAACAGACTGGTGTTTACCAGAGGGCAGGGGGGAGGGCAAATGGGTAAAAGTGGTAAAAAACTACAAATTTCCAGTTATAAAATAAGTAAGTCAGGGCGCCTGGGTGGCTCAGTTGGTTAAGCATTTGCCTACAGCTCAGGTTATGATCTCAGGGTCCTGGGATCGAGCCCCACGCTGGGCTCCCTGCAGTGGGGAGTCTGCTTCTCCCTCTCCCTCTGCCTGCCACTCCCCCTGCTTGTGCTCTGTCAAATAAATAAATAAAATCTTTAATAAATAAATAAATAAGTAAGTAAGTCATGGAGATGTAATGTACAGCACTGCCTATAGTTAATAATACCATATTGCATATTTGTAAGTTGCCAAGAGTGGATCTTTTTTTTTTAATTAACTTTTTTTTTTTTTGATGTAGTGTTCCATGATTCACTGTTTGTGTATAACACCCAGTGCTCCATGCAGAACGTGCCCTCTTTAATACCCATCACCAGGCTAACCCATCCCCCCACCCCCGTCCCCTCTAGAACCCTCAGTCTGTTTCTCAGAGTCCATCGTCTCTCATGGTTCATCTCCCCCTCCGATTCCCCCCCTTCATTTTTCCCTTCCTACTATCTTTTTTTTTTTTAACATATAATATATTATTTGTTTCAGAGGTACAGGTCTGTGATTCACCAGTCTTACTGTTAAGCTAAATCAGTCAATCAGAGAAAGACATGTATCATATGATCTCACTGATATTAGGAATTCTTAATCTCAGGAAACAGAGTGTTGCTGGAGTGGTGGGGGGTGGGAGGGATGGGGTGGCTGGGTGATAGACATTGGGGAGGGTATGTGCTATGGTGAGCGCTGTGAATTGTGTAAGAGTGGATCTTAAAAGTTCTCATAACAAGAAAAAAAAACTAACTATGTATGGTGGTGGACATTAACTAGACTTATTGTGGTGTTCATTTTGCAATATATACAAATATCAAATCACTATGTTGCATACTTAAAACTAATATGTCAATTATACCTCAATTAAAAAAAAAGGAAATGGGGGCACCTGGGTGGCTCAGTCGGTTAACTGGCTGCCTTCAGCTCAGGTCATGATCCTGGGGTCCTGGGATCAAGCCCCACATCAGGACCCCTGCTCAGCGAGGAGTCTGCTTCTCCCTCTCCCTCTGTCTCCTGGCTTGTGCTCTCACTCTCTCTCTGTGTCAGATAAATAAATAAAATCTTAAAACAAAAAAAAGGAAATGGAAAAAAATAATACAGTGTATTTCTACCATCACCAGTGATGCTAAAGTAACATCTTATTTTGTTAGTAAATTAACATTTTATTTTGAGGATTTTTGTATATGTACATGTTCTGATGTTAGAGAGCTTAATTTGTGCAAATTATGATTTGGAATGACAAGTAAATTTATTCAATTGTTTAAAAAAAAGGCATGGTGCAGAAGTCTGGGCCTTAGATAAGCAGTGTGGTGGTTGTGGGTACTGGGGCCAAGGAGGAGGATCCATGACTCTCTTCCTTAAGTGTCATAGGCACTTGCCTTTTAGGCTACCCTGATGAAGGCAACAGGAGCTGGTTCCTCCACTGTTCTCCCTAACTCATTCCCCTGACCTCCCATTTCCTACTCAGAACATGATTAGCTGATAGGTACCTTCTCTAAAGCACCTAAATTATAAAGTAGTTCTTCTTGGGGGAAAAAAAAAAAAAAAGCTACTATATAGTTGGAAAGAACACCTCAGAAGCTGACCCAAGAGACCTAGGTAATCAACCCCGAGGGTTCTTTATCATCTCCTGTGTTTCTCTCACAGCCAGTAAGGGCGCTGCCTCCATCTTAGCTCCACTAAGAACAGTTTCTTCACCCATCGAAAGAGGTGGTATGACTCAAAAGACCGAATGGCACCTCAGCATTGGGGTCCGTTCACCCTGGAGAGGTTTCTCTGAACTGTTCCCCTCATCTCTTAATTGTCACAGTTCACTAACACGGAATCAGGAAAACCTACGTTGTCAGTCACTACAACTGGAACCTCACATGTCACGCAGCCCTCAGGGGGCCTTCCTGTGGAGAACTCGCTCCTTCTCCTCTCTTCCTCCCATGCCTTCTCCATCTCCTCCAAGAACTTTTCCAAGTAGCCCCCCTTCCCACAGTCCCCCCAGTAAAATCAGGCAACAGACTATAATGACTGAGGTTGATAATAATGAATGTGAAGTTAAACAGGATCAAAAAGAGCCCATTGTCCCATCAAAGAAATACTAAATTTTGGTTAGCATATATCTAGAACTAAACACTTTTTTCTATATTCTAATGGGGTTTTTTTTTCCCTTTTGTAGAAGATGTATAATCTGTGAGTGCAAAGGGCAACCCACTATCACATCAGAATATTTGACTCACCTGAATGCCCTCAGTCCCGCTCCCCCACCCCAGGGATGGATAACCAGAGTACCTGCACACTAGCCAATTTGAATTCTCTCTTCCTTGGCTCCCATTTTTCAAAAAGGAAAGAATCAGTTGCCATGCTCACTTTACTTTCCAGCAAATGAATTCTGCTTATGGTTCTTAAAAATAACTAAATCGTATAATCTATAAATAATCTTTCTAATCTGTTTATACTGCTAATTTGAAGCCTTCTAGGTGTTTGGAAAGGGCCTGAGCTTTGGAATCAGACCAACTGGGTTCAAATCCCAAATTTCAAATCCCTTTTCCTAGCTGAGTAATTCGAGACAAATCACTTAACTTCTGTACATCTAACTTTCTTCATCTTTTGGATAAAGATAAGATTGATTTTATAAAATCTGAATGACCTTCAGGAGGAAAAAAACAAATTAACATATATAAGATATGAAGCACTATACCTAATATATACTAGGTGCTTAATAAAGTTAGTGCATTCTCCTACAATAGAAAACAAGCTCATATCACGTTGAAATTCTCAATGCATACAGCCTAAGTAGACAGATAAACCAGTTAAAAAAAAAAAAAGTGTCAGTTTTGCCACTGAGGACAACTCTAAGCCAAATGGCCCTTCCCTAAGTCCTGAGTCAGGGACAAGTCACCATGCCAAATCCCCCAGCTTCCCTACCCATCCTTCAGGCAGGGGCAGATTCCTAGATCTTACTTGTCCAGCTGCCCCAATCTATCTGGCTTCTTCCCTCTGCTCTAAGGTTGGAAATTTCTAAGAAAGATTCAGTTGTGGGAAGTCCTTTGACTCTGCCCATACGAACCCATGTGGATGACCCTTAGCACGGAGGTGGGAAACTCTCTGGAGCTCCCTGCTGGAGTTTCTCTGTCCTCCAATGATAGGGCTTCCCTAAAAACCCATCAGGCTGGCCTTGTAGCACTTACACAGGAAAGCCTACTTAAAGATAGCCATGGAAGAAGAACAAACTATACAACTTCAAGAAGAAAAGTTTTTATAGTCTTAGGGTGGGAAGTTTCTCCTAAGCATTAAGACAGACACAAAGCACAATATATTGACTTGTATAGGCATTTTTTTAATCTCTGTAAGTATATACCAACCACTTAAGGAGAATAAGGGCTGGATGACAGCAGTGAAAGGAATACTTTTCACGGTATATCTTTTTACACCATTTGAATTTTGACCTTTGGACTGTATTACCTAACTTTTCAAAAGACCTCTTAAGATGATGGAGTCAAGAATAAATGAAACTGTTCTTGGAGTCTAGCTGCCACATGGTGAGAACCCCAAGCCCCACGGAAAGGCCACACAAAGGAGAACCAAAGACCAGGATGAGAACGCCAGTGAGTCCCAGCCCACACCAACTGTCTGCCATGTGAGTAAGGCCACTTTGGAGCTTCCAGCCATCCCAGCACCCAGGCTGACACTACATAAAACAGAACTGCCTGGTCAGCCCTCACCATCATGAGAAACAACAAATTGCTGTTCTAAGCCACTAGATTGGGGGTGGCCTGTCACAGTATAACAGATAATGAAACATGGAGTCATTGGTGAATGGAGAACAGTTAAAGCCACAGGACTGGAGGAGATCACCAATGAAGTATTAAAAAGGATTGTGCCTTATTTCATCTAGAAGACAAAAGCATGACTAGTCTCAGGACTATATCGTTTTATGTACCTATCTACCTATCTTGAAATTGGAATTCTGAAGACAGGATTGTCACAGGGGGTGTCTAATTAACATGCTTGCTTGCATTTTAAAAAGAAGTCAGATTCTCTCTGACAGGAAGTAAATATGTCTGATTTGGTTGCTTGCTTTGACAAGAAGAGCTGCCTTTTCCGATTATTAAATTTGCAGCTCCAAAAGCTTGAAAAAAATATATTTAAAAGCTATATAAAGTATGCAATATGCTAGAAAATATATGATTTGCAAGCATTTAAACATGTGGTTAAAAAATGTTTACTGTTATCTTAAATGTGTGTGGGATGGTATATAGTTTTCAATATTCTTCTAGGGCAGACATAAGCAAAAAAGTCTAAAAATCCCACTGAATTATGTGTGGTATACCCCCACAAGGGAATACTATGCAGCTGTTAAAAAAAAAAAAAGAATGATGAGGGTGCCTGGGTGGCTCAGTTGGTTAAGTGACTGTCTTCAGCTTAGGTCATGATCCTGGAGTCCTGGGATTGAGTGCCACATCAGGCTCCCTGCTCAGCAGGGAGTCTGCTTTTCCCTCTGACCCTCCCCCTCTCATGCTCGCTGTCTCATTCTTTCTCTCTCAAATAAATAAATAAAATCTTTAAAAAAAAAAAAAAAAGAATGATGAGGCTTTCTGGAAACTGATATGAAAAGATCTTCCAGACATATTCTGGGGTTCAAAATGCAAAGCATTTGAACAATATAATTAGTATTCACTTCCTTTTGATAAGGGATAAAATAAGTATGGATTCAGATTCGCAAAAAGAAACATTGGAAGGTTTAGCAAGAAACTAACGCTGACAGTTACCCATGGTGGGAGGGGGCTGGGTAGACAAGTATAATGGTCATATAAAAATCTTTTCAAATTGTATTAATTTTCAAATAGTGTAAATTGTGGGATTTTTTTAAGTCTTCACAGGACAAAAAAGGAATTGGTAAAATTGCAAACACAGGAATAATGTTAACAGATAATCTAGGAGACAAATATTCACTACACTACGACAATACATCATACAAAGGATTAGTATCTCTAACATATAAAGAGCTCCTTAAAAAATTAAGAAAAAGTTAAACAACTCAGTATAAAAATGGGTCAAGAATATAAACAGGTAATTCACAGAGGAGGAAAAACAAATGACTGATAAAAAGTAAAAAGATGCTAACCTTTACTAATGATTGGGGAAATGCAAGTTAAAGCAATAACAGCATGCCACATTTGATCTATCCCACTGGACCTATATATATAAAACATGGTAAAAGGACAAATTGATACAATGTTTCAGAACTCAGTTTGACAGTACCTATCAACATTTCTAAAGTATATAGCCTCCAACCCAGCAATCCTATTTCTAAGACTCTCACCTACTGCACTTACACAATGCAGTGGGTTCTGCAGTAGCCAAAAAAGGGAGGTAAGGCACCTGGGTGGCTCAGTCAGTAAAGCCTTTGACTTTGGCTCAGGTCATGATCTTGGGGTCCTGAAACTGACCCCCTTGTCAGGCTCCTTGCTTGGCGGGGAGTGTGCTTGTCCCTCTCCCTCTGCCCCTCCTCCTGTTCCTGCTCTCTCTCTCAAATAAATAAAAATCTTTTAAAAAAATGTTAAAAAGGTAATCTAAATGTCCAACAATAGGGACTAGTAAGATAAACTGTAATACAGTTACAATATAATCTAGGCTATACTTTGAAACCATTAAAAAGGACAAGCAGTTTTATTTGTAGTGACATGAAAGAATGTCCATGATATATCAATGGGCAGGAGAATACAATTTATAAAATAATTTTAAATAATTTGTATTATCCTATTCTTGTGTGAACATAGATTATGGGTATATAAATACACATAGACACACTATGAGTATGTATTTCAACACGCATAGGAGTTCTGGTAGGATATAACCAAACTGTTAACAGTGGTTATCCCGGGGAATGGGAGAAGGTGGTTAGAGAATTGTATTTTATAAAATTTTATGTTGCTATAATTTTTTACCGTAAGCATTTATTTGCACCTTTGGTAATTTTCAAGGCATTGAATTATGCAGGCTGACTAAAGTAGCAGCTCAGACGTTTTCTGAAAAATGGGTGTTCCTCAGGGCCAGGACAGCAAGCTCCTTCTTCACTTCCCATTCAGAGGATCCAGAACGTGAGATGGTCTCCAGAGAACCCACAGGCCATCATAACCAGCTCCCAGGACTCATGTACCTGTCCACTGGCTGGCAGATGCAGTGTGTCCCCCACTTCACTCCACACCCGGGGCTCACCCCCAGAGTCCGGATGGCCGCTCCATGACTTTACCCAGCATTCAGTAAGACCCCAACTCTCCTCAGCCTATTCCCTTCATGGCCACTTAGACACCTTGTGGGACTTTGGTCAGAGACGGCAACTATGTTTTGTGTCAAGTTCCCGCTGGAACCAAGGGGCAGGGATTGTCCAGAGCTTCCTGGTAAATAAAGTTACTATTTTTCCCTTTGTATTAATAAATATCTTTGAGACAAAGAAGAAAAGAAAAATTCTGGGACCATGCACAGGACGGATATGGAAAGAGTGGTGCCGTCAATTAGTGATGACTGCCAGGATGAGGCAGGAAGAGTCATGAGCACGCGAGCTCTCCTGCCTGCCACCCCTGCCCTTGTACACTGGGCTGTGACTCACTAGCTCGGACACTGGCAGAACTGTCCCCTCTGTGCAGATGTTAGACTTGGGTTGTGGGGAGCTGATGGTGGTGGGGTGGCTGGGGGTGAAGGAGGGGGACAGCAGAGAGTGACGGTGTCATTAAGTGCCGTGCCTATCAGAAGACCAGGTGAAGGCGTGGTGAGTCTGAGGAGGGAGAAGGAGACTCCCACCACAGGTGGAGATGTGGCCTCAAACAGCTGCAGATGGAAGGCTCTGAACATCTGGGTACAATGCAGGCCTGAAGTAAGCCCAGAGGCTGGGTTCCATCTGTCAGGTCTTACGGAGTTCCTTATCCCAAGGACTCAGCAAACCTAAGGACTCAAACCTAAGAACTGGCCTCTCACAAATTTGAAATGTCCAAGTGCCCTATTAATTGGGAATTCACTCATCTTTCCTATCCCTGCAAACAAAAACGGGGGGCGGGGGGAGCGGGAAACTCAAACCAAAAAAATCTCAGAACTTCACGTGTTGTAACTAAAAACACTCAATAAATGAAGCCAGTCCTTGGGCTCCCTTAGGGAGTAATCATCTAAGAATGCTTCTTTTCTTTCAGCTGGTAAGAGACAGACAGGCAGATGTGCTAAGACTGTGTGGAGCTCATCTTGAAAGCATTAATTTTTCCAAACACCAATGTGCAGTCCGTGTGCTTTTCCTGCATGAGTGGCAGCAGGCAATGAGGAGGCTGCTGAGGACACCCCTCCATGCAGGGTCTACCTGTGGGGGTTCAGAGGAAGTGGTCATGGTGAAGCCTTGGGGGAAGGATGTGAGTTCGAGAAGCAGGGGCCCAGGCACCATGACCTGCCCCAGGGAGGGGCTGCACAAGGCCTGTGGTGCTGATAACTTGGGGTAGATTATCCCCACCCCAAGGGAAGAGAAGAAGCAGAACCAATACCTCCACCCCCTTTCAGGACCATTCTCTAGAGGCTGAGCTGGTAATTAACCAAAATAGCCTTCTTCCTCGCCCATCCCTCACAACCTATAACCCTGCCAATCACACGCTGGCCTAGCCTTAGGACAGGTTGTCTAATTTCCAGGTAGAGGTTTTTAAACCACTTCCCCTTCTTCTCCTGCCCATTTATGGATGAAAGTGGAGAATGCAATTTGCTCATCCATGCTTAAACTGTTCTTTGTTGCCCCAAGTCCATCCTCTCTAGGAAGTTGAGGACGTTCTCCTCTGCAGTCTGTGCACAAAGGACAGGACACAATAAAACCATCCACCGAGGCATAGGAAAGCCTCATCATCTGCCTGATGAGAGCAGACTCAACAATTAGGACATACCAGAAGCCCTGTCAGTCTTAACCAGACATTCTCCAAGCAGATTACTACCACCAGGACGTTTGCGTACACAACAGCATGCCAGGATTCCCACTGGAAATCAATGCCCACCCCCAGACTTAAATGGTTTATCACCACCAAGACATCATACACCAACTCTACCACTTACTAGTTGTATAAAACTGATCAAGTTACTTAATCTAAATGAGGATGAAAATAAGAGTTTTTAGGGGCACCTGGGTGGCTCAGTCAGTTAAGTGTCCAACTCTTGATTTTGGCTCAGGTCATGATGTCAGGGTTGTGAGATTGAGCCCCGCCTTGGGCTCTGCAAAGGGTGTGGAGCCTGCTTAAGATTTTCTCTCTCCCTCCCCCTCTGCCCCTCCCCACCACTCTTCCCCTCTCTCAAAAAGAAGAAGAAGAAGAAGAAGAAGAAGAGGAGGAGGAGGAGGAAGAGGAGGAGAAGGAAGAAGAAGAAAGTTTTTAAAATTTTTTATTGTTATGTTAATCACCGTACATTACATCATTAGGTTTTTTTTTTTTAAAGATTTTATTTATTTATTTGACAGAGAGAGACAGAGAGAGAGGGAACACAAGCAGGGGGAGTGGGAGAGGGAGAAGCAGGCTTCCCGCCGAGCAGGGAGCCCGATGCAGGGCTCGATCCCAGGACCCTGGGATCATGACCTGAGCTGAAGGCAGACGCTTAACGACTGAGCCACCCAGGCACCCCACATCATTAGTTTTTGATGTAGTGTTCCATGATTCATTGTTTGTGCACAACACCCAGTGCTCCATGCAGAACGTGCCCTTTTTAATACCCATCACCAGGGTAACCCATCCTCTCACCCCCCTCCCCCTAAAACCCTCAGTTTGTTTTTCAGAGTCCATCGTCTCTCATGGTTCTCTCCCCCTCTGATTTCCCCCCCTTCATTCTTCCCCTTCTGCTATCTGAAGAAGAAAGTTTTTAAGTAAGTTAAGAAATGTAAAGGGCTTAGAAAAGTACCTGGCACACAATAAGTACTATATATGCATTATTATTATGATCCTTCACTCTCCACGCTAACCTATCTCTTCCCTTTGGACCACTGCATATGCTCTTTCATGCTTTGGAACATTGTTTCCCACCCTATCTTCATGTGGCTCTCTGTGCTAATTCTCCAAGTCTCTAGGAAGTCTTCCTTTATATGGGCTGCATGTCCCTGCATATGCAACCATCACACCCTGTACATCCCTGGTATCATATTCTATTCCAGTCAACTCCATGTCTATTTCCTCGACCAGGTCCTTCATTCCTAGTGCCTGGCACAGAGAAGACACTCAGTAAACTATGTGTTCAATGAAAGGATGAATGAATGAGGCATAGGTGAAGAGCAACTGTCATGCATTCAAGTATTTACTACGTGCCTACTCTGTGTCACTGCCTGGACCATGCTTGCAAATACATGAAGGACAGAACTCCCAGGCTGCTCTCTAGAAACTCATGGTCAGAGGTGCAGTTTCTGCCTTTTACCAGTAACTCAAGAAAAAAAAAAAATGAGGTGGGTGTAGCCCAGCCCAAGAAGGAAAGGGTGGCTCTTGGAGGGGAACACAGGTTTGCGTAGAGTAGGTGTGTTTAACTTGAACCAAGCAACAAAAGCCCTGAACCTAAGATTCTGTTTATCATCCCTGCATGTGAAGAATAAATGTAGCTTTGCATGATCTAAGAAAAACAAAAGGCGGGCCCTTCTTTGTAAGGATGGTTTATTTATCCAAGTATCAATCTGCCTCTTTCAAGAGAAACACTGGTCAGTCATTACACCCATGCTGCCTGCAGACTATCTTCACTAGGCTGTAAACTCCTACAGAGATCATAGTTTATTTTATCATAGTGTATTTTTATATCCCATCCCACTCCTGTCTGCCCTGGGCACCAAGCACCAAGCATGGTGCCTTGCCCAGGGTAAAGGAACATTGCAGGATACAAGGGGAACAAGTCACTCATTTTGTATCATTTCTATCATTCTGCATTTCTCAGTATTTTTTTTTTTTAGAGTTTTGTTTTGTTTTGTTTATCAGCTTAAGGGAAAAGAAAAAACATCAGGAGTTAAAGGAGTATTTGTTGTTCCTTCTACTTTTCTCTAGTGAAGCAGAATGGGCACCACCACCGCCCTACCCACAAAATAAAGGCTGCTCTGGGATGCTGGAGATCTACTTGGCTATGACTTTGCCAGAAGCCTTTGATAGCTCAAGCTCACTAAAGGAAAAAAGGAAATGGAATTTCTACTTATAGTAAGAAAAAGCTGAAGCAACTTTTCCCTTTGAAATTATATCATAGATACCTGAGGCTATGTTTCCATCCTGGTTGCCCTAAAAATGAGGCAACATGTGATCCTTCCGTCAGTGAAAAGTCCAAGGCTGCCTACCTCCGGAAGGACACTGGTGCTCCCAAACCCCAGCCCCAGGAGCAGGGGACTGCAGAGCACTGGCCACCCACTGCAGCCACAGTAGTGTGACTGCACCCCTCTTCTGGATGGCTTCTGGAGACCCGCGCTACCTCCGTCATCCATCATCCATGCCAGGACTCTGGTCCCACCATCACTACCATTTTGAGGGTTATCTGTGGCATGTCATATCATGAATTTCAAAGCCAGGTGAAAGTGAACTGGAAATTGTCTGCCCCATCATTTCCATCCTCCTTATGGATAATGCAGAGTAAGCTGGTAAGGCCTGTGACTCAGAGAATGTCCTTTTACCATGAGTACCAGAGAGAGAAAACATGCACGGTTGGCTTTGTGTCAATCCTATGCACATACACATTCACACTGGCCTGTGGGTGCACCCAAGTGAATACACTTCCATATACTGTGTCGGGGCAGACAAATTAGCCTGAATAACATTGGGAATACAACCTTAGGCACTGAGCTTGTCACGAAGGCAGCTGTGTCTCTGCCATCAGATACAGTCTCCCTAGGAGACCAACTGGTTTGGAAACATATAGGTAAGAAGGGCAATCTGAGATTGAGTGCACCTCTGCATGGAAATGCATAAAAACACTGCTCATTAAAGTGTTACTGAGACCTATTCTAAGTGACACTTGCCTTGGAGCCCTGTGTGCCATCCTCTCTTTCCTCCATGACAAGCCCCCAAGAATGAGTGGTCAGGAGAATGTCGCAGAGAGTATGTCTGGATATCTGCTAAGCCTTTGACAAATGTCCTCCACAATATTCTTGTAGATAAAACAATGAAAAATGAACAGGATAAGAGTATTGTTAGGGGGATTGCTGCAGATACACTACAAGGCCCAAAGAGTGTTTATTAGAATACAGTGAGCTTTAGGCAGGATGCTGGTCTCTGGTGATGGCCAAAAAGCTCTTCCTTTGACTACTGTATTTAACTTTTAAAAAAAAATTATTTCCCAAAATGAAAAGACAAAAGATACAGTATGGGCAGATGATACAAAACTGGTATGGCGGGCTTAATACTATAATAGATGACCAAAATCAAAGTGTAAATTTATTTCAGCAGATTTAAATACTAGGTCAATATTAACAAAGGCAAATTTTACCTCTGAGAATGTTTCAAACGTTTCAAAATAGAAATGTACATACCCCTCATCTAACAATTCCAGTCCTTTGTATCTACCCTAGAGAAACACACATATATGTGCGTGCTTGCTCATGAAGTTCACTGCTGCACTGTTTATAATGCAAAAAAAAAAATACATAAAAGTGAAAAACAGAAACAATAGAAGAATTGCTAAGTCAATTATGGAATATTCACATGAGAAATACTATGCAGAAGATGTTCAAGACATGCCATTGCAAGAAAAAGTTGCAGAATGATATAAAAAGAATAATATGCTAACCCCAGACATAAACACACACACACAATTTATAAATTTACATATATTTGCATATATATGCAAATGCATAGAAAGGTCTAGAAGGGTCCCTAAAAACTGATACCAGGATCTACCTGCGGGGAGAAACTAAGTTGTTATGGAGTCAAAAAGGTTACCTGCAACATCTGAAATTCAGAATGTATTGCATTAAACTGTGTAATTCAGCTTTCTTTTTAAAGTAAAGTCTTGCTTTTAGCTTTTTTTAAAAAAAGTTCAAAAATATGAGGAAGAGCACAAATTCTTGGGCTTTCTATTATAACCTAAAAGGGGTCAGCAGTGCATTTAAAGTTTGGTGTGCAGACAGCCTGCAAGTGCCAGGGATCACTAAACTGGCCATGTCTGCAGCACTGGGTTGGATTCAATCCTGACAACAAAATTAGGCAGTGACACTAGCAAAGTCAAATGCAACCAGAGGAAAAAAAATGCCTATGCAGTCTAAAAAGGCATGACTTAAGAATAATGATTGAAGAAACCATAACTGTTTAACCTCAAGACAAGATGATGGGGAGATAGACAGTTTCCTTCAAATACATGGGGAGTTATTATGCAGGTGATGCAGTAAACACTTATTTGGGTATTTTCCACAGGTAAATACTAGGACAAATAAATGCAAGTGATTCTTCCTATTAAAAAATAAATCTTGGGGCGCCTGGGTGGCTCAGTTGGTTAAGCGACTGCCTTCGGCTCAGGTCATGATCCTGGAGTCCCGGGATCGAGTCCCACGTCGGGCTCCCTGCTCGTCAGGGAGTCTGCTTCTCCCTCTGACCGCCCCCCCTCTCATGTGCTCTCTCTCTTTCAAATAAATAAATAAAATCTTTAAAAAAAAAAAAATCTTAAAAAGAAACATTCTACCTGATAAGAATGAATGACAACAGAATAGTCTATCAGGCATGATCATGAGCTCCCTGTCACTGGAAGGATTCAAGCAAGAGATTCTATAGAAAAAGACATTGGATTACATTAGAAGCAAAACTATGTAAACTTTAAGATCTCTAGCAACTCCAATATTCTATGATTCCATATTTTGGCTGCAGAATCAATTTTCAATCAGTATGTACCCCCATCAACTCCGAATCCTACAGGTGGTGTACTCCGCCACCAGGTGGCAGTAGATGCCTTGGACTCTGGGTCCTACACATTAGATGTGGTGAAAAAAAAAATGTTCAGTTTTCCAGTATTTTTTAAATTAAAAAAAATAATAATAAAAGAACAGATGCAAGCATTCAGCCCATAAGTAGCCCCTCGCAAAGCAACATGTAAGTATAATTCATAATTTTTCTGATGATTCCATCACAACGATTCTTAATCCCTTGCTTTCCTCTTGCACACTTCTTTTGTACGGGGTCTACAAAGAGACCCTTATCTTCCGGGCCTCCTCTCCCTGGTGTCAAGTTTCCTGACTTGTACACAGTTCCAGATCCCTGTGTCTCCTCTTAATGCAAAAATCCCCTCTGCTTCCTCTGCAGCTGCAGACCATGTCTGCTACTACAGTCTATCTTCCCGACCTAGGAGAAGGACCGACAGGAGGATCAGAGAAACACCCCAGCCATTTCCTGCTTCTAGCTTTTCTGCCCCTGTATCCACACAGCTGAAGCCACAAAACAAGCAAGCAACAAACAAAAACATTCTAGGCCGAGTAGCTGAATCTCCACCCTGACAGCATGAAAGTATATGATTATCTTTTCCCAATTAGAAGAGAATAATCTCCCACCCAGCTCTTAAAGAAAAGAGAAACTCTCCTTCTGTAGCCACAGCTGTAGACTTGGGGTGTTGCTTAAAATCTGAATACAATTAACAACCCTTGTCCTAGGCCCTAGCAACTCAAAACTCTGTTAATACTGCCTTGGTTACAGAACCGTTCAGAAACCCTGGTTTTCAGAGAGTATTTTGGTAAGAGCTTGTGGCTGAATGCAAACGATACAAGATTTTTTAAAACTTAGATTTAAAGCAGGTTCATCACAATAAACCATATGCTTGAGTCAAGGTCCTACTCATCTTTCTAGTCTCAGGTGAAACCCCTCTTCTTCCAGGAAGCCTTCAGGAGCCTAAGACTATGTTGTTGCTCCTGATATATGCCCTAATAGCACCTGGCATCTGCCCTGTCACGGCCCTGTACCTGCCCCCATCATAGCCCTCCCTGCTCCTAACCTACCACAGCCCTGAACCTACCCCACCACAGCCTTCCACCTGCCCAACCCTTACCACATGCACTTCAGTGGCCTCTGTACCAGCCCATTTCCTCGTTACACTGAGGATCCATGAAGACCTAGACTGTATCTGTTTCTTTTACAACTGAATCCCCCACAGTAGGACTCAATAAATATTCATGAGACTATTACAAACATACACATTATCAATTAACTAATTAATGTGAAGCCCAAGTCCAGGCAGCTGTTGCACTGAGGATAATATTCATCCATTCTACAAACATTTCCTGAGTGTCCCTTGTGCCGGTATGGTACAGGAGGAGTCAAACCCAGGCCCAGCCCTTAGAGAACATGCAGTGGAGAAAGGAAGCCAAGACAAATACATAAATACCTACTGTGCAAAGTGGGCACAGCAACACCAGAAAGGATGGATATTAAGGGACTGGGGAAACCGTGGCCAAGGCACGGGGATCACCAAGAAGTTCAAAGTAGCTGGAACTAAAGCTAAGGGAGAGGTAATACTGGAGCCAGAGGCTGAAGGTTCTTCAATAATACCTTTATAAATAGTATGTGCCTGGCTAAGGGCTTTAGATTCATGATTTCATTTATTTCTTTTAAACGATGCTACATAAGGCACTCCTATCACAGAGAAGGAAATAAGCTCCGAGAAGTCAGGAAAATTGCCCAAGGTGGAAGAGCTGGTAAGCAGCAGAGCTGGAATATGTAAGCCAGCCCAAGCCAGCCGGATGACTATGGTGGCTTTGGAACCTGAGTTGCCAAGTTAAGGAGTTGTGACTTTATCCAGTGGACAATGGGGAGCCACTCTGAGCAGGAACATGCTAAGGTCAAAGCTTGTGCTTGGGAAGCTTTATCAGAAAATAATAGAGAGAGTGGACTGGGCAGTTAGGTTTGAAGCCGGCCGCCAACGGGCCAATGTTGTATCACGAAATTCCTGACCTGGGAGAACAGCAGCAAGACTGGAGAGGAGATTCAGAGCCGAGGAATTCCAGAGGAAGAGCAGACACAGTCAAGGGTGATCCCAAGGTACACACCTGAGTAACCAAGAGGATAGGGATCCGGAAGTGTCATGTGCATGCTGCTCCAGGGCCTCTGCATGTGTGCATGTGTGTGCATGTGTGTGCACAGTCCGTGGAAGGACTACAGGCTTAGGGGTGGGAATACAGCAGCTTTAAGTCCTCAGAAATTCCAGAAGGAAGTGGCCTAAAACCTCCCCACTCCCCACCCTCCCTAGGCATTGCTGCTACTTGCAAAAACTCCTGGAATTCCCTTAGCCACCTTACCTCCCCCCCCAACCCCCTGGTGCCTCTGAGCCCCCAGCAGCTGACAAAGCACAGGAGTACTAACAGGGCCTGGAACCTCAACAGCCATGTCCACCCAGGCATACCCTCCTCTAGCCCGCCTGCCCTAGAACAGAGAATGCCTGGGCTCAAGCCAGCACCAAGGAAAAGAAGAGTGCCAGATAGGAGCTACGGGCCCCAGGCAGGAATTCTGATTCCGCATAACCTTGAGCCAGAAGCTTAACTTCTCTGGATCTCAGTTTCCTCAACTGGAAGACAAGCCGTTTGGACCAGAATCAGAAGTTGCAAACTGAAGGCCAGCAGGCCAAACTCATTCTGCAAATGGACTTTGACCAATACAATGTCTTTTGATGGAATTTCAATGTTTAAAAATCAAGCTATTTCACAAAGAAAATGCATATTTGAATCCTCTCTGAAATAAGATCTGGCAACAAGGAGCTGATATTGCCGCATGGCACCCATCAGCTGGAGCTGAGTAGCTGTTGCCACCCTCAGATGAGGCACCACTCTCCAGTTTGCCACAGTCCCCACCACCCCCTACTGCTCCCTGCTAGCCTCCACTCATCATTTATGCTTGGCCCACTTCGATCCTTCATACTAATGGTCTGGCTCCTCTAGGAGCTCAGGAACTGGGGGCAGTAAACAGGAGCACGGAGAAGTTGGCAGTCAACTCCTCACAATGGCAGGTGCAGGCTTCTCAGAGGAGCGGGGCCTTGCTAAAGCTGATGAAGGTTCATTAACACGTGTGTCAGGCCTGCCCACCATCCCCCCCAGCCCCACCCCACCAAGGAGGAACAAGGCGGATGACATCAGCCTTGGACACAGTCAGAGAAACCCCATCATGAAGCAATTTGCTTCCCCAGCCACTCTAATTTAACAATTAGCTTAACAACCCTGGGCAGGCACTTGCTGCTGGAGCAGAGAAGTGATCCGGATCAGCAGCAGTTTCAGCCTAGAAGCTTCAGGAAGCCCGCTCCCCCACTGCCCTCGCTTCAGCTGGGTCTGCATCTGCCACTCACACACACAGATATTCTAAATATCTCCAAAGAGCTTCCACCTTCTCTTTGAGCATCCCAGTTGGACTCCTTGGAAACTCCCCCTGTGTCCAAACATCAGTTTCTCCTGCTAC
Source organism: Neomonachus schauinslandi (assembly GCF_002201575.2). Lineage (NCBI taxonomy): Eukaryota > Metazoa > Chordata > Mammalia > Carnivora > Phocidae > Neomonachus > Neomonachus schauinslandi. Next base: position 67,474,257 of record NC_058403.1, on the reverse strand, counting down.
AACTTCATCCTGTTCTCTCAGTCTGTCCTGCAGAAATTCTGGTTCCATCACAGGAAACAAACCAGGCCAGTGTGCTCAAGTCAATCACTTCTCTGGCCCCTTGGGAGTTGGGGCATGGAAAGGAAGCCTGCACAGGCCGCACTGCTGGGAGGAGGGTAAATTCACAAAGCTGGCAGGTTTGGGACATTCTGGGCACAGATCCGGACTCCAAGAACAAGTCTAGGGAGCTAGCTTGCCCTGACCTGGACAGCGTGCTCAGCTTCCCATCTGCCTCGTCAGAGGGGCCTCTCAGTAGAATGCACAATACTTCCCTCACCCAGCTTGCCCTGCTCCTACCTCCAAGTCCTTTCTCAAGCTGCACCCTAAACCCCAAATGCCAAATTTTAGAGAGAGACACACATGCTGGTATGGGAAGACTGAAAAGAAGAGTCCATAAAGCCACAAGTCCACAGAAACTTGGAGGTTATTTTTTTTTTTAAAGAATTTATTTATTTATTTGTTTGTTTGTTTGTTCGTTTGCCAGAGAGAGAGAACAAGCAGACAGAGCGGCAGAGGGAGAGGGAGAAGCAGGCTCCCCACTGAGCAAGAAGCCCAATGTGGGGCTCAATCCCAGGACCCCAGGATCAGGAGCTGAGTCAAAGGCAGATGCTTAACTGACTGAGCCACCCAGGTGCCCAACTTCTAGGTTATTTTGAAATATAGTATTAGACAAATCAAAACCACATGAGATAGCACCTTACACCAATTAAAATGGCTAAAATTAACAAGACAGGAAATAACAAATGTTAGCGAGGATGCAGAGAAAAGGGAACCCTCTCACACTGTTGGTGGCAATGCAAGCTGGAACAGCCAGTATGGAGTTTCCTCAAGAAGTTAAAAATAGAGCTACCCTATGACCCAGCAATTGCACTACTGGGTATTTACCCCAAAGATACAGATGTAGTGAAAAGAAGGGGCAACTGCACCCCAATGTTCATAGCAGCAATGTCCACAATAGCCAAACTGTGGAAGGAGCTGAGATGTCCTTCAACAGATGAATGGATAAAGAAGATGTGGTCCATATATACAATGGAATATTACTCAGCCACCAGAAAAGATGAATACCTACCTTTTACATTAACATGGATGGAACTGGAGGGTATTATGCTAAGTGAAATAAGTCAATCAAAGACAGACAATTATCACCTGGTTTCACTCATATGTGGAATATAAGAAATAGTGCAGAGGATCATAGGGGAAGGAAGGGAAAACTGAATGGGAAGAAATCAGAAAGGGAGACAAACCATGAGAGACTCTTGACTCTGGGAAACAAACTGAGGGTTGCTGAAGGGGAGCTGGGTGGGGGGAAGGGGTAATGGGCATTAAGGAGGGCATGTGATGTGATGAGCACTGGGTGTTATATGCAACTGATAAATCATTGAACACTATATCAGAAACTAATGATGTACTATATGTTGGTTAATTGAATTTAAATTTAAAAAATTAAAATTAAAAAAAATAAACTATACAGCAGGGAAAATAAATAAATAAAATAAAACACAGTATTAGAATTCCAGGATAGATGCGGGGAGGCCAGAGCCAAAAATAGCAGACCCTCAAAGAAGAAAGCATCCCTGCATGACTAGGTAGAAATTTCAAAGAGGCTGGGGAGAAAGAAATGGCACATAAACATGGAACAATATCCCAGGAACTTAAGCCAAAAATAAAACTGAAGGATGCCAGTGCCAAGGTCAATCACGAAGGCTATTTTGTTCCACCAAAGGGAGACAGTGAAGTGGAGAATTAGGGGAACCAGCTGATAACACTCCTGATATAGGACGTATCCTCAAAAATGGAAGTCCTTCCCAGCTTGCCCTCCTCAGTGGACAGGAGTGAGGTCAGGGTTGACACTGCAGTAAATGTTCAGGAATCTGACTGACAAATGAGGTGTAAATAAATCACCAGAACCATATGGTAACCACCTGGGAGTCCTAAAGGAATTCAAGGGTGAAAGTGTGGAGCTGCTAGCCAAAATGTGTAACCTCTTATTACAAAGCCACTTGTGCCCTAGAACTGCCAGATTACTCATGTAGCCTCCATTCACAAGAAAGGATCCAGGAAGCATTCTCATTTTCACACCAGGGAAGTCAGCAGAATATATATGAAGAACAGGACGACTGAGCATGTAAACATGACCTATCAGAGGAAAAGACAGGATGGCTCTTAAAAGAGCAGAGCATGTATATAAGAATTTTTGAAAGAGTAGATATGAATGTGAATTAAAGAGAATCTATGGGTATATTTGATAAGTTCTTTATAAATTTTGGATACTAACCCTTTATCCCATATGTCACTTGCAAGTATCTTCTCCCATTCTGTAGGCTGCCTTTTAGTTTTGTTGATTGTTTCCCTTGCTGTGCAGAAGCTTTTTATATTGATGAAGTCCCAATAGTTCATTTTCGCTTTTGTTTCCCTTGCCTCTGGAGACTTGTCTAGGGAGATGTTGCTGCAACAGAGGTCAAAGAGGTTGCTGCCTATGTTCTCCTCTAGGATTTTAATGGATTCCTGTCTCATATTTAGGTTTTTCATCCATTTTGAATTTATTTTTGTGTTTGTTATAAGAAAGTCCAGTTTCATTTTCTGCATGTCGCTATCCAGGTTTCCCAACACCATTTGTTAAAGAGATCTTTTTTCCATTGGATATTCCTTCCTGGTTTATCAAAGATTAGTGGAGCATACAGTTGTGGGTCCATTTCTGGGTTCTCTATTCTGTTCCATTGATCTATGTGTCTGTTTTTGTACCAGTACCATACTGTCTTGATGATTATAGCTTTGTAATACAGCTTAAAGTCTGGAATTGTGATGCCTCCCACTTTGCTTTGCTTTTTCAACTTTACTTTGGCTATTTGAGGTCTTTTCTGATTCCATACAAATTTTAGAATTGTTTGTTCTAGCTCCGTGAAAAATGCTGGTGTTTTTTTGATAGGGGTTGCCTTGAATATGTAGGCTGCTTTAACAGAACTTATTAAACTCAGCACCCAAAAAATAAATAATCCAGTCAAGAAATGGGCAGAGGACATGAATAGACACTTTTCCAAAAAAGACATCCAGATGGCTAACAGACACATGAAAAGATACTCAACATCACTCGTTATCAGAGAAATACAAATCAAAACCACAATGAGATACCACCTCACACCTGTCAAAATAGCTAAAATTAACAAGTCAGAAAACAACAGTTATTGACAAAGATGCAGAGAAAGGGGAGTCCTTTTGCACTATCAGTGGGAATGCAAACTGGTGCAGCCACTCTGGAGAACAGTATGGAGGTTCCTCAAAAAGTTAAAAATAGCACTACCCTATCACACAGTAATTGCACTACTAGGTATTTATCCAAAGGATACAAAAATGCTGATTCCAAGGGGCATATGCAATGTTTATAGCAGCATTATCAACAACAGCCAAATTATGGGAAGAGCCCAAATGTCCATCAACTGATGAATAAAGAAGGTGTGGTACATATACACAAAGGAATATTACTCAGCAATCAAAAAGAATGAAATCTTGCCATTTGCAATGACATGAATGGAACTAGAGGGTATTATGCTAAATGAAATAAGTCAGCAGAAAAAGACAAACACCATATTATTTCACTCATATGTGGAATTTAAGAAACAAAACAGATGAACATAGAGGAAGGGAAGGAAAAATAAAATAAGATAAAAACAGAGAGGGAGGGAAACCTTAAGAGACTCTTAACTATAGAGAACAAACTGAGGGTTGCTGGAGGGGAGGTGGGTGGGGGGATGGGCTAAATGGGTGATGGGTATTAAGGAGGTCACTTGCTGGGATGAGCACGAGGTGCTGCATGTAAGTGATGAATCACTAAATTCTATTGAAACCAATACTATACTATATGTTAACTAACTTGAATTTAAATTTTAAAAAAAAGAGAAAAAGAGAGACTCTATGGGTATAATTTACATAAATTTCCAAGAAACTATTAGCAAGGTATTATAGTAAAAAGAATTTTTAATTGAAGTATAGTTGACACACAATTTTATATTAGTTTCAGGTGTACAACATAGTTATCCCACAAGTCTATACTTATGCTGTGCTCACAAGTGTAGCTACCATCACCATACAATGTTACAACACCATTGACTATACTCCCTATGCTGTACCTTTTCAAAAGGAAAAACTTTTTTTTGATTGAATAATGATACAATAAGAAAAACACTTTTTCAGGGAAGTGACTTGGAGACCAGAAACATAAGAATAAACTGACACTTCTTCAAATTAAGAAATTTAAAAAATGAGGTTTTTATGGTATCAACACTAGAACTAGTCTTATATAACATTCTTATAAATAATCCATTAGAGGGCGTTGGTGGTGAGCTACTCTACAGGTCTACACTCTTCCACGTGTGTGAGAAGAAAAGAAAAAGAACTGCTGATCCAGAGGAATGATAGCAAGGTCTTTTCAGGTTCTCAGAGCTGATGTCATGACATTTCCTTAGTCTCCTTTCTCCTTTCTCCAGATAAGATGAATTCTGGGCTCCATTCCCCAGACCTTATGATTGTGAGCTCCAGAACCTACATATGCCTGGAAAATAGGAACAAATTCAGATTTCATTCAAAGAAGATGCTTCTGGGTAGACTAAGAGAGCAATTGTCTGCTGAATTTGGTTAAACCCTGACCAGTCAGGCCAACCATGGATCAGCATTCCTTCCCTCATCTGCCATACACTGAAAGAAAGAAATTCAGGAGTGCCCAGGTGGTTCAGTTGTTGAGCACTCTTGATTTTGGCTCAGGTCACGATCTCAGGTTTGTGGGTCGAGCCCTGCATCAGGCTCCACACTCAGTGCGGAGTCTGCTCCAGATTCTCTCTCTCCTTCTCCCTCTGCCCCTCCCCTGCTCTCTCATGCTCTCGCTCTCTCTCTCTCTCTAAAATAAATAAATTAGATCCTTTAAAAAAGAAGAAAAAAGAAAGAACTTCAGGTTTATAAACCCAAGGCAGACATCCATAGACAAGCCAATCAGATGCTCTGAACCAAGAATTCTAAAACAAGAGAGTATGGTTAGATTTACCTATTTCTTTGAATTGATTTTTGTTCTTGCATTTCCGTCTTGGGCATGTAGCAGGGAGATGACCACAGAAATGCCAACCTAAGAAAGCTCAGCATCCCTTTCTGGGTCCACTGTTCCCCGTGACCCATCCCACCTGCCTATTAATGCCTTTCCTACTGCCTCTACCATAAATAACTGCCACATGGTAAGAGGCCGTGTGACACTTTCTCAGCATCCATCTCCACTTATCCAAGTCCACTCATCCTGTCAGAACTAAGGCCCAAACAACTTCTCTGCACAGGCATCCCCTAACATCACGGACCTGGAAACTTCCTCTATCATTTTGTGCTTGAGGTCAGTGCCTTGTTGGAGAAGGCGGAAACAAAAGAGTTCTATGTGTCACCTGCAAAAGTTTGTTCTAATATAACAGAGGGGCTATATGCATATGTTCAAATCTTGGTCCTACTAATTACTGGTTGAGTGAACTCAGCACTCAATGTCCTGATTTGTCAAATGGGCATAATAATGTTTACCGACTTCAAGGGGCAATTCTGGGGATCAATTGAGGTCATGATTATAAAGAACTTGACACAGTAGCTGGTACAAAGTAAGTACTCAATAAATATTAGTTAGGACTAACAATGTCTTCCCAAGGAGATCTATTTATTCCTTTCTTGATTTTCTCAGTTTTCTCCTCAATCTAAATGTAACTTTCAAAAGGCTCCTTTTCAAAAGGCAACTAATCCTAGCTGCCTCTGTTCTACAACCCCTCAGTTCCCAGTTGTCTCTTTATTATCTTATTGTTCAATATCCACATAGACCTGTTTGTATGTTGCTTTATAAACTGGGAAGTCCCTTCCATGGGCCAATGTCACTGCTGTCTGTTCTTGGGTAAACTTTGCATGGAAACAGGCAGCAAGCCCATTTTCTACCAGTAGTGGGCCACTAACTGCTTCTAAGAGAGTCCAAATATGACATTGTACTTGATGAAGTTTTTGAGGTAAAGGGGGTGCACTCTGAAACTAGACTTTTTGTCAGCACTTTGAGAGCAGATCCCTTGTTGGTGAACACTCATCAACCAAGCTCACAAAGCTGATATATAAGCCAGAAGCTCCATTTATTGGATGCCCCAAAACAACAAAATACAACTGTCACAGGACCTGGAGTGCTCAAGTCAGCATGGTCAGTGTAAGCTGATGGACTAGGAAAAGCAAACCATCATCCAAAAGTTGCTTAATGAGCATGTAAGCAAGGCTACAGGAGTCTGCAGAATAATTCATGGCCCAGTGGCAGCAGACCACAGTGGGCTGATGTACCTACCCCAAGATTAGAAACAGACCTGCCAGAGAACCAAAGTTCCCCTATCTGTGGTCAGAGCCTGAATGGGTACTACCAGCTTCTGCCTCTTTAACATGCCTTTCAGAAGCACTTCAGCTGACCAGCACCTTCTACAAACAGTCTTTCCCCAGACTGCACTCAGTGCAATTAATTAGGTTTGGGGTTACTAAAATACAGTCACGTTTCTCACAGTTACATTTCAGCCCAGCAACCCTTTGATTATTCCCAGGTCACAATGATGGTGTCTTTTCTCTTCCTTCACTCATTTGCACATCTCCCGGACCAAAGCTGTAGATGGTACATCACATCCACCTAAGCAGGATGCACGGATGGACCTAATTTAAGCCTCAGAAGCGGCTTTGTTTCTGTTATTTCCATATTCCTAGGAGACTTCACTGTTACCTCCATGAAACCTCTATGGACAAAACTCCCCCAGACCAGGATCCTCATCTTCTATTTTATTTCATGGTTCTTCAGTGAGAAGAAGAGAAATTCATTAGCAGCAGACACCTCATCAATGCCATTGATTGACTTGGTTAGTGAAGATGCAGACATTCGCTTTCATTAACAGGAAAAGACTACTTTCAAGCATGGTGGGGGGGCGGGGACTCAAGGAACAGATCAGAAGAGAATGAGAGCGGGAAGAAGGGTGCACTGAGTGGCCGTCTCTGCTTCCTTTACAAAGACTTGAAGGATTGAAGAAGGAAATGTGCCATGTCCCTGGGTTGTATTTAGAAAATTGATATCCACTCCTTGAAAAGAAACAGCTCCTCCTCCAATACATTTATCCTGGTCAGTATCTTCTTTTCCTTCCCTGGTGTCTTAAGAGCCCATAGAAGAACATTCAGCTTTAGTTCTTAGAAATTTGGAGCCTGCAGTAGAAATATGTCTTATTCCACAGATCACAGACTCCTTAGGCTAGAGAAGATCTTCAAGAGGTCTTTCGGGAATCCCTCTGGCTCAAGGACTGATGCGCCTGGAGGAAATTCTAACAGAGGAGACGCCCTGCCAGTTGGGGGATTCTCACCGTCTTATGTGGTTGTGGCATGAATGTCTTCTGCTCCCTTCATGTGGGTTTAATTGAGCTGCAAGGCAATATTGATGAAAAGAGCTCATGCTTAGAGCCAGACAGCCTTAGGTAAGATTCTGGTTTTGACAATTTCTGGCAAATCACTTAACCTCTCTGAACCCATTCTCTTAGCTACAAATGGGAATAACCACTACCTTTCAGCGTTTGGAGAGGACTCGTAATGACATCTGGAAAGGGCTTAATCAATGGCTGCTCTTATTACCAGGGACTTTCAGCTAACTTGACACTTATAAAGGACACTACCATTAGAGAAGTCACCACCTGGTAACACCTGACCTGACGGGGCTCAGAACACCAAGCATCCCAGCACACCTAAACAGACAGGAATACCATGCCACCATGCTGTTCAACCAGACACAAGGCTGCTTCCCTCCCCTTCCTGGTCATCCTTCACACGGAAATGCTAATTCCCGAGTCCAGAGTTTTAAATGCAAATAGAAACCCTTCAAGGACAGACTTTAGCACTTGGGGGAGGGGGTAGTTGGGAGGGAGGGGGGTAAAGACAATGTAGAAACTAACACTATTTAAATAAGGCAATTTCAATCATACAATTATATTGTAGAAGGGACTCTAGCAATCATTCAGTGCAACCCTCTCATTTTACAGGTGGGAAACTGAGACCTAGAAAGGAGAAGGGACAGATCCAAGTCAATGATAGACTGATCCTAAAACCAAGAACTCCTGACTGGGCAGAGAACTTTCTTCATAATCCTGCACTGCAAAGAACAGCTGAAGCTGACACATGAGGCAAGACAGTAGAGAAAGGGACTGGCAAGCTTTATTTAGCTTCTACTGTATAAACAACAGCAGCATAAGAGCACTAAGATTTACAAAAACATTCCCAGCTGTCCTCCAGGAGTTTAACATCTGTCTAGCTGGGAAGATAACACCTGGCATAGGAAATAACAATAATGAAAGAAGGTTTGTGATGACAAGTCCTGGGGTGCATTCAAGGAGGTCAGAGATGGGAACTGAGGGGCATCACAGAAGACTTTTTTCCCACCTGGAGTGGGACAATGCTGCCACCTCACAAAATAGAGACTGTGAATAGACCACGGCATGGCTAGGATGGAAGGGATATTCAAGCAAAGTTTCCAGCAGGAGCAAAGTCTTAGAGTCTAGCCTCAGTGTGGTATGTTTTCAAGCCAGTAAAGAGAGACCTCTGGCAGGTTCTCTAAGGAAACTACATACTTGGCTGTTTCCTGGCCCGTTTACCATAGAGCATGGAGCTTGGTGTTCCGAAAACAGACTTTGAAGATTCCAACTTTCTCAGCAATCAGAGTGGCACTGAGGCACACACACACAGCACGGCTGCTCAGATTTCTCTCCTCCTACATGCTCCCTGACCCCCGGAGAATTCTCATCTGGGCTCCACCAGGCTCTGACCACTCCATCGCTGAATCAGCCTTCATCCCTGCTCTCCACAAAGACCTGTCCAGCTGTTCTTGGTGCTACTGTTTCCATCTCTGCTGCACACATGCACTTTTATAGCAGTCTGCCCATAAGGCTTGGAGAGAACATCCCCAGAAAATAGGGATCAAATCCGGCTAACTTTGCTAACCTCACCTGCTACCTTCCTTTCACTTTTCCTACCTTCCTTTGCCCCTGCCCCAGCTTCACCACCTCATTTTACCTTGTTGTAGTGCCTATTTTATAGAAGCTGCTGTAACTCCTTTTTCAAGCAAGGTGGTCTCTAAATGCAGGCCTGCTAGTCTAGCCCATTTGCACAGCAGCCGGGCAAGAGAGGTTCTCCAGTGTCTCCTCCAGGGATAGTACACACACGCACATACACACATACACACACACACACACACACTCCCATCACTTCAGGCCTAAGTCAAATGTCACCTTTCCTACAGACTATTCCCTAACTTCCCCAGGTAAAGCTCCCCTCTACCCGCCATGAGCTTCAACTGCATGTGGTATCTACCCCCTTATAGCATTTACCCTATTCTGCACTGCAATCCACTAATAATTTTGTTACAGCAAAGTAGCTCTATCATGTCATTCCCTCACTCAAAAACACTCAGTGGCTCTCCCACTGCACCGTGAAGGAATCTCTCACTTTACCATCAGTTTACCTCTAGTTTAATTTCCTATTTTCATCCTACACACCTGCTCATCCAAACTGCCTGCTTTTCCTCAAGCAAGCCCTGTTCTCTGCTACAAGTAAAAGGGGAGCAGCAGATTGTTGTGCTTCTCTCCAGCACTGTCCCTGAGCTGTGCACTAGCTAGAGGGACACACACGTAGACACAGCTCTGGGAGACCCCCTGTCTCTCAGACATTTTAATTGTTCCCTCAGTATTTCTTCCTTCTCCATGAATTTATTGCCCCCTAGGGCAGTGCAACAGAAAGAACATGGACCATGGAAGTAGACGTGTAGACAGTTTCTTGGTTCAAATCCTAGCTCTGCCATTTAATAGATGGGTGATTTTAGGCAAGTTCCTGGCCTCTCTGTTTCTTTAGTTTTTTAAAATAGAGACCACTAATGTTATTTTAAAGATTAAATGAGATACTGGTGAAAATGCCCAGCCTTATCCCAAATACTGTAGGTGCTCAATAAATACTAGGTATGATGACTGATGACTAGTGACCTTGTTATTATTCACGCTTCCAGGTCCTAAAAGACAAAAGCAGAAAGTCAGATTCCCACATCACGGCCTTGGTCTCTAGTCTCAACACAGGCACTGCTCAGGGCCTGGAGGGCCTTTCCAAATCACTATCACATTGCTTGCTCATACATCAAGTGGAAAATGCCACACTAGTCTTTCCTCAGACCATCAGTCCGTGGGGGCTCCTCTTCACTCCTCCCAATCCTCCAAGCTCCGTGATTTTTTTTCCTTTTGTAAAAATGATACGTTCCAAATGCTTCTGTCAATAAGCATTATTCAACTGTTGGGGGAAAGGATCTAAATCAATAAATACCTAAACTCCACCATCTTCTCTATCATTTCCACATGTGGAAGGGGGCAGGAGGTCTTGATGTCCAAATGAAAAATGAACTGTTCTTTTGTGATGCAGGCAGGCAGGGAAAGGGGGTTCTGTTCTAACTGCCTCATATTTGTGTCTCTGGGCTAAACAAAAGTATTGAGTGTGTTGAGTGGAAAACGTGGGGGGATGGTTAGTACTAGATGAACTCTAAAGGCTAAATCTCACTCCATAGCACACTCAGCAAAGGAACCTCCCAGGGACTCAGAATGTAAGTGTAGTTTGGGGCTATCATTAGTGTCACTGGGCCAACTAACCTTTTTGGTTTTAGTCCCAATTTCACAAGGTAATCTGGACTCTTCAGTGTCACAACCCGGCAGGACGGCCCTGAGGGGCCACGTATGGAAAAGCAATGTGTTACACTGAGTGGAGGCTGACAAGGGCCTTGAGTTCCATGGACGGAGATGAAGGAAGACCATGCCCCTTCCTCAACTTCCAGTTGATCCTAGAACTGAGATCTGGTTGAATAAAGGTATCCAGACTTTGTCATCCTGCCCTCTTCGTGAAGGGACTGTCAGAATAGCTGCCCCAAGTTAAAGGAGGCACCACCTGTGGAGGGGAAGTCATGTCTTCCTCCGTGTAACACTAGTTGGGCCCTATAGGGATCAGACCTGGCGTCTGGCCTCCTGGTCGCCACTGCCAAGCAACTGAGCCAAGAACACAGATACATACAAGACATCAAGGGGCAGGTAGGCAGTCAGCAGACTATGTGAAGAGCCTCTTGACTGTGTGTTCACCTCTCATAGTTGGAGAGAATCTAATGATCCAATTCCGAGACCTATGAAGATGGACAGATCAGGGTAATTTTAGTGAAGAAAAGTCATTTGAGGGCCCTTTAGCTCTCTTTATCTTTGAAGTTAAAACAACGACCTCAGATTTTTTCTTTAATCTCCAAAGCCTCGAAACAAAGGTACAAAATGTAAACATTCAGCCTAAATACTCAGACAGTGTAATGTGTATTTGCTCTGTTATTTAAGAATGTTCAACTCATCTCTATAGAAAACAAGAAAAACAAACGAAGATAGATAAAACTAAGCACAGGCAATAAGTAGGCTAGTAGCTCACAAAGCATGTTAGACACAGAAAAAAAGAAGCAGAGCATACATGTGTTGAAGAGAAGCTAGAAAGGGAGGGAAGGACCAAGTAGACACCTAACATTCATACCAGACATCAACCACTCATTGGTGACACTCATTCAGTCCTCATGGGTCCTCTGCCCAAGCCATGACACAGCTATTCATCAGGACTGCTCTGGCCAGGCTTACCTCCCCAGTGTGTCTCTAAAAAAGCAAGTATGTACTGGCCACAGGCACCTTTTGCCTTCTGTGCCCTCTTGTTCATCTCTCAATTCTGGTTTCCATAACCACATCATTAGCAGGAAGGCTGATGTGGCAGAGAGACAAACAGGACCTATGACCCAGTAGAATACAGAAGTCAGGGATGTGGTTCTTCCACCCACTTGTAACCTATCCTAAGTGCATAAACCTATTCCATGACTTTGGCTGTGAGCTTTCTGTTCCATGACCTGTGGAGAGGATGCCTACTCTGTGTAAAACCCACTTAGAGGCCACTATTGAATCAAAGCAATTTCCTATCATAACAGAAGTGGTTAGAATGACCTTGAAGAGTCAAGGTCAGGCAACATAGAAAGGGAGAAAAGGTGTCAATTTCATGTGTGAAGTCAGAGTAGAATTAGAGCCTCAAGGAAAGATCATTTCACTGAGAGCCAGGATATGAGTGTCCTCTTTCCAGCTCTGCCACTAAGAAGCTGTGGACAAATCACTTTACCTCTCAGGAACTCAGTTTTCTTATCTGTAGAAATGAGACAGGCCAAATTATCTCTAACATCCCTTCTGGATCTCCCATTTGGGCAAATAAACTCTGGTTCCAGCTTGCACTCCATGGATAACACTGTATCCTTAGAAATGGTGTTTGCATAAAGTTGCTGGTGCTTATGTAGATACAGAGACCTCCTGGCTCCCATATTAGCAATGGGGAAGTAACTAAGAGTGAGGTTAGGAAAAAAAATGTTTTTCCTAAAAGTTTCATATTTTCCTAGTAGACTAGATGTCTCCTGTTTGCCCCTCCACACCCACCCTCCATCACTTTCCACCAAGTGCTAGGTACATCCTCCACCCTTCTCCAGCGTGCTCTGTACCCTGGGGGCTGACCTGTCTGGACTGCATCAAGGCTTCCTTGCCCTCTGGTACTCTGCTGAGTTCAACCATTGGAAAGCCCTTAGCGAGAGATCAGGAGAGAAGTAAGGAGAATGAGGCTGGGATAATCCTTACCTCTCCATAAGCTCCCTTATGGGGTCCTGAGGCTCTGATTGTGTCCCTACACCTAAAGTCACAGCTCCTTTGAGGTAGTCCTCTCACACAGACTCCCTGTCCCCAGGTTCTAGTAACCACTCCTTCCCTCATTCCCTTAGGTCTAGGGGAACTAACCCCTGCCCCTATTACTAGTCCCTGCCCACACCTATGCAAAGAGCCCCTTTATAATCTTCCCCAGATTGCCCAACATGGCTGGAGCACCTGTTTCCTGCTAGGGTCCTGACTGGCACACCTAATGAGCCCATTTCCTCTCTCATCCCATCTTTGAATGATTGATTTACTCTGAAAATCTATGCACTATGCAACTCACATTCCAGACTTTCTCTGGTGCAGCTGAATTCCCAGACAGAAGCTGAATTGTCCCTTTTCTCTGTAGCCCTCTTCATGCCCACCTGAAAAATTTCCTGTTCCGCTGGAAAAGAAAAAGCATCACAATGACTTAAAAACCTCAGTTCTGTGCATGGATGAGCAGCACGGCATTCATGTCATTGCCTACTATGCTCTCCCACCCACCTGGTGACTCAACAGCTCTCCTTGGAGGTGGCCTTGTCACGCCTCCCAGCAACGTCTTCCTTCTCACAAGCCTTACCCTGACAACACCCAGCACACCTTCCAGTGGAAAGGGTGTCAGCAGGGATCCTGGACCCCATCAAGCCCAGATTCACCTCTGCCCCACTAGACTCAACACAAACTTAAAGGGAACCCACGTTGGATGCTTTTGTCTGGCCTCTAGAGAAAAAAATTTGTTTTAATTTCAGCTTTACTGAGGTATAATTGACATATAAAACTGTAAGATATTTACAGTGTACTTCAATGTGATTTGATACACATATATGTTGTGAAATGATTCACCCCATCTAGTTAGTTAACACACCTATCATCTCACATAGTTATCTTTTTTTTTGGTGAGAACATTTAAGTTCTACTCCCTTAGCAAATTTCAATTATATGATACAGTGTTGTCAACTGTCGTCACCATGCCGTACCTTAGCTCCTCAGACCTTATTCATCTTCCAGCTGAAATTCTGCACCCTTTTACCAACCTCTCCCTATTTCCCCAGCCCCTGGCAACCACTTTTCCACTCTCTGTTTCTATGAGTTTGACATTTTTTTTTTTTTTTTAGATTCCACAGATAAGTGATACCATGCAGTATTTGTTCTTTCTCTGTGTGGCTTATTTCACTTAGTGTAATGCCCTCTAGGTCCATCCATGTCGCAAATGGCAGGATTCCCTGCAGCCTCTGGATAAATGACCTTCTCTCCCAGTCTCAGTCTAAGCTTCACTTCTCAACTTGAGATGGCTTCCTTTCAATAATAGTAGTAATAATAATAAAAAGTATTAGTTATTTACCAGGCACTGATCTAAGCATTTGATGTACTATATAATTCAATCTGCACACAACCCTTTATCATCCCACCCCACCTTAAAGAAGAGCAAATGGCACAAAGAGGTCAAACCACAGGCCAGGATTCAGGCCATGAAGTCTGGCTCCAGAGGCTTTATTCTTTTTTTTTTTTTTTTTTTAGTGTCTTATTATGAAATGTTTTAATCATATAGAAAAGTAGAAAGAATAGTACAACTAGTTCCCATATACTCATAACCTAAATTTAACAATTATTAACTCATTGTCATATTTGCCTCATCATTTTTATAGTATTTTGAAGTAAATTACAGACAGCATGACATTTTACCAATAAACAGTACAATATTCATCTCTTAAACATGAGGGCATTTTCTTACCCACAATACCATTGTCACACCTACCAAACAATAATAATAATCCCTTCATATCATCTAATGACCAATCTAAAGTCTACTATATTTCCCCAAATGTCCCCACAACACATGGGACTCTTTATGAGTTTGCATGGACCGGGTTGACCTTGTCTGAATTGTTCCAATTTTAGTTCACATGCTGCACCTACCCTCATCACCACTGTGCTATCTGCTCCTTGCTGTGCTTTCTTCTTCTTCAATAGTCTTTTAAAATGAAAAACCTTCTCTTTTACTCCAGTTCTCCTTCCATATAGTTCTTGCATAAATCTAGTGCAAAGCAGTCTTTCCCGAGTGGAAAAGACCAACCTCCCCAATGTAGCTCCTGCCCACCTGCAGACAAAACCACAGAAGAGACACACGGAAACAACATGCACCAGACCCGGCACTGCTTATGTCCACGGGGAGTGACTCAAGAAAGGCAGGAAAGGTGGGGAGGCTCCTGAAGAGAAGGATGGGGGTCTCTCTGCGGTAAGTAGTCTCACCTAGAGGGGGGAAATTGTCAAAATTTGTTTCATGTCTTTGCCGTGGGCACCCCTGTTCTGAAAACAACGTGTGTGTCAGGTAGAAAGGAGACACTGGATCATTCACAGGTACAGAGATGCGCCTTTGAGATTCTAGACCCAAGCCCAAAGCAGTCCTAATGTACACGCCAAGTTCTTTTCCTTAGTGCCCAGCTAAGCAGCTCATACACTGATCAGATGTCATCTTTGGGCACCCTCTCAAAAACCTTTAGACCTGCTCCCCATGCGCAGATGGACTCTGTGCATACTGACAAGGAAAAGGGGTCATCATTACTGCTGCTTCAGACCTCTCTGAGGAAGGAGGAAGATGAAGGGAGAAATGGAGGGAGAAGAGTACAGAGGTGAGAGCATCATCTGAGTCCCCCTTGCCCTACAATCAGGAGCTAGAAGTCCCTAACAAAGCTCCAAATACCTAAACGTATGTCCTGCCTCTAGAGGACTGCCAGAGGAATCACATCATTTAATTCACTGATTTAAAAAAGAAAAAAAGTTTCTTACCATCTCTCAACCCTTTATACCCCTCCTTGTTCTTTAAGGCTTAATCAAAATCACCTCCTGAGTTCGGTGCCCTCATCTCTGCTTGCTTAGCATCCAGTGATGACCCCGCTGCAGGATGTGTCAGGATGAGCTGTAATTATCTGTTTCCTTGGTTGTCTCCCTGCTAGACTCTGAGCTCCCCAAGCCAAAACTGTGTCTTATTTATCTCTGTACCCTCAATCCTTAACACGGGGCCTGTCAGTCGTTTGGTTGGTAAAATGAACTGGATTCCAGCACTTCTCCCAAAACCAGCTTCTGTGTCTCGCTAACGACACCAGAGTGTTTCTTTCTTTTTCTTTCTCTCTATTTAAAAAAAAAGAAAAAGTCCCAAATTGCTTCTCAGTAGCTTACTTAATAATCAAAGTAACCGGAAAACAGCACACATCTATAAAACTTGTATCTGTATATACAAAGAATGTAAGTCTGCCTCTTATCAGAGTTTTGGATGTCAATCCCTTTTTATCAAGACTCCTCAAGAGTTGGCCCAGACTTTCTGGATCCTCACTACACCAAAGTCAGTGCTTTACATTTGGCACACCCTCAAGAAACCCTTGTAGAATTGACCTGATGGTGTCCGTGATCCGAGCCCCAGGGAAGTTGACTACCTGCCAAATAAAGCTACAGTGTGTTTGAATTATGTTAAGTAGCCGACAAAGTTCAAGGGAGGAAGAAAATTACTAATCCCTCCTGGAAGTGGGTGAAGAGTAGGGTTCTCTTGCTTCCAAAATGTCCCAACATCTTGTTCTAAATACTGACATCTGTTTGCCTCCAGCTTGCCGCTCCCAATGTTTGCCAACTGGCCAAGAATATTTGTGTCTTTCCCAGCCATCTTCCCCCATCACACCCACATCACTTCCTTCCCAAGCTGGCAACTTCTCAGGCATTACCGGGTAAGCACTAAGCGGGCACCAAGGGCAAATACCCAACCCCACTGAGGAGGCCAGGCCAATGCCTCTGCACCCTGGACGAGCCTACCATCAGAGTGTCCCAGTGGCTCCCCTACTCTGCAAAAGTGACAGCTGTGCCATCACCCTAGTCTCAGGCCCTGTTGCCTTTCCCTCCTCAGCTTCACTTCTCACTGCCCTCTTAAATCACCACCGTGACATTATTAAATGCTCAGTTCCAAATGCATGAGATAGAATGGCCTCCACTGTTTGACTGTTGACCACTCCACACTCTTCTCTCCTGGTGTCCTCACCTTGAGCTGTCCTGGCTCTCCTTTGGCCTCTCCAATGCTGCTTGGATGTTCATGGGACTTCTCTCTACCCCCAATCTCTAACTCTGAGCCATCCTCAAAGTTGAACCATGGAGCCATCTGCAACCTCTCTCCTCACACTGCCCATGCACCCCCCCTCCAGGGAAGGCTCTGCTACCTTGTGCAGAAACATCCTCTTACACCTACACCAACTACACTCTTCTTCCTTTATGTCCCTCGATGCCCTGACTGGTTCCCAAGCCTAGCTCACACACTGCCAAACCCAGAGTTCAACCCTCTTCTTTTCTGCATTCTTAAGTCCCACAGCCTCAAGTGTTTTCTAGACAACTGTATTTGAGTCACCTGCTATCACCACACACTCAACGTCAACTCTCTCCAAATTAGCTCCCTTTCCCAATGTCCTCCTTTCTTCCACGGTGCCCCATTTTTCTAAGGCAGCAAGGAAGTGTGGGATGTTAAAAAGCAAGAGAAAATAATCATAGAAGACAACCAGTAGAGATTTTTGTACTTGGAAAGTAACAGGAAAGTGTTAACACTCACACTGGAACACAAAGTTTAAAGATGTGGATTTCTAGGTCCCACCCCCAGAGATTCCAATTCAGGAAGTCTTGGATAGGGCCCAGAAATCTGCATTTTAACAATGTCCCCCAAGTATTCTGATACAAATAGTCATATTCTGGAAAGATTGGGTTTTAGCAGTCGTGTACAAGATAAAACAGACAAGGCTAAAAATGCATAAATGCCCAAAGGTGGCTTTAAATAGAAGCAATAAACTGTTACAAAATTCTGTTGCATAGGGATTTCTAGTAAAACCACAGAATGAGGATAAGACCACAGAAATTATCTGGTCTCACTTCCTCATTTCACAAAGAAAAACTGAGTCTCAGAGGAGGCTAGCTACCTACCCAAAGCCACACGAGTCTGTGGCATAGCGTTTAACATAAATGACAAAGAATGTCTTTTTCTCCATAGAAGTAAAAAAAATAGACACACACACGCACACGCACACACACACAGAGGCTTAAACAGTACTTCTCAAATTTTAATGTGCAAATGAATCACATGAAGCTCTTTTTAGTATGCAGAATCTGATTCAGCAAGCCTGGGAGGGCCTGAGATCCTGCATTTCTAACAAGCTCCCAGGTGATGCTGAGGCTGCTGATTTGCGATCCACCTTCGAGTAGCAAGATCTTAGAAAGTACAGTAACCGCTCTTGTGCTGTTCTAAATCGACAGTCTTATTTCTTTACGATGAGCACTTGTGCCGCAGAAAGCAGCATAGCCTGGTTTCCCGGGCCGTGCAGTATGAAGTGGCTGCCTCCAGATGCAGGCCACTACACGCCTACTGATGGTCTGCAGGGCTGGAGCCCAGAACAAAACGGGGCTAACACATCTCAAGCCTAGGCCCTGGCCGGGAGTGTGATGGGATGATGGAAACCGGGGATTTTAAAAGATGCAGACACATACTTTCCTTAAAACCACATTTAGTAAATTAAAAGATTATTTCATTTTGAAAAAACTTCCAAATTAAAAATAATGTCTTTGGAAATACGGCACTTATGTATTTTGTTGGGGATTAGGAAATAGAGATGAATGCAGCACCATTATTGTGAACGACACTTGGATTACCCCCAGAAGAGAAGGGCGTGCTGTCTCCGAGGTGGGCTCTGCTACCATGCTATCTGACTTCAAAACTTGGCTCTGTCACTTATGTACTGTGGGATTTGGTGCGAGTCATTTAACCTCAGTGTTCTCACCTGTAAAATGGGTTTATTACAAGAATTAAATGAGTTGCTGTAGGTAAAGCACTTATGTGATGCCTGACACATGGTGACATTCAATACAAACTGGCTATATTTCCAGAGATGCGAACGCAGCTAATGAACCACAGTTTAGTGAATTCCTCAACCACTGGGAGCTCAACTTGCTCAGTCACAAGGCAGCATAAGCCTCTCCAAGAATTACAGGCTTCTGTTGGAAGAAGAGACACACAGAAAGGTTACTGACTCAGTCTTTTCTATTTATCTTGGGGCAACTATAGGCAGTGTGGCCTATGACAGGGACATGTCAGCCCAGGGACATGCTAGCCACCTGGACTGCTCAGTTGGCCATGTCTGGGTACTTGCTACCCTCCTTAGCAACCCTCATTATTGGCTTCATGGGTGTGTAGTCATATAGGGCCCTGCACTCAGAAAGCCCCATGCTTGGGATTTAATACTCTGTGGTGAACTCTCAAAATTCTTAAAAATTTAATCTTTGAATCTGTGTTTGTAAGTGAAATCTGATGGGAAATGGAGCCTGTGCTAGAGGATTGGGGCCTAGGCTTATACACAGGCTACCTTCCAGGGACAGGTTCTCAGCCACCCACTTCCCTACACGCCGAGGGGCCCTGGGCCTTGCCTGGCCTCTCCATCCCCAGGCCCTAGCAGGCGCCTGAGCACAAACACGGGGGAGAGGGAATCAACATCACACACCCACACCCACAATGACAAAACAGGGCATGGTGGCAGCCATCGCCCCTCCAGGCTAGCCATACCACAGCATGCTCAGTGGGCAATACTCACCTGCAATCCAGGTGGCTAGCATGTCCCTGGGCTGGCAATATCCTTGGGGGTAGCCCATCCACTCTAGGTTGAAGCATGGGCCCACGGGAAAAGGGAAAGGCTTGGATCAACCTCTCTGGCCCTGGCCAGGGGATCAGTCCCAAAGCTGGCAGGACCCAGCGGTCCAAATGACAAGCGGGAGGGGCCGGGCACCTGTGAGAGTCTGCACGTGGCTAAAGGAGCACAACATTAAAAAACACCATGACAGGTCAAGAGAGAGACCATGGGAGAAAGGAAAGGCTTTATATTTTAACACCTTTAATGGCATGTTTTCCTGTTTTTGAACAAGAGGCTTCACATTTTCATTTTGTACCATTGCTGGTCTTGACTATGAGCCTCCAGCCCCACCCCAGCTGCCCTCCCCTCCTCTCCTTTGCGAGGACAAGATATAGCCCTTTCTCATGAAAGGGCTCTCTGACACAGACTCTCATAAGTGCAAACCGGCCTCAAGAACAGTCAGTAAAGCAGACGGAGAGTGGAGAGAAAGCGTTCCTGGAGAATCACGGCCACCTGCAAGCGAAGGGATACTCAAGAGATGTCTGGCAACCTAGAGAATGGCAACTAGGCTGCGGCGATAAAAAGTAACTAACATCACCTCCAGAAAAGACTCCCCGGCACTTGGGCCACTATCCCCGTGGTTCCCAAACTATGCGCCAAGGCACCCAGGCACCACAGCAAATTCATACTGGCTCCCATGGGATGTTTAAATTTTTGAGGGAAATATATCCCTGACAGATGTCAGACACCACATGGCGAGCTACCAGCAAAAGATCGTTCTCAGTTTGACATTAAATTATACTTCATTCCTTTAAATGACATCAGATCTCTGCAAAACTGGATTTGGGGCAGTTGCTATGATAAAAAGCAAACACACAACAATCGATACAGAGCAGGAAATGACGGGAGTAATATCTAATCTGATTCTAAGACCTGAGAAGCTATGCAGTGCCCAACCAGCACATATGTCTCAGTAGTAAGTAACTGTGGTTATTAAAGAATGAAATAAAAATACTTTTCTCTGAATTTATATGTATTACTTTTTCAAATGGCTACTACATTGTTAAGTGCTTATGAAGGTTTTTGGACCTAACTACTTCATGAACAGATCTGTTACGTGTCTTGTTTGGCCTAAGGGTGCCATGGGAAAATCAGTGAGACATAAAGGTACCTACCTTGTGCTGAGAAAGTTTGGGAACCTCTGCCCTACACAATCTCTGCTTTTTATGTAACGAAAGTCCCTGCAAGGGGAGGATTATGAGGAGCATATACCCAATGGAACCAGAGCTGGAGTCAACCAGGTATTAACCAACAATTGACACACACACTCTCTCTCTCTCAAAAAAAAGAAAAACGAGGGCAGGGGATGTGCCTGGGTAGCTCAGCTAGTTAAGCGTCCAACTCTTGATTTCGGTTCAGGTCATGATCTCAGGGTGGTGAGATCGAGCCCCATGTCAGGCTCCACGCCGGGCACAGAGCCTGCCTAAGTTAAGATTCTTTCTCTCTCTCCCTCTGTGCCTGGTTCCCACGCTCTCTCTCAAAAACAAAACAAAAACACAACTGACACAAAGTGACGTTTCTCACATTACATTTTAAAAAGCTACTTCCAAAATTCAAACTTTGACCTAGATGCTTAAAAAAACAAAATAAAAAACATTGTAACTCTACACCTGGAGGATGATGGTCCAATAGAAAAGGGTGAAGGAGATGTTAAATCCGTAAGTAAAGGATGCAAAAACAAATATTAAAGGGAAGCTCATTGTGAAATAAGTCAATCAGAGAAAGACATGTATCATATGACCTCGCTGATACGAGGAATTCTTAATCTCAGGAAACAAACTGAGGGTTGCTGTAGTGGTGAGGGGTGGGAGGGATGGGTGGCTGGGTGATAGACACTGGGGAGGGTATGTGCTATGGTGAGCGCTGTGAATTGTGCAAGACTGTTGAATCACAGATCTATACCTCTGAAACAAAGCACAATATATGTTAAAAAAAAAAAAAAGAAGAAGAAGAAGAGGAAGATAGCAGGGGAGGAAGAATGAAGGGGGGGAAATCAGAGGGGGAGACGAACCATGAGAGACGATGGACTCTGAAAAACAAACTGAGGGTTCTAGAGGGGAGGGGGTGGGTGGATGGGTTAGCCTGGTGATGGGTATTAAAGAGGGCACGTTCTGCATAGAGCACTGGGTGTTATATGCAAACAATGAATCATGGAACATTACATCAAAAACTAATGATATAATGTATGGTGATTAACATAATAAAAAATTTCTTTAAAAAATAAAGGGAAGCTCATTGATTTCATTGGGCTGGATCAATTCTAGTAGGAAATCCCAGAAAAATCCAATTGCAAGTCAAGACTACAAAGCCTGAGGCGGTGTAACGTCCAAACTTGCAAGCTCAAGGGGGAAGAAAACAATAACCCAGAGGAGAGTTTGGGTCAAAAAACAATAAGGCCCCACCATGTTTACAGAGTAAAAGCACAAAGATAAATGGGCCTCTTCAAGGTACACTCTGTTTTATCTGTGGCCAGAAAGAGCACCTGGCCCACCCATCACAATCAGTTAACTGCACCCAAGGACTCAACACAAAGACGTGGCATCAGCCAAAGAAACAGAGAAAGACAGGTAGTAGCTCTGTTATCATGAACTGAAGGGGAAAGTTACATATATGAAGACTCTCTAGGGCTAAAGGATAATGTTCTGTGGGGAAATGGGATGCCCCGTGTCTCACTTTCTTAACATAGTCAGATAGTTTGAACCTTCAAATTGTAACTTCAGGCTTTGGGAATAGCCTGGACACAGGCAGGCTCGCTAAATGGAGAAAACAGAAGGCCCAGAAGCAGAAATGGCAGAGCCTCATGGAATGACTTGATCCAGAGGGAGGTATGGGGACAGCAGCTGACGACAGCCAGGTGTGCTCCCTGGGCTCCTCCGGCTTGGGAATTGGCATCTGTACATGTAGGGGACAGGGACACAGGGAGGAGATTCCTCAATCAATAAGTCTTTTGCAGCTGGAACTCGCAACCATCTCTCCTTCTCCTGCTGCCCCTTCAGCTTCCGCGGACCCCTTGGGTGCTGAGTGGATCTTTTACTGCTTTCCTTGATTGACCTTCTACCATTTCACTTTCTTGGCTTTTATCTATCTTCCTCTTCCCTGGCCCCTTGCTGTCCCAAATCTGAGTTTGGGGTGCACGCTGACCTGGCTACCCTCTCTGGTCTGACTGTTGATCATTCTACAAACTTGGAGAATTTCTTGACCTTCTGCTTCCTCAGTCCCAGTTTCTCACCCTCTGCCCAGCTTCCAGAATAATACTTGTATCTCAAGAGAGAGTGGCAGAAGATGGGGTGGTGGGGGGGCTCTAAAAAAAAAGGAACAGGATATGGTCCTGGAGGCTTAATGTCCAGAGGAAGGAGCCCTCTGACAACTGCCCTCCCCACCAGCTCTTGATCAAGCCAAATGTGGTAAAGTATAAATCAATGGGAGTGAAACTCCCTCTAATAGGGAGGGAAAAGATCTGGCAAGGCCAGGCAAGACAAATATCTCTGGGGAAAAAGATTTGCCAAATATCCAATTTAAAGAAGTTGGAGGCTCTGAGAAAATTCAAACAAAATTTTTCTCCTTTTAAAAATCTTCTTTACAGACCAGGAGAGGAAACAAACCATGTTTAAGAGTAGTTGTTATAAATAGATTATAGCTACCCCCAAATTGTTGACTGCACTTTCTTAGGAAGCCCATAAATACTTGGCAGGTACTATAAAAGTATGAACTAAGGATACTATAACTGGCTCAGAATTTATTCTGTACAGCTCACCCAGAGATTGGCAAGGCTAGGAGTTCAGTTATTGGTGGATTTCTAATGACTAGGAACAGATCAGCTGGTGGCAATTTATTCTGAATGTTGTATGTCATGTGCAAAGACAGGGACCCACCCCCACCTCCACCCCCCACCCCCGTCAGTCTTTATAGGACCAGCATTTTCTCGGAGTTGAGATAAGCAAAGGAGGACCTTCTCCTAAGTAGATTCTCAAAAAGACCTCAAAATGACTTAGAGAAGAAAGGAACCTCAGTAATCATCCATTTCAGCACCTTCACTTTATAGAGAGCACACAGAAGGCCAGCACAGAGCTGAGAAAAGCACACCAGGCCCTCAACTCCAGACTGGAGACATGCACCTTTGTACCACACCACACTGCAGCCACGGTCTATGCCACAAGCCAGCCAGCAGACTTGAGAAGGTCTCTACTGACATCCAAAGCAGAGCAGCCTTCCACTGTTCATGTTTTGGGGTGAGTCTCCCCCGAAATAAAATAATCATAGATGAATTTCCTTTCAAGGGCTGAGCAGTATCTGGAAAGCACAGCCCCAACTACAACATACACATGACATGCAGGGGAGGGACAGCAAAAAGTTAACACAACCTTAAAGGACAGGATGAAAAACATAGGGTTAAAAGCCCTGAAACCTGAAGAGATAAATTACCTCCTTTGTTCTTAACCTCCACAAAGGCTCTCCCGGAATTTGCAAGGTTATCACCATCTAAGCTGATGTATGGGGAGATAAAATGGAATTCCACAGCCCAGAAATGGAAAAGTCCCAGAGTACAAAGCCTCAGGAGTACACATATCAAGAGTCCTGGAAGGAAGGAATAAAGCATGTACCTGGATACAGAACTATTTAAATGCATAAGAACTTAACAGTTTTGGCATGGAAAAAAAAAAAATGGCACCCATCAGAGTGCTTGACAGAGTCCTAAAGGAATTGCCCTTCTGCTCTACATTAAAGAGACTTAGGGTTGGAGTTCATGGTGCCACTTCTGTCAGCAGGTCCTGCCAAATCTAGAGTTCTATGGTCCTAGAGCCTCTGGGAAACCTAAGGGAGCACATGATCGCATACTTGGCTATGGGTCTGTCAGAAAGGACCCCATCTGAGCAGCTGCCTTGTCTTTCTCATGGGGAAAACTAAAAGCTAAGGGGAAAGTCACAGATATGCTTATTTAATGTCTAGCATAACGCTAGATAAAATAATTAGGATGGTCTGAAAAACATCTCAGAGTATCACCTCTGTGAATAACAAATCAAATAAATAAATCAAAACAAACTAGACAGAACATATTGAAAGGCTGTAAGAGTTTAGGAACTGGGTAGAGAGAAGAAATTAGATGACCTCCTTTTGGATTCAAGAGACATGTTGGATAGCATGAGAGGCGGTGAGGATGAACCACTCTGACCACAGCTTAGCAGAGTTCTGTGAACCCGGTACCCTTCCAGCAGTCCAACTGTCCTGGCTCAAAAACCAGACATTACAATCAAATTCTATGAGAATTATAGAGAATTAAATTGTATAACCAAGTCTGATGTGTACCCTCCACTAGAAGTGATACATTACAGAATCTGTTGGGGAATGCTAAAAATCATTTGTTATTGATTTATGTAAAAGTTCTTGGCAAATGGAATCCAAATCCCACATACATGCACCAAAAGAAGTAATTGCCATACCAGATAATGTGGATATTTTCGCATTTTACCCTTTGGGATGAGGAATTCACCAGACTTCCTAAAGTTCCAAAGGTTATGAAGGCTAGTGGTTAATGGAATGAGCTAAGATATTTGCCATAACCGCACTCATTAAAGAGCTATATTCAACTAGACTAGAAACAATAAACTCATGAGAAAACTTTGGTTGGACCTACTGATAACCATAACCTACAAAGCTGAACTTAAGAGTTAATGAATGCTAATCATGACTTCCAGAATTTCAGGTTATAGGAAAAGAATACATAACCATTCTCAGGGAGACTTTATTACACATCTCACAAAGCTTCAACTGCCGAGATACTAATTAGTTCATCAGTAGATAGTATAGCCTAGACCACCCTGGTGTACACAGGTCAGTTAACCAATGGTTCCAACTATGGGAAAGGCCGCTGATCTGGTGTCTGGATTCAGGCACAATGTGGTAAGACTGGCTGGCTAAACACCATGCAACTCAGGGCTACCTGCTAGGAAAAGGCCTGGAAAGTCCATTCTGAGGGTCCACCAAAACTACAGGAAAGCACCAGCACTGGGGCCGAAAAGAAAACCACCCCAGAGCTCCTCTCTGAGGTTTGCCCAGCAGTCAGGTGAAGGATAGTCAGCATTTTCTCCATTTGCTTCCAGAGGCTTCTGCAAGCTTTATAGAAATTAGTCACGGGAAAATGGGACATTTTCTCCATTTGCTTCCAGAGACTTCTGCAAGCTTTATAGAAATTAGTAACAGGAAAATGGGACATAGAGGAGGATGCTGTACCACAGCTAATACTGCAAAGATGCAAGCTTCTCATCTGCAGCCATCTCTACCCAGCTTCAAGTTTTCCTGTTGCCTAGGAACAGTCACAAAGCATGCTGGGGAAAGTGGCTTAAGCATCCAGGTGCAGCCTCTGTGGCCATCTAGGCCAATTCTTGACCCAAGCCTGACTTTACATGTCTATCTGAACTTGCACATGGCTAGAGGCCTAGGGGTTTCCCCACTTTGCACATGGCAGACACTCCCTGGGAAGGGAAAAAATTAATTTGACACAAGCAATCAATCCCACTGGAATGTTTGTGCACACTGAGCCAAGCAGAAATGGATCCTAAAGGGAGCACTTCTGGGAGGTGATGGGAATTTTAATGCTGAAAAATGATACTGTGTTGAGAACCCAGTATGATGGAAGCAGCACACACATTTGCATCCAAACCATAAGCAACAACACACATGTGCTCACAAGCACATATATGCACATACATGGGCATGCAGACTAACCAGCCTCATGGGAGAAGATGTCTGGGTATATAATTGTCCAGCCTTCAGTCATTTTGTTTATGTTTTATATTCAAAATGTTTAAAGAAGTAGAAGAATGAAGCAGTGCTAAACCCCCTCGCGGTAGAAAGCTCTAGTAGCTTGTGAAATGTTCCTCGGATGCCAGTGTGATTCCCATGGTGCCAGGCTTGGTGAAAGCACTATCACCCTTTACCCACAACCCAAGCCAAAACCCTGTTGATTGTCTGAGACTCTACCTCCCCTTCGACCTTACAACCCACCACCATTACATCCCCTGTGTCATCAACTATCTTTCAGTAGTTTCCTAACTAGAATTTTTATCTCCAATTTTGCCCCTTTTTCCAATACGGTCCTGGCCTAAGTTATAATTTTTATTCCATCACTTCAATCCTTTATGCTTCCCCACTGCTTACAGGATAGAGTCCAAATCCTGGAATATGAAAATCTGAGATCTCACATGCATCTCCTAACGTCTAACTCTCCATGACCTTGCACAACTCTCTGCCTTTGCCCGCCCTTCTCCCTGTGCCAGGAATGCCCCTCCCCACCCTGTCAGTCTGGATAATGAGCTCATCTTCGAATTGCCAATTTAAGTACAACTTCCTCTATGATCACCACCACATCTGCCTAAACAGGCTTCCCCACTCCCCGATTTGTGCCCCTGCATTCCACTAGTGTAGTCATATCATGTACCTGGAATGCTTTAGTGTACTACTTAAAAATGGAATGTTTCCCTCTATCAAAATGTGAGTTCTCTGATGGTCTAAAGAATGTGCAGGAAAGGAGAAGGGGTTCTGGGTGGAAAGAAACGTAGAAGAAAGCCAAAATAGCTGCTTAATTGCCTAGTGCCTCCTTTTGAGATGATGTGGCTGGGCTGGGTTTGCACATGCCCTGGGAAATGCAGGTTTTTGGATTGCTTTCACCATCTTCTCTACCTGACTCAAAAGAAGACAAGTTCAAGGACGTGACCTGGCAGGAAGATCAGTAAGTTAGTCCTCCTTGTGCCTTGGCAGAGCAGCTCTGATGGAACCTTGAGGAAAGGCATTATCTAGGGTGTTAAGGTACATCTCTACTTACAGGCTTGGGATCCAAAGGAACAGGCTGAGAAAGTGTAGGTTTTTCAACACAAGCCCAGAAGTCCCAGAAACGTGGTCTGTCTTCCAAAATATTCTTTTTTTTTTTAAAGATTTTATTTATTTATTTATTTGAGAGAGAGAGAGAGAGAGAAACAGCATGAGAGGGGATAGGGTCAGAGGGAGAAGCAGGCTCCCCGCCGAGCCGGGAGCCCGATGCGGGACTCGATCCCAGGACTCCAGGATCATGACCTGAGCCGAAGGCAGTTGCTTAACCAACTGAGCCACCCAGGCGCCCTCTTCCAAAATATTCTAAGGGCCAAAATAGTTTGAGGCCACTACTGACCACCAGGATGACTCTCCCAAGGAAATTAGAGTTCATCCTTACTGAGCAGGGATGCTGGGTCACTTACGAGCTCTGACACCAGGTGGACTGACTATACAGTCTCTAGCTGCAGAGACAAAAAGCCTCAGAAGGATGGAAACAGAAGCAGGGCATAAATGTCCTGAGACTACTTACCACCTAGTTTCTATCCCTGCTGGCTTTTCTGTTGTCCAGTTGGCTCAGAATGCACTCAAGCCCAATTAGCTCAACACTCTTATCAGTCTCAGAAAGGGAAAGGGATTTACCAAGCTTATCAATAATAATACTGTTCTCCTGGCAGCCAGCCTACTACTCTTTCTACTTGGACCCAATCACCTGGCGTCATCATTTACCTGCTTTTTTATTTTTGCTCTGTACTTTCCTGGCCCAACTGATTTGTCAGTCTCCCAGTTTCGGCCACCTTCACAGAGACCAGAGTTCCCATTTTCCCTGGTCAAAATAGAAACTGCTCATAGCTGCTAGGGCTATTTGAGCCCCGGAGCCTTGGAACGGAAGCACTATATAAAATATGGAAGTTTTCCTGTGCTAAAAGAGATGAAAGAATTTTAGTTAAAAACAACAAACAACTCCATCATGGAAGAAGCAGAGCAACAAGCCCTGAATTGGACTTTATTTTCTTTTTATTTATTATCGATTTAAATTGATCTTGTTTACCATGGCCTTTCTATAGAGTATGTTCATAGAAACTCAGGCTGATGTTAAAGGAGTTAGCTTTATTTGGGAAAAGCAAAACTGACTAGATCTGGCCATTTTAGGGGACTGAAAAGACTCAGAAAGCAGAACCAAGCAAGGTAAGGGGACACCAGCCCATTAAGGCCTCTAACTGAAACATCAGTTGTGTTTACCAGACTGACACACCAACCCCTGGGAAAGCAGGATCCGGCGGTGCGGCTCTGTATATGATCCACTGCCACCCTCTCGCCCTCCTAAGACTGGGAGCTCCTTGAAGACAGAGGCTGTACCATACTCCCCTCTGTACCACAGTGCAAGGGACGTCAGAAGTGCTCCCTACATGCTTGCAGGAAGAATCAACATCGTCACACCCTTGAATGTTTATGTGCACACAAACACACCCATGTGTATAGATGGAATCCTCATGAAGCCCCATTTCTAAACTTTTCTCCCCAAAGTTATTGGGTAATACTTCTTAAAATGTATTTTTTTCTTTCACATGTCCTAACATATATTTAACCTCCCTTTACTCTTGCCAGAAGCATCTATTTACCTCATGGAAGTTTAGGTTAGTTATAGTAGCAGACAAAGAGAAAGCATCAATGTTCAGCTCTTGACATCCAGGATAGGATTTTTTTAGTATACTGCTTGAATTCTCAGACTCCCATTAACATATCAAGATCCAGACTGGGTGGACTTAACCATTGAGGTCACTTTAAACAAGAGGTAAAGAGTACTCAGGATGAGACATAAGAGAGATTCTTGCCATGAGGGAAGGATCAAGCATCAGGGGAACATGGGAAAATTTCAGTCTAGGAAATCAGACTCCAGGGTCTTGGCCTCCTCCTATAAGCCCACCTCAACACCCAATCAGATTGTAGGGAGGCAGCTTTAGAAGATAATACCCCAGTAAGTGTGAAGGCACCGGAGCATCCTAAGACCACTTCTGAGGAAGATGTGGGCCTCTAGGAGAATGCCTACCAATGAGTCACACACCATGATCCACATGGTGTGGAGGTGAGGGGACGAAGGCACAACACTGGCCAAGGTGGGTACCTACTTAGGTGAGCCAGGTTCAGAGCTTCTGACTTCTCACAGTTGGCACTGAGTGAGCTGGGGAACCACATATTACTTTGTTCGCTGATGATGGTACTCCGAGGTGCTCAGAGAGTCAGTGACCAGACAAAGGCCTGGGGTCAGAACTTTGATTCCACCGGCAGATAGTCAGAATATGAGTGTTAGTGCTGAGTATCAACACAATAGCCCAAAAAGCAAGACAGGTCTAGCCACACACCTTTGCAAGTACCAGTACAAGGATCAGACCAGACCAGACCAGTCATGATTCAGAGGCTCCAAGCACCCTTCTCTCCCTGCCCCCACCACTACCGCCACAAGTTCATGTGTACACCTCTACACACCCAGACCCCATTCCAAAGAGAAGTGGGAGAGTGGGAGGAAATCTGGGTGACTGAGCAATTTACCTGAAAGAACAATCATCAAAAAAACCTAATCCAGGAAGAGAAAGAAAAAAAAAAACTTGATATACTATAAACTAGTCAAGTTGGGGTAGGGTCTCAGGAGAAAGATGAGCTGTACATTAGAAAATTTAACATCTACATTTCCTTCACACATTTGGGTAATAAGGAGTAAGTGTGCAACTGAGCCACACTGTCACCCATCAGAAAGAAAACCTCAGCCATTCTGGGCAGTTAGATGAGCCACTCTTCCATTCTTATACACATGTGTCTCTTCCAAAAGCAAATGGAACATATCATGAAACGTTTCACTCCATCCCTGGTGCTGCCAATTTCCTACCAGACATGAAAAAATGTACAGTCCTCAAATGCAGTGCGGGCTGTCACTCCCATCCAAGTCCCCTAGCTCAGCTTTCAACCACACTCAAAACCAAGGGAGAGCCCAGAGAAAGGCAGCTGACAAAATTGTCAGCAATTCTGTCTGCCCAAAGCATTCTCCTTCTACTATCCCACTTGACCTCAGACTATTCTTATGAGGTATGGCAGAACAAGTATGCTTACCTCTTTCTTCAGATGAGGAAAGAGAGGCCCCATCTGTAAAAACGGACACGTTGGCTGGCTTGGCCCAGTCACAGAGCTAATTAATGGTGGGTAGAATTGGAAACCAAGGTCTCTCAAATCACGTCCTTAGATTCTTCTAGGCAAACACAGACTATGGCTTTTGCACACACAACCTAAAGCACTTCCATACCTGTGGTATTGGAATTAACTTTCACTCAAGCCCACAGAATACATGTGGCTTTTTTTTTTTTTTTTTTTTTTTTTGGCTACTGGTGACTGCAAATCTGGTTCCTTAGTCACTTAAAGGCACACAGCAAAAGAGGCTAATACCCTGGACCATTTATTTAAATGTCACTAACAAACGTGTCCTTAAACATTACATAGAAAGTTATCCTTCAGAGAACAGGGACTGGCTGTCCTCCCTCTCTTCTGAGGATAAAAGCAGAAAAACACGGTGAACCTATAGTTATCCTGCAGTCACTTTTGAAAAGGATCAAATAATGGGTGACCCTTCTTGCTACTCTTTGGACAAAATAATGTCCCAGATCAAACACTGGCCCACAGAAAAGCTGGGTTATAAATGTCCATCATTAGGAGAATGGTTAAATAAAACATGGCACATCCATACAACAGAATGTAGCACAACTCTCAAAACAAACGAGGTAGAGTTATATGTACTGACATGGAAAAATGTCCATGATTATAAAGTGATAAAAGCAAGGTGGAGAATAACAGGCATAGCACGATTCTCTTTTTGTTAAATACAATAAGAAAGCTAGCTATGCATTTGTATAAACGTGCATTTTTATATGCAACAGGCATATATGTCTGTTGAATTTATCTTAACATCAGGGAGGAAGAGGGAGAAAGAGCATTCACTTTTGACCACAGATACTGTACTTTTGTTTTGCATCACTATTTGTTACAACAATAAGTGTCAATGCCTTTACCCCTCCAAACAACCAGCAGATCCTCTGTCTTCCTACGTTATCCTCGTATAAAGGGTAATTGGCTTATGAATGTCTGGTATATCATACATTTACATTAATTGGGAAAAATGGCTGCATTTAGGAAATAGTCTACCACCCCCCCCCAATTTGTTTTTCACCTTAATTTAATGATCAAAAAACAAACCACAGATCAAGGGAGAAAGTCACATAGGAAACAAGACCACAAGGAAATATCTCAAATTAACAAACAGAGGTTGTCTCTGGGTGATGGGCTTACAGTGACCTTTCTATCCTTTACACATCATCATATTTTCCAAATACTCTACAGTGAGCCAGCATTACTTTTACAATAGAAAAATAACTTCAGGATAAAAAATAAATGTTCTGTGAAACTATACCAAAAATCAAATCTCCCTAAATGAAACCTTGTTTACCACTTTTTAAGTTAATTATCTTTTAGTTTATAGACAACAAACACATATTAAATGAATCAATGAATGAGTGAAACTCCCTTTCTGATTGATCTCCAATTAGCCATTTTTTCCTGTATCAGTCCCCATAACTCAACAAGACCATAAATTCTTCAAAAAGAGGGACTATTTGCTGCCCATCTTTAGGAGTACCCTTAAAATCTAGCATGATACTTGGCACATGGCAGACACTCACTCAATATTGATTAATCCATTTGCGCGTTTGAACTTTCTACCTGGGTTTTTCTGAAAGAAGAGTGCATCTTTAGTTTTCCAGTGCCTCTGAAATACACGAATATCACAAGCAATAAAAGGGGCCCCCTCTAATTAATCCAGAAGCAACAAGAGTTATGGGCTATATTTCACAGTCAATATTGATTTCATAAGTCTTTTTGTTTAAAGTAGAATTGCCTGTCCACAAAAAAATGATTCATTTCCTTAGTATAGTGTTTCATTATAAAACTCCCAAATGACCTACACACCAATAACTAGCTCTTTAGAAAAATCAAGCCAACAAATACTAAACAAGCAAATATTATCCACAAGGCACTGATCTGGGTATTGAGAAGAATACAAACAAGTCCAAAGCAAAAGGTATGCACAGCCTATATGGGGAAACCAGATATGACCATTTTCTAGGGCGAGGCCTCCAAAAGGCCTAGAGTCGTCAGTGTTTAGTAAGGTCTGGGGAAGAGGCTAGTTTCCAAACAAGTCTGGTGCACACCACATCTTGTCCAAGTCACCACCCAAGAACTCAAAAGTCCACTGTTGTTGAAACCACTCCAGAGCCTCCAGGGCTGAGCAAGATGCAGAAGCCTGCACACCCAGCCCACTCCAAACTCAAATGGACAGATCATTCTTTCATGCAATTCTCACTCATTCTCCAGCGAATGGATCCAGTTCACCTCCTCTTTTCTCAGGCTCTCAGCAACCCTCAGTCGGTCAGATAACCTTGGCTCCCATTTGCGAAGAAGATGGAGGTCAGTTTAATAAGAGCTCTACCATCTGACCTATAAACAACCTGGTCTTTCCTCATAGCCACAGAGGAAGAACTATCCCTCCATTCTAGAGATAACCTCTTAACCAGGAATCTTATGCTTTTCCGACATTTGAGGAAGCTAGTACCCACCCTGGTATCTCACCCACCCACAAACTACCTTTTATTCTCTACCATTGTCTCCTCCCATGACTTTTTCAACATTCAAAGATTTTTCTCTGACAATAAAAAAAAAAAAAAAATCACTGGACCTGATCACCTTTTAAAAGTCCTTATTCAAGTACAATTTGTATGCATAAAATTGCACACATAAGTTTACAGGTCTCTGAAATTTTACAAACAGATCACACTGTGATCAAGAAACCGAACACTACCTGTACTCGCAAAATGTCCCTTCAATTAACAGTTCCTTTTTCTCCTTACTTTTACTACCAGACTTCTGGAGAAGTGGTCTGTCTTCATTTTCACCACCTCCTCATCTGTTGCATCCTCAGCACCCCCGTCTTCAGGGAGTCCCACACCCATCCAGGTGAGGCTGTTGGTCCTTCCTCTCTACTTTCAACGTATAACAGGCAATCCTCTTTAGGGTGCTTACTATGCTACACTGAGATCGTTTGTTTATGTGTCAGTCAATCCCACTAGACTGTTAGCCTCCTGTGGGAAAGATTATTTCTCACTTGTTTGTGTACTCCCAGCACCTGGCACTTAGTAGGTGCCCAGCAAGTGTTTGACACTTAAATGAATGAGTGTAAGAATGAATGAAGAGATCCGTTCACTGAAATCTGATACTCTGCTAAAATTGATCAGTTCTTTGTCCAGTTCTCATCAAAAGTCATAATGATATCAGGCTGTCAAAACTCAGTGGTTGGGATCAAAAAGAATGGCTAGAAAATTATACTGTTCCAATATTTGGTTAAGCATTCTCTTTATATCCGAGTATCTGAGCACGTTATGTGTCAATGCACTGGGGTACAGAGAAGAGACTTAACATCTTGCACCCACCCACCAAATTAAAGCTGTGACATTACTCCCAATGGCACTCTGTCTTTCCATGGCCATACACCCAACATGGAGTCCTGCCAATCTTTTTCCCCAACTGCTTCTGGAGCCACTCCTCCCTCTCCTCACAACCTCCTTTCCAGGACAGTAAGAAGTCAGAGACACAAATCCCCCAGGAGACCCCAGACTCCTCCTCCCAGCCCCCTTTTGTCACATCCAATTAGCCATCTGCCAGTCTCCCGGGCCTCCTCCTAGGCCCACTGTCCAGCTGCCAACTCAATAGTCTTTCCCCACCCCCCAGAGATGCCCATTGTCCTTCGCTGCAGGGTAAGAGTGTAAAAGGCGGGGATTTTAGCTACATTCCCAGTCCCTGCCTGCCATGCCCTGGAATAACTGTAAATGCAAGCTTAAAAATTCCATCCTTATCTATCTCTACACTGTTAGTGAAGGGAGGGAGGGAGGGAGGGAGGGAAGCAGGAAAGGGGGGAAGGAGAGAAGAGAGGAAGGGAGGTGAGGAGAGAAGGAAGCTATTGAAGCGTCATAATTTCATCATTTGGAAAATAAAAACATTCATCTAACTAGTAATATGATTGTAATATATGTGTAATACAGTCATACATACACAATTATATTCTATTATTATAATGTAATCCCATTTCTATTACTATTTATAATATGCACATAAATATCACAATATATACTGTATCTATACATATCAAGCAATTCTGAGAGGTAAGGATTTTTTTACCCATTTTACAGATGAAGACACTGAAGCCTGGAGAGGCTGTAACTTACACAAGGCCACACCACTGGTAAATTCCTGATCTAAGACTAAGACTCAGGGACTGAGCCACACCTAAGGAAATCCCACCTCCTCCTAGTCTAGGGACTCTAAACCCAGTCCCACATAGCCCACCTTATGCTAATGCCAGTCCCTTGTTTCCTACTCTTCCCCCTCTGGATGGCCACATAAGACCCCTCACTTGATGACAGTTCTTGGGTTTGCCCTAAAATGAGTCAGAGAAAATGCTTTGGGGCCATGCTCACTGGCATCTTCCCTCTTATGTGAAGGGTCCCTCCTCATGGAGAAGAATGTACAAGAGGCTCTCCCATAAGCCCTACTCTGCTTCCTCTTTCTTCTAGGACTTCTAGAGACATTAAGGAAACTCTGGAAATTCAAGATTAGGTCCCATCCCCAACAGACATACTGCCTAAAGCTGCCTGACACCTTCTTGCTTGGATCTACCTCCCTCTCTCCTCTCCTCACTCAGCCTCCCCTGCAGAGACTTGCCTCTCTGCCTCAGACCCTATAGGAGATAATTCTGCAGACCCCACCATAGGCTGAAGCAAATCCCACCTCCGCCTGCAAAAGAAAGCCACCAGCACTTCTAAAAGGATTGCTAATTTGGGATCTCCCAGCCGGCTCTCCAGCTTCTCTGCCCAAGGGCCTCCTAGGGCCATGCCAACCCAGCTCGTCCATTTCACAGTTGCCCTCAGCTTCGGCAACCCTCCCCAAGCACACCACCAGCAGCCCCTGGACCTCCAACCAGTGGGTGCTCTCTCTACGGGGGCTGTTGATCAGGCACATTGTGCCCTCAGCCAAGGGCCTTTCCAGCCAGCTACTTCACTAAGGTCTTCCTATACCACCTCCTCCTCTGGCTCAAGGCTCACCCCTCTGCTGACCTTGAGATCCACACCTCCAGGCCCATCCAGGAGCTTCCTCCAACTATTGCTTCTCTCTTTCCTAAATATTCATTCTCTTCCTCATCCCTGCCTTCTCCCTCCTCCCCACCCCTAGGTATTCACATATCTTCCCTACCTAAAAAAAGCCTCCCCTCAACTGTTACCCATCTCCAACTACCTCACTATTTTTAACCTTCCCTTCACAGCCAAACCTTTCCAAAGAGTCATCTATATGCACTCCCACAACTTCCTCCCATCCACTCACTCCCCATTCCCCTTGCAATTTGAATTCCACCTCTCCTACATGATTGAAACTGTTATTTCAAAGGTTACCAGTGATCCCCCAATTTCCAGAACCAAGGCTGTATGCTCAGTCCCCATCTCCCTCAACCTCTCTGCAGCATTCTTCTCCAGGCACTGTTCTCCCCTGGTTCTCCTCCAGCCCTACGCTTGCGCCTACAGCCCTGTCCTTGGCCCTCTGCCCTTAAGTCTGTATATGCTTTTCATTTATTATCCCATCTATTCTGATAACTCCAGCCACAACTTCTTACGGATATCTCCCAAATCTATATTTCCAGCTCTGGCCTCCCTCCAAAGCTCCAGATTCCTTCCTTACCCGCCTACAGAACCAACACCTCCCTTAGCTTATTCACTGACACCTGAAATGCAACATGTCCCAAAGTAAACTCCCAAACCCTCCCTCTCCTCCTGTGTCCCTATAGCTGCTCCTCCTCTTCCTAACTCCTGATTTACATTTAGGGTACCTCCATCCTCCCAGTCACCCAGGCTCTAAGCTTTGGAGTAATCCTTGATTACTGCCTCTTTTTTGACGCCTCTACATCTAAGTTGCCAAGTCCCATAGACTCTATGTCCAAGAGGTCCCTCACATCCACCCCCCTCCTCTCCATTCCCACTGTGGCATCTCAAGTTCAGACCCCCCCATCACAGTGGTCTCCTAATCCAGTGCTGGCCAGCAGTTCCTCTCCCATTCCAATGGACCCTCCATAGGGCTGCCAGATTTATCTTCCTGATCATGCCTCCATCCCACCCAGAAATTTTTAGTGGCTCCCAAAAGGAAACTGCAAATAAAGACCAAACTCCTTGGCCTGCCATTCAAAGCCTTTTAAGATCTGGGAGCCCAGTATATGTTTGTAAATGTCGTGATTAATCAACCTGGTCCAAACCCCCTTCTAAGTTTTATCTCCCACCGAACCTCCACCTGCATCCTCTGAGACCATTTACTGGCCCAAATACGCCACGGGTCTTCATACCTCCTTCTAACGTCATTCCAGCCTGGGAACACACTTGCTGTCCTCCCCATCTAAATCCTACCCATCCTCAAGCCTCAGCTCGAGAAGTAACCACTTCCTTGAGAGCACAGTTCATCTGCCACTTTTCACTCTCCCACCTGTTTATCCCTGGTATCCATGTTTTCTAGCTAGTGTCCAGTTCCCTTCTAATAATTAGGCCTCGGGCAGAAGGGGAGGAGACAAAGCTAATTCTCCAACAATTTCTTCTCTACTTCCTTGAATTAATTCCTCTGTCCTCCCAGCTGATTCTTTCTGTTCCTTCACTCCTCAGTAGACACGATTTCAAGCAGCTCTATTGATCCAACAGCCCTGTGGCCGTCAATCATTTCCTAGTTATTTTGCTGCCAGTCATTCACACACAAAGGAGTGGCAGGAGGAGTCTGAACTGCATGCAGACAGAGAAGGAGCAGGAAAGGACTGATTCACTGCACCCACCTGAGGCTTGGCGGAAGCAAGAACTCCATTCTCGCTGGGCTCCTCCAGAAGGCACAGGGCCGTGTGCCAGGGCCTCAAGGGCGGGGGGTTGGCATTTTTATACTTTCGCGGAGGGGGAGAGAACAGGCGTGTCCTGACCTGTTGTAACAAGGGTGCCCCATCCAGTCTCTTTGCGAAACCAAATTGAGAAGGACTGCTTTCTTCCTGGACTGGCAAGGTCCCACAGAGGTCAGATTAAATAAAATCATGCTTGTCAGAAGGGGCACGTGCAGTACTAGAATGCTCGATTTAGAAGGAACTATCTACATATATTTGGATAGAACGTACAACTTATAAAGACCTTTCACATATAGTATCTTATTTGAGTCTCTCAGCAGCCCTACGCAGGAAAGCGGAGAGGGGGCTATTATCCTCATCTTACACAGATGTTAAAGTCACTTGCCCAAGTCATTCAGAGAAGTAGAGTAGTGCAAAGGGGAGTGTTCACCTCCTGCTCTCTTGCCTGACCTTCTCAGCCTCCTTCACAGGCTTGTCTTCCTTTCCCACCCCTTCTATCCAGGTGCTCCCTGAAGGGGCATATTTATATCCTTCCCTTCCTGCTCTATATTCTTTTTAATGATTTTATACACTCCCATAGCACAGTACACAGCCGCAGCAGGCACCCCATAAATATCTGTCAAACAAATGATTGAATGAAGGAATAAAAGACAGCAGAAGCCCAAACCCTAGCCTCCTGATTCCTGAACTCCATCATGCACCTCTCTGGCACCCTCTCCCACCCCCTAGCAAAAGCCCCACACAACACCTCTTCTGGAGATCCCCCAGCCTCTGCATAAGCATGTTCACTTAAAAAAGCAGGAACAACAAGGGCAACTAGCTAGAATGTCTTGCGCTACCACTGTGTGTCAGAAATGGCCAGATGCTTTTTATACATTTTTCGTATTTAATCCTCCCAACCTGTGAAATAAGCATTCTTAGTCCGATTTTGCAGAAGACTGAAAATGAGAGAGATTAAACAATTTACCCAAGATTCTACCCCTGGTTAGTGCCAGGCCTATCTGATCCAAAGCCCATGATCTTCTGGCTATACCAGGGTGTCTCAACCTCAGCACTATTGACATTTGGGGGCTGGAAAATTCTTTATTGTCCTGTGCATTATAAGATGCTGAGCAGCACGCTAGACCTCTACCCACTAGATGCCAAGTGGTGACAATCAAAAAACTGTCTCCAGATATTGCCAAATGTTCCCTAGGGGACAACATTGCCCCCAGTTGAGAACCACCATACCATACCATACTGCCTACCTCCAGAAGCAGAAAGAAGCTTGTCAAGTAAAAGTGTTAATTCTCCAACATCTGAGAAGGACCCCTTGGTCATCGGTTCTAGTGTTTTACTGATATTTATAGTCAGGGAGATTTTTATCACCTTCTCACCTTTATCACTTTCTATAGCTTCAGTTTATTCTAACACCTCTTCTATTCCCCAAAGGATTATCAAACACAATTGGACAGAAGGTGCCAATAATCAAGTTATTGATGACTGGTGGCACAGGATGAAGCTTGGATGCCATTGATATGTTCTAAAATATATTACTGTAGAAATAGCCTGTATATAGCTTTGCACAGTGGCAGTATCGTAGCCAATGAGGTTTATCCGAGGCGCGATTACTGCTAATAGAAATAGTCTGTACAAATACAATATTAGAAATATTAACAACATTCCATCTCTAGGACAACAAAGTCCTCTCAATACTCCCCAGGAAGTTCCTGGAAAATGATGTGACCTAAAGCTCAACTCATGATGGATGGAAGTGAAGGAGAATCAAAAAGGAACAATAAACATTGAATTAAGCATCATTCTGGGGCATCAAGAATGTGTCAAAAAGAGACGTTTTCCTTTGCTGCAAAAGAAACCACCCCCCTTCAGTGCCTGGCATTGCACAGACGGAGTGGTGATATTTACTCTAAGAATTGCACACAATGGGTATTATTCCAAAATAACATCGTCTTGATGACCTGGACATAATGATGTCCAGTTCCTCTGTCCAAGTGGGATGAGGTTATTGTCTGAGAGAGAAATCTGAAGAATCATATAGTGAATACAAACAACTGCTTATATTTTACCATGTCTGTTTTACCTATATTAGGAGGAGGTGATTTGTTTTTGTTTTTGATGAATCACAAGCTTTTTTAAAAGATCTTTTTCCTCACCTGCAAATAACAAGTAACTTCAGTGGGGGAGATAAGCCTTATGTGTATGAAAGGCCTAAAAACAATACAATACCACCGATGAAGTGAGAAAATGAGTATAAACAAGTGAGTGTTTTAGGAATTCAGAGAATACAGTTGGTCCTGTGAGCTGTGAAGGCTCCCAGAAGAAGGAGGGGTGGCTCAAGTCTTTGAAGAATGAGTTGGATTTGGAGAGTGGGGGTGCAGGGGTAGATGATGCCCTTGGGAAGTGAGAAGAGCAGCCTGGCTGGAGGTGAGCTATGAAGTACGGACTTGACCCTAAGACACTGGGGAGTCACTGTAGGTTCATAAACCAGGCAGCAATGTGATAAAAGCAGTGCCATCTGCCTGCAGGTGCTAACCTGGAGTGGGGGTGAGAGAGCAAATTCCATGGGACAAGAAAGGAGGCCATGGGCAACACAACAGGGCCTGGACTAGGGCCGAGGCTGAAGATGAACAACAAGGGCTGATGATGAAAGATCATTCAATAGGGTTTATTAGAGGAGAGAAACTCCTCACAGACAATACCAAGGTTTTAATTATCATGACTGGGAGAGGGGAGATGCCACTTACAGAATTAAGGAACACAAGAGAAGGAGCTAGTGTGGGGAGTTGGAAAGACACACCGAGTTGAGTCTGAGGCTGGCTGAAGTCCAAGTGGCAGCGAAGACTCCAGTTGAAACTGTCTGGACTCACAGGACCGAAGCCCAACAGAAAGGTAGAGGTAGAAGATACTTCCACATCAATCTCTTTTCACTTATCCTCTTAACTCTTCTTTCCTTTTAGTCTCAAAAAAAAAAAAAAAAAGTTTTCTCCTCTGCTCACCGAAACTAAGCTCTTGTATTTGTTAGGGAACCTACTTTTGTCTCACCTCTCCAGATATCTAATGCAACAATTAATCTAGCATCTTCAGTGTTCCCTGTCTATAAGCTTTCTCCCTTCCACCTACAAACCTCTTCTGACTCCCTGGCAAAAAAAGGAAAACTCCTTTTCTTGATACTAACATTTCTTCTGACTGGCGCCCAACCTCTTTTTCCTTTCACTGATAAACTGTGCAAGTAATGGGTTCCTACCCACCACCCCACATCCCTAATTTGACTGTCTCTTCTAATACTGTGCTCCCAAGAGCTCGCAGTGGCCCTGTGTTCATCACACCCAGTGACACTTACCCAGCGCTCTTCTTGCTCAACCTGTCTGCAGCCTGTCTTCACTTCAGATCCCACGTGGACTCCCTGGGGTCTCCAGGATCAAGTCTCCTTTGTTGCCATGTTACAAAGAAGGGGTTTTCCCCCAAATTCTAACTTTAGTCCTTCCCCTCTTCCCTCCACTCCCTCCGTCTGACAGCCAAAGCTTCAGCTGCATCCAGCCTTGACCCAGAAGACTTCCAAGTCCACATCACCAGCCAGAATCTCCTGCCTATGCTCTTGTCTTGAGTCCCATTTTTTCCACAAAAAAGCTCCACCTGGCTCCATCGGTCATCTCTAGTTCACGACCTCCAAAGCCAACATCATCATCTGCCCCGCAAACCGGTTCCTATCCTCAGTCAGACCATGTCAGTTGGCACACTGCTAGTCCTCTACACTCTCAACCCAGCTACTTCCATTTCCTCAGAGGCTTACTTTTCTTCTCCCCCCACCCCCACCCCCGATAGCTAGTTTGTCAACAAATCTCCACATTTCTACCTCTGAAAATGTCTCTCAGAGCTGTCCCTGACTCCCCATCCTTTTTGCCACCAACCCAGACCAAGCTCCCTCCCACTCAGCTCTGAATCACAGTCCTGTCTCTCTGGATTCTTTCTCTCTTTTCTCCACTTCATCTCTCATATTACCCCCAGATTAACCTTTCCAAATGCCACTTTGTTCAAGAAGTACCTTGCTCAAGAACCTAAAATGACTCCCTACTGACTGAATCAAACCCAAATCCTCTCTTGGGCTTCCCAGACTCTCCCTATCTGGTCCTGCCCCACTTACCTCTCCCTATGTCCTATTACTCCCTAACCCACCCCCTCTATTTGGTGCCCAGGAACCTCAATGTCAACGTCCCAAATTCCTCTCCTCTGTGCCTTTTACCCATGCTGTTCCTCCCACTCTCTAGCCCCCTTCAAGGACTACCTTTGATTCTACCTCGTCTATAGTTCTGTCAACTTTTTATCTTATAGAACCATAATGTTTACTAATTAATCTCCAAGTGAGCGATAATTGTCAAACTCCTTTTTAAAAGTTCTTCTAGATCAAAGACCACTTTGAATATTTCTTTTGTATTCCACAGCACCCTGGACAGCAGAAGGCTCCTAGTAGGAGTTGAAAGGTCCTTGATGGTTTTCTATTCCAACTGGTTTCTATTCCCAGTTCCCATAGTTGGCCTCCTCTACATCATAAAAATGATCAATAAAACTATTGTGATGGAATCCACCAATATATAAGAATAGGGGGCTAGGGTGCATGTTTGTGCATGTGTGTGTGTGTACAGGGACTTGAGATCTAGGGAATCCAGCTTACTCAGTTGGTCAAGAGAATTGAAATACCAAAATAATCAGAAGAGGACAAGTAAGGGATCAAAATGACAGAATTATTCAAAACATGCCTTAGTAGAAGCATAGTATGCCAGGGCTTTGGCAAAGCAATTGCCAGTCTGGTCCTTATGCATGTAAAATTTTCCTCCAGGAAGTAAGGTGTAACTTTAGTGCTAGGGACTTTGTAAATGTGTTTGAAGTTTTCTCAGTTGTTCAACTGAATAAATGTATAATCTGTCTGGCCTACCAGTACAGTGCTATGTTCCATAAAGATGGAGAATCAGAAGGGAGAAGGTTACAAAATATGGCCTTATTCCAGGCTTAAGAATCCTCAGCAAGAGCCCAGGCTAGAAACTAGAAGAGGAAAGATCAGGAAGCAGAGCACAGAGGACCCCTTTGGGGATGGGAGGGAGGCAGTCCTAGACCCAGCCATTGGCAGTATACACCCCGACTTGCAACTTGTTACAGGTCATCAGTTATTTCCAGCCTTATTCATTGAGAATTTAACCTATCTCTGATTCCAAGTACACATCAGACCCCCCTGCGCGCACACACACACACACACACACACACACACACACAAAGACTGCCCAAGGAGGAAGGAGAATATCCACAACAGGAGTCCCACAGGAGACAGACCCCAGTCTGCTATTTATTCTGTGTTCTGAGCCAGGGCTAGACAATGTAAGTCACACATTGTGTTTTGAAAGGCCCTGGGAAAAGTAACACATTGGACCATTATAGGCCATTAACACCATTAACACTGTGTGAAATTATCAAGCCTCCAGAAACTGAACTCAGCTCCAAGGGCCTGGGACAGAGAATGGACAGGAACTAGTATTTAGATGGGAAGGAGGAGTGGTTGCCAAAAGACGAAAGTGGGGTCCAGAAAGGGAAGGTGGGAAGGTTCACACTCCAAGAGTTTTTTTCCCCTAGAGCTAAGAAAAGACAGACTTTGGCCAGAGATGGGAGGCAAGGGGTGTGGAGGATGTCAGGAGAGACCTCCTGATGAGAGTTTCCGGCTATCACTTATGCCAGGGAACCTCTCCCCTAGATGCCAGGTTATAAACTTAGGTCAGGAGCCTCTTTAGAATCCATGCTTTGGGTCCTGGGCAGTGTGTGAGTGCAAGAGACAGAGACTGATGGGGGTGGGGGGAGAGGGGATAAGAATGCATATATAGAATGCAGGTCTGGGGAAGAGGAAGGAAGGAGAGAAGCAAGGCTGAGCCCTGGGAAGCAGGAGAGGATAACAGGGGCTTCCTCTGCTTTTTTCCAGGCCCTGGCATCAGCTCCTGTCCTCCAGTTCTTTCCTCTTCAGACCAACCAGAAAATGAACAT
The DNA here is from genome assembly GCF_002201575.2 of Neomonachus schauinslandi. Classification (NCBI taxonomy): domain Eukaryota; kingdom Metazoa; phylum Chordata; class Mammalia; order Carnivora; family Phocidae; genus Neomonachus; species Neomonachus schauinslandi. The sequence goes on along the minus strand of NC_058403.1, from coordinate 67,430,917 downwards.
ATGGGCCAACCAAGTCTTGACTTCTAAAGCCACAAGTCTCCCCAACAAAGTACCCCACCCTCTTCCCTAGAGATGACCTCTAGGGCAAGGCAATGAGATTAGGAAACAGATGGATGTGCAAAGAGCCTTCAGAGCTAACCTGATCCTTGACCCCACCAGTTCATGTCCTCTAATCCAACTTATGGAAAGAGAGGGCAGATGTGCAGCGTCCCCATAACTTATCACACTCCTTGGGACAAAGATTCCAGACAAAATGGTTCCAGACGTGGGAGATGGGGAACTGGTGGAAGCCACAGGTAAACGGGAGATTGGGGAATCCCTGGCCGGCAGAGAAACAGGGCCACAGGTGGTGGGAGATGAGGGGGTCTGTTCTGGGGAAGGGGCTGTGAAGCCAGGGAAGAAGAAGAGCTATAGACCTGGGAGGATGGGAGGGGGCAGGGGCCGCAAACAGCTGTAAAGACAGATCTGGGGGCTCTATACACCACAGGCAAGCAAAGATTCAGTGGGTGTGATGAGGAGAACGCTAACTCACACTTCCAGGAATGAGTGATTCTTAGGAAAAGCTCATCCGTTCCCAGAACTGGAGAAGAGGAGGACACGGAGGAGGTCCGAGGCGCCCACTGCCCTCCCAGCCCCGTCTGCCTCTCGAGTCGGAGACGCCGGCTCCCCACACGCACCAGGCATGACCGTCCTTGGTCCGCCCGGCTCCGGACTGTCAGTCAGCAGCGTGCGCGACTCCCGGTCCCCACTGCCCCACTCTACGCGTCAGGGCCCCGGGCCCCTGGCCCGAGAAGGGGTGCCAGCCCACGGCGGCCGGAGGCTGGCTGACAGGCGCTGGGGGAGGGGGGAGCCGAGGGAGGGGCCGGGGACGCCGGTAGCAGAGCCGCGCGCTGCAAAGTGATCCAACATCGCCCCATCCCCGCGCTCCGGGAGAAGGCGGCCGAGGGGACCGCCTCCCGCCTCCCCAACACCGACTCCCGCAAGTGGGGTGAACGCCGAGGGGTGCCTGACTCCCAGCCCCCACCCCTCCCCAAAACGCAAGCAGCATTGCCATAACAACAAGAATCTCCGCAACTCCAGCCCGACGACGAGGACTGACCCCCGACACGCACACCCCAGCAACAGCCCTCCTTCCCCAAACTTGTCCGACACGCCGCTTCCCAGGCAGCAGCCCTCCCGCGGGCCCCCCGCGCCCTGCCCAGCTTACCTGTCCGGAAAAAGGCGTCTACGTCCGAGTCGGCGGCTCCTCCTTCCTCCGCTGCCCCCTCCGGGGGGTTCATGACTGAGGGAGGCGTCCGCGGGCAGCCGGGGACGGCCGAGCCCGGGGCCGAGGGCTGCTGGGCGCCCGCTGGGCGGAGGGCGCGGGGCGCAGCGGCCGCAGACCGAGCGGACTCGCGGCTTCGAGGGCGGGCGGCTCGGGCGGCTGGGGCGGCGGGGCTGGGACAGAGGACGCCCAGCCTCCCTCAGGCGGAGGCGCGCGGCGGGCTGGGGGCGCCTGCCGCCGGCTCCCCCATGGTACCCCTTGCCCGCGGGCGCTGGCCGCCTGCTGTCTGGCCGGGGCCGGGCCGGGGCCGGGGTCCGGGCTGCCTGGGCGCCCGCTCTCCCCCAGCAGCAGCAGCTGGCTCTCCTCCTCGCCCGTCTGCCTGTCTCTATTGTTCAGCCCTGCTCCGCTCTCCTCTTTATTTTTCCTCCTCCCTCCCACCCTCCCTGTCTCTCTACCTCCTCCCTCCCTCGCTCTCGCTCGCTTGCTGACTCCCTCCCTCGCACGCTCTCTGGCTCCCCCTCTGGCTCCCGCCGCCGCCGCCGCCGCCGCCGCCGCCGCCGCCGCCGCCGCCGCCTCCCCGGCTCCTCCCCCGGCTCCCGCTCCCCAGTCCCGGCCAACAATGACCCGGGCAGCGCGGAGCTGAACTGAAGCTCCCGCCCGGGCCGGCCGCTCGCCGCGGGCCACCCGTGGCGCGGACGCCTCCCTCTCCGGCGGCCGCGCGCCGGCCTCTCCCGGAGCCGAGCCTGAGCCGCGAGCTATTGTTCGTGGCTGCGCTAGGCCAGCTTCCTGAGCCCCGCAGGAAAAGCCCCGGCGAAGGAGGCGGCCGAGGAGGGGGCGGGGCCGCCGGGCGAGTGCGGGGCCGCCGGGCTCGCCCAGGGGCTCCGCCGCCGCGGCCCCGCGCACTCAGCTCTCCGCTGGCGCCTCGGTGCTGCGGCCCCCGCGGCCGTCCTCCGCCCTACCCGGCACCCAGGTGTGTGAGGGGAACCCCACGCTGTCCGCCCGGCGCCTCTTCAGACCGGTCCCGGAGCTGCACTGACCTGTCCCTAGAGGCTGGACTTTTCCCCCTCCTTCCTGACAAAGCTCTCGCCTGTCTCCCTCCCCTCCTGAGCCTCTCGCATTTTCCTCACCATCTCGCCTTAGTTCTTCTCTTTTTTAGCCTTTCGTTTCCTTTTCCCCCTTTTCAGCGCCCCTTTAAACATATCTGCCTGTCTCTGTGACTCTTTGTCCCGCTCATTCCTCTTGCGATGTCTCCCTGCCCATCTCTCCCTCCCCCCTGTCACCCTCTTCTGTGTCTCATTTGTCTCTGTCCTGCCTCAGTACTTGGCCCGTATCTCTGAGCTCCTCTTGGACAGCTGTCAAAACTCCCTAATCCCCAGGGGCCTTCTCTGTTTTGTTCCTCTCCCTCGTGTGAATGGAGAGATCCAGTTGGCCGGGAGAAAGGAGGTGTTACAGCAAGCTGAATTTCAATTAAAGTGGGGAGAGGGGCTAGGGAGGAATGGGGATGACAGCAGAAAAGAAAGCAGATGCTGTATGGGGTAATTAATGCAGTGATTGTATTGTGCCAATTGGTTTTTAAGCAATAATTAAACAATAATTAGCCAGTATTCTGTTTATAGTTCTAGTGACTGCAGAGCCTACAAAACAGAGGCTCTTTAGACCTAAGTACTTAATGTGGTGTGTTGGGAGGTGTTGCTCCTGCCTCATCTAGGCAGATGGAGAGGCTGTGGCCTGACCTAATGTGTTAAAACACACCTAATAGGAAAACCAGGTCCTAGTCTAAAGTTGATGGCCTGCTACCCACCAGCCAGAATCTCCTGGATCTATTTATCTCTAACAACCTACTTGGTTCCACCTCTCTGGATGATCAAAGCACCTGGGACCTTTCCAGATCTACTAATAGGGTACTTCTAACAGCAAATAGAATGAATTACATAAGTCTTTAGTGAACCCTTTCTAGCTCCCTGTACTCATCATCACTTTCTTTACTGAATGCCACACATTTTTTTTTTTAAACCCACTGAAAATATAAGTACAGTTGCCTGTCTCCAGTCCTAGGTACATCTATCAGGTTCCATTTCTTAAAAATTATTAATAGTGACTCTGAGATCACTGCCCTGAGATCTAATTCATCTGGCCCTGGTATCTTGAATTGCCTTAAAGCATCCTGACACCCCCTTGTCTACCACCTTCTCTGACAGTGAAAGTACTTCTCATTTGTCTTTTCTAAATTTTGCCTCCCCTTAACCACATGCCTAAACCCTGGCCTATACTCCCACATAAATACATGATGACAGAACTGTTATCAACAGCCACCGTTGTGATATTGAGAACCAGAAGCCTGGCAAGAATATTAGCTGATCCCAAATTCAGAAGAAACATTACATGTTTAGAAGAAAGGTCATATCAAAGTCTCAATAAATGTGGACTAGAATGGGGGGAAACCTTATGTGATACCAATTTTTGAGAGGAAATTTGGCTATTTTTATTAAAATTTTAAATGTTTGTAGCTATATTATTATCAAAGAAGATTTCAGAGCAAAGAATATTACCAGAGATCAAGAGGGACATTTCAATTCATCAGATGGATGTAACAATTCAAAGAGTTTTTGCATTTAATAAGGGAATTTCAAAATATATGAAGCAAAATGGATAGGACTACAAGGAGCAGTAGACAAATTCATAACTACAGTCAGACATTTTAATATCTGTCTCAATAATTGATAGAATAAGGAGACAGATCATCAGTGATTGGTGCAATCAACCAATTTAACCTAACTGACATTACAGAATACTCCACTCAATAACAGCATATACACATTTTTTTCAAGTGCACAGGTAATATGTAACAAGATAAGCCATATGCTAAGCCCTAAAACAAGTCTCAAATTTAAAAGAATTAAAACCATGAAAGCTGTATGCAAATTATACCTCAATTTTGGGGTTTTTTAAATCACACGTGTGTTTTCTGAGCACAATAGAATTAAATTAGAAATCAATGACAAATATATGGGAAATACTCCCCAAATATTTGGAAACTAACATACTTCTAAATAACCCATGTTCAACTTAAGAACTTCAAAGGAATATTAGAAAGAATTTTAAAGTGAATAAAAATGAACACATCATATAAGAACCTGTGAGAAACAGCTAAAGCAGTATTTAGAGGGAAATTTAGAGTACTAAAATATCTACTTTGAAAAGAAAGATCTCAAACCAGTGATCTCTTGTTCTACCTTAAGAGCAAATGAAACCCAAACCGTAAGAACAGAATTTTAAGAGCAGAAAGCAATGAAATAGATAACTGAAAAACAAAAGAGAAAAATCAGTGAAACCAAAAAGTTGGTTCTTTGAAAAGATCAATAAAATTGATAAACCTCTAGTCCAGCTGAAATAAGGAAACAAGAGAGAAGAATCAAATTTCTATTAGCAGGAATGAGAGAGGTGACATCACTACAGATAATGGAGATGTAAAAAGAATAAAAGGGACTATTATGAACAATTTATGCCAATAAATTCAACAACTTACATAAAATAGACACATTCCTTGAAAGACACAAACTACTAAAGCTTACTCAAGAAGAAACAGATAACTTAAATAGCCATATATCTATTAAAGAAATTAAATTTATAGCTTAAAAGTTTCCCATAAAGAAAATTCAAGACCCATGTGGCTTCACCAGTGAATTCTATGAAACATTTAATGAAGAAATAATACCAATCCCACACTCACTTTTCCAGAAAAGTGAAGAAGAGGAAATATTTCCCAACTATTTCTACAAGGCCAACATTACTCTTATGCCAAAACTAAACAAAGTTCAATTAAGAGAAGAAAAGAAAAAAAGAAAACTGTAGACCACTATCCTTCATGAACATAGATGCAAAATTCTTAAAGAAACTTTAGCAAATTAAATCCAATAATATATAAAAATGATAATACAGGGGCACCTGGGAGGCTCAGTTGGTTAAGCATCTGACTCTGATTTTTGTTCAGTTCATGATCTCAGGGTTGTGAGATCAAGCCCCACATCAGGTTTCACACTGGGCATGGAGCCTGCTTAATATTCTCTCTCTCCCTCTCCCTCTGTCCCTTTCTCCCCCACTCAAAAAATAAATAAATAATAAAAAAGATAATACATCATAACCAAGTAGGTTTTTCTCAAGGATGCAAGGTTGGTTAGACATTTGAAAATTTACCAATGTAATGTACCATATGTAGGTTGAATTGCATCCCCCCAAAAGATAAATTGAAATCCTAATCCCCAGGACCTGTGAATATGACCTACTTTGGAAATAAGGTCTTTACAGATGTAATCAATTATGGATGAGGTCATTACAGTAGGTCCTAATCCAATATGACTAGGGTCCTTATAAGAGAAAAACTTGTGAAGACAGAGACATACAGGGAAAACACCATGTGACAACAGAGGCAGAGGTTAGAATGATACAGGTGTATGCCGAGGAACGCCAAGAACTGATGGTCACCACCAGAAGCTAGGAAGAAACAAGGAAGGATTCTACACAATTTCAAAGGGAGGATTGCCCCTACTTACGCCTTAATTTTAGACCTCTAGCCTCCAGAACTGTGACAAAATAAATTCCGTTCTTTTAAGCCACCCAGTTTGTGGTATTTGTTACAGCAGCTCTAGAAAATTAATATACCATATTAAAAAAGAAAAACCATATGATCATCTTAATAGATGCAAGAAAAGCATTTGACAAAATACAATATTCATATCTGATCAAAGCTCTTAGCAAACTAGGAAAAGAAGGAACTTCCTCAACTTAATAAAGGGCATCTACCAAAAAAACAAAACAAAACAAAACCCCTATAGCTAATACTGTACTTAATGGTGAAAGATTGCTTTTCCCCTAAGATCAGAACAAAGCAAGGATGTCCACACTGACTCTTATTCAACATTGTACTGGATGTTCTAACAAGTACAATAAGGCAAGAAAAGAAATTAAAGGCACCCAAATTAGAAAGTAAGAGGTAGAACTGTCTTTATTCATAGACAGCATGATTGTCTATTTAGAAAATTCCATGAAATCTATCAAAATGCCTCTAGAACTAATAATGTATTTAGCAAGATTTCAGGATATAAGACCAATTAAAAAAATAAATTGTATTTCTCTACACTAGCATTGAAAGTTTAGAAATTGAAATTTTAAAAATCACTATTTACATTAGCTTGGAAAAATATTAAATATGAAGTCTAAGTCTGACTGAAGATTTGCAAGACCCACACATTGTAAACAACAATACACTGCTGAAAGAAATTAAAGAAGCTGTCAATAAATGGAGAGGTATACTGCGTCATGAGTCAGAAGACTCAAAATGCTTAAGACATCAATTTTCTCCATATTGATCTGTAGATTTATTGCAATCCCAATTAAGATCCCAGAAGGGTTTTGCGAGGGGTGTAGTTTTTTTGGTTTGGTTTTGTTTTGTTTTTGTTTTTGTTTTTGATATATATTGACAAGCTGATTCAAAGCAAAGAAACTAGAAAAGCTAGAACAATTGACAAGAAAGTTGGAGGACTTACACTACTCAACTTCTATACTCACTATAAAATTGCAGTAACCAAGACAATGTGATTTGACATAAAGATAGAAAAATAGATGAATGGAATAGAATGGAGCCCAGAAACAAACCCACACACTTATGTTCAACTGATTTTCAACAAAGATCAAAGGGAATTTGGTGTAATAAGGATAGTCTTTACAACGGTACCTAGACAACTGAAAACCTGTATTAGTTTCTGTGACTGCTATAACAAATTACCACAAACATAGTGACTTAAAACAATACAAATTTTATCTTACAATTGTGGAAGTCAAAGGTCTGAAACAGGTCTCACTGGGCTAAAATCGAGGTAATTAACAGGGATTCCCATTCTCCTAGAGGTTCTATGGGAGAATCTGTTTCCTTGCTTTTCCCATCTTCTAGAACCTTTTCTTGGCTTGTGTTTCCCTCCTATTATCTTCAAAACCAGCAATACAGGCCAAGTCCATTCTGCACTGCCATCTCTCTGGTTCTCTTTCAGTCCCCCCTCCTACTTTTAAGGACCCCTGAGATTACATTGGGCAACCCAGATAAATCTAGAATAATGTCCCTATTTTAAGGTCATCTGATTAGCAACCTTAATTCTATCTGAAACCTTAATTCCCATTTGCCATGTAACATAGCATATCTACAGGTTCTGGGGACCAGAATATAGACATCTTTGGGGAAGGGTATTATTCTGCCAACATAATATCCATATGCAAAAGGTAAATGAACTTAGATCAGTATCCCATACAATATACAAAAAATTAACACAAAATGAGTCATAAACCTAAATGTAAAACCCAAAACTATAAAATTTCTGGAAGACATTGAAGAAAATCTTGGTGACCTTTGGGTAGGCAAAGATTTCTTAGATATGACACCTAAGACATAATCTCTAAAAGAAAAAAAATTATGAACTTCACTTCATCAAAATTAAGAAGTTCTGCTCCTTAAAAGATATTATTAAGATAATGAAAAGACAAGCCACTGAGAGAAAATATTTGAAAATCACCTATCTAAAAAAGAAAAAGAAAGAAAATCACCTGATGAAGGACTATATCCAAAATATATAAAGAACTCTCAAACTCCCAAAATAAGAAAACAACCCAATTTTTAAAAATTGGACAAAAGATTTGAATAGAAACCCACCTTAGCAGATCTATGGATGGCAAATAAACACTTGAGAAAATACTCAACATCATTTGTCATTAGGGAAATGCAAATTAAAACCACAATGAAATGTCACAATCTATTAAAATGTCTAAAATTAAAAAGACTTGCTCATCTCAAATGTTGGTGAAAATGTAAAACAACTGGAACTCTCCTGCACTTCTGGTGGGAATATAAAATGGTGCAACCAGTTCAGAAAAGAGTTTGACAGTTTATTAGTTAAACATGCACCTGCCATATGGCTCAGTCATTCTTGATATTTACCCAAGAGAAATAAAAGCATATATCCATGCAAAGACTTGTACACAAATGCTCATAACAGCTTTATTTATAATAGCCAAAAACTGGAAGCAATCCAAAAATCCATCAACAGGTGAGAGGATAAACAAATTACCGTATATACACATGAGGGACTACTACTCAGTAATAAAAAGGAATGAATTATTTCTATACCTACGATACACGGATGAAACTCAAACTAATTATGCTGACTGAAAAAATCAGACCAAAAAAAGTACATACTAAATTATTCCATTTATATAAAGTTCTAGGAAAGGCGAAGTGATCTATGCTTGCAGAACACAAATCATTGATTATCTGGAGATGACCAGAGGGGCAGACTGGGAGAGGAGGAGCAGGAGGGTAAGATGACAAAGGGGAATGATGAAACTTTTGGAGGTGATGGATATGTTCTTAATTGTGGAAATGGTTGCATAGGTGTATGCTTATGTCAAAACTGATCAAATTGTGCACTTTAAATACATCAAATTTCAGGGCGCCTGGGTGGTTCAGCCAGTTAAGCATCTGCCTTTGGCTCAGGTCATGATCCCAGGGTCCTGGAATCGAGTCCCGTGTCAGGCTCCCAGCTCAGTGGGGAGCCTGCTTCTCCCTCTCCCTCTGTCATTCCCCCTGCTTGTGCTCTCTCTCTCTCTCTGTCAAATAAATAAATAAATACATACATACATACATACATACATACAATTTATCAAATGTCAAACACTTGACAATAAAGCTATTTTTTAAAATATTAATTTTGGGGGGCGCCTGGGTGGCTCAGATGGTTAAGCATCTGCCTTTGGCTCAGGTCATGATCCCAGGGTCCTGGGATGGAATCCCGCATCGGGCTCCCTGCCCCTGGGGGAGCCTGCTTCTCCCTCTGCCTTCCTCTCTCTTTCTCTCTCTCTGTCTGTCTCTCATGAATAAATAAATAAAATCTTTAAAAATACATATATATTAATTTTTGTTAAAAAGAATGTGGTAAAACTGTGTGCTTACAAGGAAATAGCAGTTATCTTGTGGGGATTATATGGGATTTTCATGGCCTCAAAATATAGACATTATATTTAAATATTTAAAATTTCAAAACATGATTCTTTACAGTGAGGAGAAAGAGACTTGTCACCTGGGGGGGTCTTTCTCACATGGAGCACAAGAACGTCAGGGTGGAGGGAGGAGGAGACATAGTCAGGTGCAAGCATTTAGAAAAAAAAAAACTCTATCTTGACAGACCCTCCCTTCTCTCCACTCCTCTTTGAAGATTTAAGGGGGAAGGGAACAGAATGGGACAAGATGGAAGAAATGTTTAGGAAGGGAGATGTGCCCAGAAGACTGGATGGAGGAGTGTGGCCTGCATAGCAACAGTCTAGGAGCAGGTGGTAAGCACGTCAAGGAGGGCTTGGCTATGGCACTGAAGCAGGAGAGTGTGGAAGTCAACAAGAAGGACGGAGCAATAGCATGTGTTGAAGGCTTATATGTGGACTAGAGAAGCTATGGGCAGGAAAGAGGGAGTGGTGGGAAACAGGAGTTCAGGACACCTCTGGGCACGAGGCCACTGGAAGAATGGTGACACAACTAAGAGAAGAAAACTGGGGAAAAACAGGAAAGTCATTAAATAAGATATTACTTAAAGTGTCTAACCCCTCAGTTCACTGATGAGAAAACTCTTAACTGGAGAGTAAAGTGACTTGCCCAAAGTCACATGGCAGACCCCAGAACTCATGACTGCTAGGCTGTTTTCCTGTTCTCCAGGCTGCTTCCCTGGAACACATGTCCTCCTACCTGAGGAGTCTGAGGGGTGATGGGCATCCAGGTGGTCATATCCCACCAGCATTTAGAACAGTCAGTGGAGAGCCTGAGATGGCTTGGGAGCTGGAAATATTGATTAAGGAGCCAGGAGTCGGCTGAAGCAGCAACAGCAAATGAGATAAAAGGTTTTCTATCCATTTCCATTAACTTTCCCTCTTTAGATATATTATCCACTTGTATGTCCTGCTTTCTACTCAAATCAAATTTGCCTTGGAACCAGCACCTCTTCCCGACTTTCCTGACTTCAATATCCCAGTGTCACAGACTCTAACCCTGGGATACTTGCTTGGCTCCCCTGCCTCGTCTACGTCCTGCATCCACGCTGTCATTAAGCCAAAGTTTTCCTTTGAAATGGCATCCCAGCCCAGCCCTTGGCTTTGTAATCTTGAATTTCTACAACACCTTGCCAACTGGCTTCCCCAGGCAAGGTGTGGAAGTAAAACCAATACCTGAAAGAAACAGAGACAAAGTCAAAGGAGCACATTGGCCATGGGGACAGGAGACAAGACTGTGTTGGGAGGCAGATGGGTCCAAAATGTCAGATGCCACAGAGAAGGGAGGGGCAGCGAGGACTGGGGCATGGAGACAGGATTTGGTCAGTGCAGGCTGCAAGCAGCCTGGAAAGAGAAAGTGCAGGGTGGAACCTGGCTGCGGACAGGACGGGAGGCCATGGAAGTAGCAGAGCTGAATCATCTGTCCGTGAAGTTTGGGCAGTGAAGAAAGAAAGACAGACAGTATAGTTCAACAGGATGATCAAGTTTCCAAATGTTCATTTCATTTCGGTTTTCAGAATGAAGCTAGCTATGCAGACTTGAAAGACAGCTGAGAGAAAAAGAGGGAAATAGAAAATTCTGAAGCTGGAAAACGATCAGAGTCCTTCCGAAACTGGAAGGGTGGGTGGCTTTCCCTGTTGCAGTGATCAGCCAGCATCCTGAGGGTTGGCCTGCATGGAGGAAGCTGGTGGAAGATATTTGGGCCTCAAATCTTGATTCCCAGCCCTCAGCCCATACGGCACAGGAAATTTCTAACACAAAGCTGCTTCCTTTGTCACACTATTTTCTGTTTGGAGTAAGCATAGGAAGTAATCTGTCCTTTTCTTTTAACAATTCCAAGGGAACGCCAAAACATCCCCTGGTCTTGGCCTTGCTTGATATACAGTTGTGACAGAACCAAAGTTCTTCCTGACCTCTACTCTTAATCTTTCCTGCTGCAACTGAAGCAAATTCCCTCTCATCCTGTCTTCGAGGGGAAGCCTGTGGTGGCCAAAAAACCCTGCCTAGATGAGGAAATCTGCAGCAGGTAAAGTAATATGGATTTCTTCCAGATCCTAAGGAAGTTGTCCTCATAGATTGCACACCCACGTTCCCTGCCAGCCTTGCCTAGACTGAAAAGGTGGGGGCACTCAAAAAGATTAAAGAACATGCAAACACACCTGGATTTCCACTGATATTGTAAGAGAAAGACCTCTTTAGTCATCTCAAAGATCCAGGTCTGAGGAAGCCAGAAGGAATTCTGCCCCTAATAAACTGAAGCATATCTCAAGCTACCCAAGAAAGTTATATGCACTTAAGTAGTCACCAGACACATAATCCAGTCAGCCACAGGAGCCTCTCTGTGTCACTAAATAGACTCAGTGAAGAGTAAAATTTCCTCTCTGATGCCATCTCCAGAGGCTAGGAGGATCTGCTAAGCATCCCTTGGGGATATGTCTTATAGCAAGTATTTTTACAAGAAAGAAATCAAGATGTGGAAAAGAAAGAGAAACAGGTTAGGGTGAAAAAGGAATAAAAACAAAAGTGGAAGAGAGATGTTGATAAGAAGAAAACAAGATAGGAGAGCGAGAGCAGTGGAGAGAGATGTAGAGCAAGGGAGAGAATCTCTTCCCGCTGTTCACTTAGAGCAGGATCTCATAAATAAAGTTTTATTCAAACACAGCCACGCCCATTCATTTAATTAGTGTCTATGGCTGCTTTTGTGCTATAACAGCAGAGTTGAGGAGTTGTGACAGAGACCATATGGCCTGCAAAGTTGGAAACATTTACTATCTGGTCCTTTACAAAAAAAGTTTTGCTGACTCCTGACTTAGAGTAATAAATAATGTCATGATTTCCTCTAATACTGGTAAACTCTTCATGGTTCTTCAACTGTTCTTAATGCTTAAAGTTACCTTCAAAAATTATTATGCTGGAAAAAAAAAAAGGCTGGAGCCAAGTGATGGGAAAATTATTCAGAGCTGTAGCTTAGAGAATGACCAAAGCAAATTGCACCAAGATACAAAAAAATCACAAAGCCGAAGAACAAATCTGACTCTCAAAAGGCTGTTATGGATGGCAAATATGTATGTGTAAAATACAATTTTAGCATTGCTAAATACTAATCATAAATCTATATACAGAAATATGTGTGTGTATTTCTAAGTTTCACATTCTGATAGACATTTTTTTCTGACTAGTATTTAGCAGTACACAATTTCCAACTGTTTTGTGGTGGAAAGGTTGATTAGTATGGTGCCCAAGAGAATGAAAGAAGTTGATCAATAGAATATGTGAATAATAATATAAAATTAAAATATGGATAACAGGTGAATTTAGGGAAAGAAAATAGTTTAAGCATTTCCATTATCATCTTCTTATATGACATGAGGGTACAAGTTTGAAAGTGGTGTTTTTTTATCTGTATCCAACGTGCTTGATAACATGAGACTGAGGAGGACAAAGGCAGGGAGTAAAGGATGAATGCCACCTCATGGAATGTGAAACAGGGTCATCTAGGCTGTTCTGGACCTTCTGCAGAGAAATTAAAGAGCCAGATAAAAGCCCCATGTCTCCTGCATTTGACTCATATTTTTCCAATCTTATCTTCTTCAGATTACTCCTTTCCATACCCTCCAAAGCCATCCCAGTCTATCTTGTCCAGCCTACACACACACTCACGCTTCATCTCACACACAAGATTATACTTTTCATTCTCATTTATCCAGCAATCCCTGCCCTGTCCCCATCCCTAACTTTCTGCTCAAAGGCATAGACACTGCTGGTTACCTACCCCAAATCCACGCCTCCTCACTAAGAGAACTGCCATATTATTCAGAAGGGCAATGTGCCCAGCTAAAATGTTCACCTGCCCCAGCTCCTTTGTAGAAGGGGTTGCCATGTAACCCATTTCTTGTCATGAGACACGACTCAGAGAGAGTCAGCTTGGGAGTTGGGGAAAGTGTTTGCCCTCTTATATGACCCTCCCTTTCTCTCCCACATGCCTTTCTCCTTTTTCTATTGTCCTTTCCTCCCTCCCTCCCTCCCTTCCTTCCTTCCTACCTTCACCTGCCTGGTCCACAAACAGGAGGCAGGAGGTAAAGCAGCCATCTTGAGGCCAGGAGGCAACAAAGCCATAAGCTAAGGATGAAAGGAGAAAAGGAACCTGGGACACTGATGTCACCTTGGAGTTATTGTGTAGTCTTGGACTTCTTGCTCTGTGAGAATAATATGCCTCCATTTAGTTAAAGTCCTGTAGTCAGGTTTATGTGATGAGTAGCCTAATGTAACTATTTGTCATACCCATGCTCTTCCTTCTACCTGGAAAGTTGCTTTCTCCTCACCCCATAGGCAGTTTTTGATGTCCTATGTGTTCTTCAAAGCCCACCTTAAATCTCACCTCCTTTTGGAAGGCATACTATGACATCTCTCTCATAGTCACATAGGGCACAACTGAAATCATTAAAATAGCATGCATGTATCAAGCCTGCTTCGTGTCATAAATACTTATGTATGCTTATTCACAAACACCCCTGCTAGGTTGAGAGCTGCTAAAGGCAAGGATCTTCTTTCACTCATTTTGAATGCCCTGCAGCACCCAGCACATTGCCCAGAGCAGTCACTCAGTAAAGGATTGTTTATTTTGATTGAAGAAATGCTCCTTCCTTCCCAAGTGTATATTAGGGGTCAATTTAAAACACCTGGCTTCTATGTAGATAGGATGAGAAAGTTACCAAATGGGAAAAGACTTTAGAAATCCTCGTCATATTCTCACCATGCTTTGACAGTTTTGAAACTGTGCAGCTTATTGCTGACTGACAGCCCAGACGTATAAACTAAGTTCAAAAGAAGGGACAGAAATGAGACAATATTTAAAGCAAGACTGGACCTATATATACCACCAAAATAGCACGCTGGTTTCACCAAACTCAACTTCAAATCTGTATCTCCTGAAGGTAGATTCCTATCCACAGAAGTTAATCTAATGTATTGCATTATGATTCCAATTACACTTCTACCACTACCATTTATTTAATTTATTTAATTTATGTTGTTTGACAAGAACTTCTTGAGCATCTACTATGTGCAAAGCTTAGAGTGACCAATCATCCCAGTTTGCCGATGACAGAGGGGCTTCCTGAGATGCAGGACTTTTTAGTGCTAAAACCAGAGAGTCCCAGGCAAACCAAAATGGTTGGTTTCCCAAAAAGCTCTGTGTTTGATGTTGAATATAAAGCAGTAAAAAAGACAGATATGGTCCCTGCCCGTAGGGATCTCTACAATCTAGTGGGCTTTTCTTTGGGGGTTGAAGGGGTCCCAGTAATTACAAATAGATTTGCACCCTTTAACTGTACTTCCAAGCCATTCATGTTAGATTCTATTACACAGTAATCAAGTCCATCCAACACTTCCAGGTGCTAACACACAAATCTCTCAGCACAGCTGGCTGTCCATGTGGAAGGAAGATGAAGGACTTTGGAATAGGAGAGTAAGCAGAAGTTCAGTTCATGAATGTGGTCATTGTTCTGCCGGCTGTGAATTCCAACCAACTTTAATCACAGCCTGAGCCAGTTGTCTGTTGTTCTTGGATCAGCAGGCATACTCTATCTTCGGGTTCTCAACCCTCTTTGTGACACTAATTTTGACCTGTTGGGTGGAACAGTGCCTTCTTTGGAAAGGGCCAGGAGATCTGAACCTTTCTGGGGGTATGTGGAAGTAATCTGACTATGGCTTCTGCTGATGTGGCCATCACAGCTAGCTGGGGCATGACTTTTTTTCCATCATCGTTCCATATGCATTCCTCCTACAACTGGATGCTGGATTAAAAAGAAAAAGCTCTTCCACTCTTGGGTCAAGGGCCTATGGATGACTTAGTTTACCTTGTAGAATGTCAACCCTTCTTCTAGACTAGGAGTATGAGTTTAACAATCCAATGGTCCTATCCCCCATAGTCACCACCCACTCAACAAGGCTGAAAGTCCTGGTTCCTCATTCCAAAAATCAGTGGAATAGTTCTGACTCTATGGGGGACTTTTTCCCTTCAATCCCCAGACTTCATTTCTGCTTGGCTTTAATAACAACCACCAACTGGTTTTCTACAATTGGCTAGACACCATGCTAGGTACTTTTATATCCATTATCTTATTTAAACTGCACAACAACTCAAAGTAGACATTGTTATTCCCACTTCCAGATGAGGCCCAGAAAGGTTAGGCAACTTTCCCTGGGTCACATATTATAAATGGACAGAGTAGAATTTGAATACTACTCTGTCAGGCTCTTCTGAGAGTTGGTTTGATGACCTGAAAAGGAACAGATCTTGTATGCTTGAAGATAAGTGTGAGAAGGGCTTCAGGAAGAAAAGCAATTTTGTGTCTGTTGATTTCTAAATCTTGTTTGGGGAGGGGGCGAGTAGGACAGGGAACGCTGCAAATCAGGGAGGAAGGCTGGACAAAAGCCCTGGTCTACTGCTTTGCATTAGATCACATGTAAACTTAGTTTATAACTATATATGAGTTTGTGCTTTGAAGCAATAAGGAATTAATTTAAAGACTGCCTAAGAAGGTTTTTTTAAGGACATTTTTTCCCAACAAACAAAACTAAAATGCTTAATTTCATTTCCATGGAACTTTTTAAATTTTTTTTTTTTATTTATTTTTGAGAGAGAGAGAATGACAGAGAGAGAATGAGAGGGGTGAGGGTCAGAGGGAGAAGCAGACTCCCTGCCGAGCAGGGAGCCCGATGCGGGACTCGATCCCGGGACTCCAGGATCATGACCTGAGCCGAAGGCAGTCGCTTAACCAACTGAGCCACCCAGGCGCCCCTCCATGGAACTTTTTATGGCAAAGATGCTCTAAGTAGCCTAGAATTACCCTTTGGAAAGATACAGATCAGAGAAGGGAGGGAGTCCTCCCAGTCAGCTTTATCATTGAGGCACAACCCTGAGGGGCTCAGAGCCTGACCTCATCACTGCCCATACTATCCATCGATGCAGTGGTGGGATGGGGCAGGGATCCCAGAAAGAGCATTTACAAATGAGGAAAGTGATGCCTAGAGTCATGTATCCCTAGTGTCTTGCAAACCACCTGATTCACAGTAGGTGTTCTATAATTTTATTGAATAAATGAACAAATAAATAAACTAAGTAATTTTTCAGAAGGTCACACAGCAGGGACAAAACTCCAATGTCCTAAATCTTAACTCCATCCTTGATCTATTTACATCATCCTCTAGGTGAGCCTGGCCAACTTTAAAGTGGATATTTGGATGTCGAAATGAATAGGGCACTGTGCCTGACTTAAGCAATATCAAAAATTTAATTAGAGATGAGGAAAAGATGGAAGTGGTGAAGACCTCCTGTTATCCAGGTGCCAGGACCATTCGGTGTGGTTGGTTTGATTTCTAATAAGCATCTGCTTCCCCTCACCAGTCCCTTTCCACTTTCATACAATGCACAGTTCACATTACAAAGTCAACAGTTCATTATCATCTGTGTGGTCATTCACCCTGTTGTTGTCTCTCCCTGGTAATTGTTTAATCTGGCTTCCCCACCACATTTCTTGGCTGCCTCCTCCCTCCTGCCCCGTCAGTCAGGTTGTACTCAGGGAATGTAAAGGCATAGAAAGCATTTCAAAGTCAATTATAACTGATTGGGTGTTTATCTACTGCTCTGGATTATCTCCATGCCCTATATAGATACACAGTATAGGCTGGTTGAACAACCATCCACAGATTAGGGAACCTTCTAAGATTGGTACTCAGCTCTCCATTGTCAGTGATAATAGAGGGGTGAGGAATGTGGATGCACAGAAGATACATTTTTAAAAATCAAGGTATAATTTAAACCTGTTCTAACTGTACATTTTAACGAGTTGTAAGGTATTCTATATCTGTGCAACCATCACCATAATTGAGACAAAGCACATTTCCAGCATCCTAAAACATTCTCTTGTGCCCCATCTCAGCTAATCTTGCCCTACCTTGGCCCCAGCAACCAACAATCTGCTTTCTGTCACTATAGATTAGATTTGTCTCTTCTAGGGTTTTCATATAAATGGAATCATAGAGTATGCACCCACCAAAGTTATTTTTACTTGACTTTGGAATAGCTTCTCCGATTTCCTTCCCAGTGATGTCTGGTTCAGGCTGATATTAAAATGAGTTCATGTTCCCTACACCCACAGTGATTTGACAAGGTGGGCAGAGCTAGGACTTGGAAGAAATCTGAGAGGTAAGAAGCGGAAGCTGATGAGAATATAATTGGCAATGAGAAGAATGTTGGCTCTTCACAGCATTGGTAGAATATGACAAAGAGTGTGTGCCCACTTTGTGCCCTGAACCTATTTTCAATGTCACTCAATATGGCTTCTCCTACACCTAACTGCCTAGGAATTTTGTGCTCTTTGCCTTGAGTGGGCACTTTATTTGGGAACTCCAGACTCCAGCCAGACCCTCTCAGCCACGGAGTCATTGCACCCTCTGGTGTAAACGCGGGGATCTCTCACCCCTGTGGCCTGAGGCATTCCCACCTCCGTGTGCGCCATCTATCGCCCACTGCAGCGCCCACCGCCCCAGGCCTTAGGTTCTCCTGGCCCCCTGAAGCAAGAATCCAAGACCAGGGAAGTGTCAGACTCCCTCCTGGCTGCTGTTAGGTTCCTGGGTCGGAGGCTGAGCTTGTGAATACGGGAACATAGAGGAATACCAAGACATTAACCGCTTCAGAGAAGACAGAACAGAAGAAAGGAAACCCCAGAGAAGACAGAGCAAGCTAGACATGGAAGATGAAGAGGTGAAGGATGGAGGCACAACCTGGAAAAACAAAGCAGGAAGCAATAGAGGGATGGATTTTTTTTTTCCATCTAAGAGAAATCCTAAAAATTCACCCTCTGCCCAAAATAGATTCAGACCCAGACTATGAAAATCCTTGAAAAGTGGATTTTAACATGGAAATGCTGATAAATCTTTTAAACAACCTATACACCACCCCCCACCCCCACCCCACCCCCACCCCCCACCCCAGGTATTGCTGGACCGGCTTAATCCCTTTAAACCTCCAGTAACTTCAACTATGGTGTTTAAAGTCTCATAAATCTGCACTAGCTTAAAATAGGGAAATATAAATCATGTTCAGGAGCTTAGGGGGAGGGACAGAAGATGGGCACTCTAATGCCATTTAAAACCACAACACAGGTTTTTCATCAAATTATTCCAAGAAAAGCTGAAATGGAAAATGCTCAGGTTTCTGAGTTGTGGTTCCATACGTTCTCAATTTGTTCTTTTTCCTTCTTTTCAGGGGGTGGGGTGGAGTGTGAGGGAGTGTTGACGAGCTGTGTAGCTGGAGAAAAAAAAAAAAGTTGTAAAGATCTATCTCACTTAGTCCTATTTTTACACAAAATAAAACCCAAAACAAACAACAACAATTTTTACTGCCAGAAGTCATTAGCAAACAGCACTATTTCTAGTAAGGCAGCAACAAAAATGACGTCTGGGTTTTGTTAAATGATTAATTCATGCCAGAAAGTAAAAATTGTGGCTACGATTCTACTAGTAATTGCTAGATTTTCTTTTTCATTCCTACTATATGCCAGGCACCTCCTGGGTGAAGAGAGCTGGGTATACTCTCTAATTTCATCCTCACGGCAGCCCCATGAGAAATATTATTCTCTCCACTTTAGATGAGGAGACTGAGGTTCAGATTGTTTAAGTACGTTGCCCAAAGCCACACTGCTGGTAAATGATGTAGCAAAAATTCAAACCCAGGTTTTGCTTTGGAAGCCCTGATCTTATCTACGGTGCCACCTCCCTTCTGTGGTGTAAAGGATGCAGCCCACACACCACCTGGGTGAATCCCAAATATCATACTCTGAGAATGGATGTGTTTTCATCTCTTTCTGGACCTGGTCCAGTGACCTTTTCAAACCCCAAAGTCTTAGAAAAGTCTGCTCTGTTAACTGAATCTTTACTCAAAGTTCAGACCATGTAGAGAAAATCAGAGTTCCCCCACTTGTGTTGCTTTCTTCAAATCCCAATTTTCCTGCACTGATGTACTACCCAGTGATCCTGGGAAAAGCTCTGAACTCTAGTCTCCTCACCTATTAAATAAGGACCTAGAAGACCTACCTTCTGGGTTGTTGGGAGGATTAATGTATGGGAACACGGTCCAGAGACTGCAAAGGCCAGGCAATTGCTGGGTCTTATGATGATCATGGTACTTTAAATACAAGAAGGAGTAACAGCCCCACTGAAGTCTAGCTTCACAGGGAAGATAGAAGAGAGAAGACGTTTGAACCACTGGGATGAAAGCCAGAACTCATTTCGAAACACTCATCATTGAAAGACATGCATTTGAAAGAGGGAAAATATATGTCTCTCTACCATCATTTCCCAAAATGTTTTCAGTGGGGTATTAATAGATGTTTTCTCAAAAGGTCTATGGTCAAAGAGATTTGGAAAACACCATCTCTCAGAGATCACAATGCACCTTGTTGTATTAAAGGTCCTGAGAAGTCCTACCATAAAATAGTCTCTGCTTTGCCCAGCAATTCCTAAACGCGACCATAGGAACTCGAGTTTTGGGTTTCCAACTCAAGCATCTCCCAGAACATCATGGAATATAGTTTAGGAGATGCCACTCTCCATAAAGATGGCTCACCCTGCCCCCGTCAGTACAGCATCTCAGTCAACTCTTTCCTTCTTTCATTTAAATTTCACATCATATCACAATGAGGAGATCCCCCAATACCTGTGAACATGCTTGCACAATACCAGGCCTGCCCAGAGGACAGTATACACAGCATGCCCCCAGATCTCTGGGTGCAGGCCCCACTGCCTTAGATGAGAAGACAGAGGAATAAGAGGAAGGGTGGTTCTCTTTAGCAGCTCTCCGGCAATGTGTGCGTAGTGATGCTAACTTATCCTGGAGAATTGTCTTAGTTTGGGGTCCTCTAGAAGCTGACCTTGAAACCAGGATTTGAGAGCAAGTAGTTTATTTGGGATTTAATCCAAGGAAATACCAGCAAGAGAGTGAGGAAATGAGTCAGGGAGGGGAAGACAGCCAATAAAAAGTGAATTATGAAGCCAACCACACAGTGATCAACTATTGCTTAATCTTGCTGGGGAACAGTATAAAACACACACCTCAGAATTATCCCACCCAAAGGATGAGGTTGCTGGGATATTAATACATCATCTCCCATCACTTATTGGTTGAAAGATGCTCTGGGGGATGGGGGACATTTAATCCTCCAGAATGTCTGAACTGCTATGGACCTCAGGCCTAGTGACCTTCCAGGTTTCCAGATGAAGTCCTCAAGCCCCAAGGTGCAGTTACCGGCAGTGGGAAGATGTCTGGAGCACACTGAAATGGTAAGGCCTGAGGGATATGGGTCTGCTTCTGTGTCTCTTATACTTGCTCCATATTTCCAGAAAATCAAGTTGGAAGTTCAGTGTACCTTTACCCCCCGAGCAACTGTCCCAGGTAATTTTGAGGTACAATGCCATGCTAAATGTGAACTTGAGTCCATAGTCCCAGACCAAGAAGATGACTGAGCCAAGGACACAGGTGACCACTGCCTCTTCTTTCCCTTGATGCAGTGTCTCTCGGACTTTTTCTGGCTCCACATCGCTAGTATTTCTCATTACAAGCAGTGATTCTCAAAAGCCGAAGGTAGGAGGAAGCCACATTCCCCCAGAGGTGGTACATGAGAATCTGTCTTGTTACTGGCAATAGCCCTCTACTCCTACATTTTTTCAAGTTCCCAAGGGAAGTCTCTTATGCACTCAAGAGCTTTTCTTTTGTTTTTCATCTCTGTCCCCACTTATTTTTTCTGTGACCACACTGATGTCTGTGCCAAGGCTGGTGGCTGTAGGAGCTCCTAGAGCTACAAACCTCAAGGAATCAGTGGTTCTATACTCCCCAGAGTCCTCCCTGGTTAAAGTCTTACCAAGTCTCTGTGAAGTGGGGACACTTTACTTGTGTAGAACACTTTCCCCCACTGCTACCAAAGTAGCACCTCTGTTTATGTTCCTCTGCTCACAACATCAGTTGTGAGATCATATTCTTCAGATCCTGTTGAGTTGCTAGAACTTGGCTCATCATAAATACCCAGGAGAGATACCATGTCCCCTCCTGATTCCCTTTTTTTCCCCAGGAACTTGAACAAAACACCTTCCCTCTTCCTTTAGGCAAATCAGCCCCTGGCACACCTGCCCACTTTTCTTTGGAGAGATACGAATCTCCTTTAGGTTCCAGATCAGACAGCTAGTCATCTTCTATATCTTCTACTAGGGGAGAACCACTCAGTGAGATTTAAGTTTTTTTTTTCTCTATGTTGGTGCACCTGTGAGCCCAAATGGCTGATGATGTATTCATGGGACTCCAGCTAGGTCTTAAAGTTTGTTCCCATTATGGGTAAAAAGAGACACTGACCCTTCTAAGAAAAACCCATGGATCCAAGAATCTCAGAGATCAAAGGAGGAAGTTAAGATTATGTGCAAGTGGTATAAAATCTGAAGCTATACAATTTCTAGAACAAAACAGGAAAAAAGTTCTTTGCAACGTTGGGGTAGACAAAGATTTCTTAGTATACAGAAAACATGAACAATTTTTTTAAAACAAAGAGTTGATAAATTGGACATAAACCAAAATTTTTATTTTTAAAAAAGATTTTATTTATTTATTTGACACACAGAGAGAGACAGCAAGAGAGGGAACACAAGCAGGGGGAGTGGGAGAGGGAGAAGCAGGCTTCCTGTGGAGCAGGGAGCCGGAAGTGGGGCAGATGCTTAATGACTGAGCCACCCAGGCACCCCATAAACCAAAATTTTTAAACATTGCTCTTTGAAAGACGCTGTTTAAAAAATGAAAAGTTATGCCACAGAATGAGAGAAATTATTTGCAATGCACAAATCTGGCAAGGGACTTATATCCAGAATAAATAAAGAACTCTTATAACTCAATGATATAAACACAAACAAAACAATTTTAATATGGGCAAAAAATTTGAAGCAATAGTTCACCAAGGAAGATATATGAATGGCCAATAAGCAATAAGAAAAGCTCAACATCATTAGTTGGTATTGCGTATTAGTCATTATAATAATTAAAACCGAGATGAAATACAATTACACACCCATTCACATGGCAAAATATTTAAAAAATCTGACAATACCAACTGTGGGCAAGAATGTGGATGAGCTGGAACTCTCTTAACAATGCTGTTAAAAATGTAAAATTGTAGGGATGCCTGGGTGGTTCAGTCAGTTAAACGTCTATCTTCGGCTCAGGTCATGATCCCAGGCTCCTGGGATGGAGTCCTACATAAGGCTCCTTGCTCAGTGGGGAGCCTGCTTCTCCCTCTCCCGCTCCCCCTGCTTGTGCTCTCTTGCTCTCTCTCTCTCTCTCACAAATGAATAAATAAAAATCTTTTTTAAAAAAAGTGTAAAATTGTACAACCACTTTGAAAAAGAGTGTATCAGTTTTTTAAAATGTTAAACCTGTCATTTGATCCAGTCATTGAACTCCTATTTATCCAAAAGAACTAAAGCAAATATAAAAGTTTGTACGTGAATTTTCACAGCAGCTTTAATCATAATAGACCCAAACAGAAAATAAATTAAATGTTTCTCAACAATTAAATAACGGAAATGTCATGTAGTCATACAGTGAAATACTATTCAGCAATAAAAAGGAATAAATTATTGATATGTCAAGATGAATGAATCTCAAAATAATTATATTGAGTGAAAAAAAAAATCCAGACACAGAAGAATACATACTGTAAAATCCTATTTATAAATGGGGCATCTGGGTGGCCCAGTTGGATAAGTGTCAGACTCCTGATTTAGGCTCAGGTCATGATCTCAGGGTCATGAACTCAAGCCCTGCAAAAGGATCTGCACTCGGCATGGAGTCTGCTTGAGATTCCCTCTCTCCTTCTCCCCCTGCCTCTCCCCCTGCCCACGTGCTTGCTCTCGCTCTCGCTCTCTCTCCTTCTCTCTCAAATAAATAAATAAAATCTTTTGAAAAATCCTATTTATACAGAATTCTGGAAAATGCCAACTTTCCTATAGTAACCAAAAGCAGATCCGTGGATCCGTGGGGCTAGGGGCAGAGAGAAAGGTGGACTGCAAACATGGACAAGGAAATGGGGATTTGGGGGATGATGGAAATGTTCTATGTGTTGACTGTGCTGGTGATTTCCCAGGGGTATGCATCTGCCAAAACTCATCAACTGTATACATTTTGTCAAACTGTATAAATTTACGACGTGGCAAAGAAAGTTAAAGAAGAGAAGGAGTTAGGAGCCGGGAGCTCTCATGTCCTCAGGGAAGTTCAGAGAAGACCTCTTTGTTGGGTGGGAGGTTGGGTAGGAGGCTGCAGAGTGGACTGAGTGTCAGCTAGCTGCAGTCAGAAGAAGGGAGCTCTCCTCTGCCCTTAAGGACCACTCACTGGTGGTCAGTTGGAGCCCCTGTGAGCCCTGCACACATCCTCCCTGCCTGAAAGGCTTTCCCTTTCCCCACTGCAACTGTCACTTCTTATAATACTCTCTTCTTCAAAAAATTATTTTCTAATTTATCCCTGCCCATTGTGCATCCACAGCATGATCTCCACTAAGTCATCCATCCTTCCTTTCACATCTCCTTGTTGCCCCAGCTATATTTGCTCTGGGGGTTAGATATTGCCAACCGTCGGCAAGGAGGTGGGGAAACGAGCCCCTCATTCACTCTGGCATAGCCATTCTGAAGGGCAATCGAAGACCTTAAAATCCAGCAAGCTGACCCCTGGGGATACCCCTGGGGAAGTTCTTCATGGGAACACAAAGAGATGTATTTAAGGAAGTTCACTGCCACACTGTCGGGGGTAACCTAGGTGTCCATCTCTAAGGAACGTACAAGTAAAACGTGGTATATGAATACACCAGGATAACGAACTAGATTTCCACACAGCAAACTGGATTGATCTCAAGAACAGAATTGAGAGGAAAAAGTAAAAACAGATTGAGAGTTATAACATGATTCCATTTATATATTACACACCCACATAAAACAGCCTTGTGTATTTTTGTAAGGGTGCTCATATAGCTAAATAAACATCTGTCAAATGGATTGGAAAGACTATATTAAATAAATTTGAATGGATGCCTATAGGAGGAGGGCAGTGGGATTGGGAATGGTGGACGAAGGGAAAAAACAAGAAAATAAACATATTTTCCTTAAAAAAAAACCAAAAAACGAGAGTCCTTCCATGGATAGATGATGATATTCTGTGAACTGAGAATGGGATTAATGCAAGCATGTGCACCTGAACTCCAGAAGATATAAAAAAGAAAAAAGATAGATATAACAGATGATCAGTACCCACATACACACATACACACACACACACACACAGATACACACACATGCACACACATACACATGTACATACACACACATAATGCACACACAAACACACATGCTGTTTCTGTGTTTGTTTCCATATTCAAAATGAACAAACTAACTACTGGTGTAGTATATTACTTTCCTATTGATGTTGCAACAAAGTGCCACAAATTTAGTGGCTTAAAACAGTATAACTTCAGTGTCAGATAGTTCTGTGTTGGTAGGAAGTCCAACACAGATGTCACTGGGCACAGAAGCAAAGTGTAGGAAGGGCTTTCTGGAGGCTCTAGGGGAGAATCTGCTTCCTTCCCTTTTCCTGCTTCTAGAGATGCCCCACATTCCTTGACTCAGGGCTCCCTTTCTCTGGCTTCAAAGCCAGCAAAGGCAAGTCTGGTTCTTCTCACATTCCTTCCCTGATTCTGACCTCCTCTTCTGCCTCCCTCTTCCACTTTTCAGAACCACTGTAATTACATCAGGCTTACCTGGATAATCCAGGATAATCTTCCTATCTGAAAATCAGCTGATTAATTTCCCTTTGCCACATAAGGTAATAGATTCATAGGTTCCAGGGATTAGGACATTGACATTTTGAGATCCATTATTCTGCCTACCACACCTTTACATAGGGCAAAGAGCGAAACCACAAAACCACATATTCTTTCTTATTGTGACTTGGTTATTCAGCCAAATAACAAAGAATCTCTTGAGTCCTACTATGTGCCAGATCTCTGTGGTGAGAGCTGAGGTTACAGTATGGGTCAGAGATTGGGAGTTTGGTAATTTTTCCTTCTCTTTCCAACAAAGTTCTCACCCTGGCTTATTTTAGCTAAGGAATAAATGAGAAGCAATCTGATTAAGCTGTCCTCATTACATTAAATGACTGGCCTATAGTAACCCTCTAGAAGAGACATTTATATTCTCTGTAAAGGAGCACCCTAACCCAGGGCTTCTTAAACTTTCATGGGCCTACAAATCACGTGGGAATCTTGTCACATGCAATTTCGATCCAGTAGGCCTGGCATGGGGCCTGAGCCTCTGCTTTTCAGACAAGCTCCCAGGTGATACTGCAGGTGGAGGAACAGTCTTTACCTCGAATAAAGCTCTACTCTTAAGTGATATTCAGTCTGACCCTGCCACCAATGCATCCTGATGAAGGCTTGCCTCCTAAGAGGTAATGGTAATCAATAAGTCAACCACAGCACCACACTTTGTCACTATGACCGAACACCTGTAGCAGAGGGGACACTCTGCCTTCTGGTAATAGTTTCCCACAAGGATGGTTTCTGACCAAGACTCACATTCATCCCGATGGGGGAGGGGGGCACATGTTACAATCCTTAATATAATAATGAGTCGCCAGGACTCCTGGGCCAACATCCAAGGCTTACACTCCCCACCCCCAGGCAGTGACTGAGTGACCCAGTACCCAGATTCATACCTATTGTTGAAAATGTGTAAGGTTTGAATTCGTTGAGGATTCTCCTACCAGACAAGCTAAAAAAAGGCTGATAAGATTCCACCTTATCTCTCTAATGGGGATTCAGTTTTATATACTAGCTCCTTTGGGGAGTGAAGGGGTGACATGGGCAGGAGGGCAGAGTAGAAGCAACAGAATCTCTACAGGTAACTTAGAGAATCTTACAGGGCTGGTGAAACCTTAGTAAAATGTATGGACCAATGGGAGGACACATCATGGCCTGAAGTGAATTGATCATGTAATTGTAAAGTAAAAGGAGGTAAGTTCCTATATATACCATATGGCTGTCCTTGATTAATGAGTTTAGGCAAAATTCCTTCATAGTACACCTCTGATCATTAATGTATTTGAGTGTACTCTGACTTACGACTTCCCCAGTCCTTGTTTCAGTCTCAGAAAGAGATCATTTGGGGAAATGAAGCAGAACCATACCTATGGTTTCCTACCTTCTATTTGCAAGATAACTAGGTATATCTCATCCTTCTGGCAGAGTGATTTTATACTGTTTCCCTCAATGCCTCTTTGAGGACCCTCCATTTCATGTTATCTATAGGCCTCCTTCCTACCTTATCTTGGTTGGGTAGTTCCTAAAAATTCTCCGGTATGGGCTAACACTGCTGGAGCTCCCTGATGCAAACAGCACAGATCCAAACTTGGCACCTGTGTCATAGAAAGCTGGTAAAAGGCATGACTCTGCAATACTGAAAGGGAGCATACTCTGGCTAGAACAGGACTTAAGGCAATCCCATTCATCTAGCATCTAAGCTGGACGTTCTCTAGGAGAGCTGTTCCCTATTGTAGAACAGATTAAATTAGGGGTTACTATTCTCTCTCACCCTAAGCATTCATCCAAGTATTAAGGTGTCGAATTTTACACCTAGCAGCAGCTTTTTAGACCCAGTCTACATATATCACTGTATGGAAAAAGAAAAGGAAGTCTAGATAAAGGAAGAAAATCATTCAATCTCAAATGGACAGTTCATAACAGAGTCTATATTCAAACCCAGCCCACAGAGGTCAGGTAAATAGTTTGAGGTCATATGTCTAGTTGATAGCAATGCTGGGACTAGAATTATCTCCAATTTCAAGACTTTTTTCCACTACAGCCTCCCTCAACCATAGCTACCCTTAGTAGATTTCCCCACCCTGATTATGGATTCACTAATGCGTTTGCAGATATCTAGCTTCAGTGCTGGGGAAGAGGGTAAATGGAGCTACCTGGGAATGCTACTGACCAGGCCTGGTCTTCTTTGCTACAGTCCTATTTGCCTTGCCACCTAATTCCAGTTTCATGGCTTAAGCCTTTTAGTATTTCTCCTACCGAATCCCTCTCCCATGCATGATTACTATCTTGCTATTTCAGGTTTCTGTCTGGCTGGGTAAAATCTTCACTCTTTGTCCTGACACTGAGTTTTTCCTCTTTGATGTCATCTCATCTGCCTGGGGGGCTGGCTTACCTTCCTACCCGTCCATTGGCATCTCACTCAGTTCCTCCCACAGCTCCGTTTTTCACCATCGTCATACTTCCCACTTCCTCTCTCCTTCCCCTTTTCTTGGAACGATAGCTCCTGAATTTCTTGCCCCCACCCAAACTGGATGGCTTTTCTCCCTCCGCTTAAGGTGGGGGGACGAGCCGTGAAAGCCCCAAATGCCATCTTTCTTCTTATTTCCTATTTCCAGCACATATCCTATTTATAACTCTGCCTCCCTCTTAGCAGATTGACACAGCACTCTGCTTGGTTCCCAGAATAAATGCAATTCAAGAATAAGAGACAAGTCCAGGCTCCCAGGATTCTTCTGCAGTCAGGCACTGGTTAGGAGTTTTTCTGCCAGCATTTGAGAAATGTCTCTGAGGGCAGCTATGCTTCTCTGAGTCCATCTTCCGCTGTCCTGGAAATTCCTTCCATATAGGATTTTCTTCCTGGCAGATTTCCCTTCCTGATTATGTCTAGACCAAGCTTCTATTAAAGGTGGGTGTTATTCCCCTAACATACATTGATTATGCCATAAAAGATCCTTAAGAAATATTCGTTAGGTGAATGAATGTTGGCATACTAAGAACAGGTCATAACTGAGTTTGTGGGAAGCCAATAGAGAATTATAGCTGATCCACAAAGTCAACAATACATATAAAAATTCACATTTTTAAAACAAAA
The DNA here is from genome assembly GCF_002201575.2 of Neomonachus schauinslandi. Classification (NCBI taxonomy): domain Eukaryota; kingdom Metazoa; phylum Chordata; class Mammalia; order Carnivora; family Phocidae; genus Neomonachus; species Neomonachus schauinslandi. The sequence continues at coordinate 67,402,584 of NC_058403.1, read as the reverse complement.
ACCAATTTCTTATTACACCCAATGCCTCTGGTGTCCCCATCACCAAATCGTTATAAAACCTGAAGGAAGGAGCAACATTTACATTTACATTCCACTATTAGGAATTGTGCTTTGCTTAGATTATTTCATTTATTCTACAACCTCTGAAATAGGATTTTCATCCCCATCGTAGGTAACAAAACTGAGACTCAGGTAGGTGAGCACGCTTGCCCTAGAAAGAGTAAGTGGATTCTACCCAAGTCTATCTGCCTTCAAAGCTCACTTTAAGAACCTAAAGGGGATGCTCTGAACACAGCACGTGAGGCAGCACAGGCTGATGATCTCTGGTTCAGTCTGTGTCTCCCTGCTTAGTTCTTTCCTGCTTGACACATAGTAGGTGCTCAAACAAAAAATTTTAATTAAATTATCGGATACGCCATTTCAACTTAGTTTCTTAACATGGTATTCTAATATTCTGGGCTTGATGGAGACACTTCAGAGGAAATCCACCATCAAGCTTTAGAAGGTTGTCAGATGGGGATACACGGGCCCATGCTGTCTGTCTTCATCAAGGAAAACAGATACGGGATGAAAGCTCAGCAGGTAGGGTTTAGGTTAGAACTAAGGGAAACCTTATAAGACATCGGACCAGGCCACTGAGGAAGACAAAATATTTTGTCTGCAGATGCCATCTCTCCGGGATGAGTCGGATTCCTACCTGCTGGCAAGGCTTTGTTTCTGAGGGTCTGCAGAGGCACCAGGAGCTGCATCTCCTGCATTTGCTGCTGCAGAAACTGTCCTCATTCAGTGGCGTCCTCTTCATAGTAATGTGGAGTTGTTACTTCCTTTGATTGCTCTCTGATGCGTAGCTTTAATTGTATCCTTGCTTTTATGTAGAGAATAGAATCATATTCCCCAGAGGATAGCTAGGAAAACCCATTGCCAGCCTTGGAATACAAATAGGAGCCTGCCGAAAATGCTGCTTCATGGGTGGGCACAGGGAAAGGGAGATAAGGGAGGACAGCTACCTCCAAAGGTTGCGGGTTTATGCATGGAGGCTTTGCCGCCCCTAGTGAGCTCTTCTAGGGGTAGAAACAGCACCCGGGTTATTCGTAGGCAGCTGCCTGGAAATTGCATAGGAAATTTCCCATGCACAGGAAATTGCCTGTGAGGGAGGGTTTGTGTGGTGCTGAAAAGCTACCATCCCCCCAGAAAGCTGTCCCTCACCCATATATGAGCTTCTGTAGGCTAGCACCACTGTGGACATAATTATCTATTGACTGCCTCAATTTTTTATGCATGGTTCTCTATCACTGAGGTCATATTGTATGTTAGTTTTGTAGTCTACCTCCTTTAGTTAACACTGTGATTTATAAGCCTTGGTGGGGTGGAGGGTGCAGTAAAATGTAGGCATTTCACAGTGGAGAGTGACATCAGGCAGAATTGGCAGCAGTGACCAGCACTGCTGGGTTGGCTCCTGGGAACTTGAGTAGTCCTGTCCCACTGGGGTTTGGTTCACCCATTTATACAACTTCTTGGGGCAGTGGGCAGTGGTTGGTTCTAGGAGGTAGGATTAAAAGAGTTTTTTTTTTTTTTTAACTTCTCTCAATTTCTTTTATTTTCCGAATTTCATAATAAACCAGTATGACTTTTATAGTCAGAAAAAATTATTTTAAGTGTTTCCTCTTTCTGCTGCCAAGAAAGCAGTAAGGCATTAGAATCTGAATCAGCTGCAGTGAAGAAGACACCCAGGCTCATCTTATCATGCCTTAGGCTCCCCATCTGTGAAATGGAACAGCCACTCTGGACCCTCCCACAGTAGAGACTATAACACCATCTGTAACCTATATAGAAGGTGACATCACCCTTAGACAAGACGAAGAGAGAAGCAGCCCATTTCTGGGAGGTGGCCGAGCTTCATGATCCACTGCCCCGCACTGCTCCAAAGACTCCACGCCTGTCAAAAGAAGATCATTCATTCACCTTATTTGTGGTCAAAAGCTCCCAATTTAGGCACTGTTGAGAACAGATTGGAATCCAGGTATCTTTAGATCTTGAAAAAAGGGAGTCAAGCTACCTTCTTTTCCCATTGTCCATTTACAGGGCTAACATTCATTAGGTGTAAGAGACATGGTACCTAGGGACCACAATACTTTTAGAGGTCCAGGTCCACAAAAGTGTTTTAATAGATAATGTATTTGTCATTCCATCAACACAGTTGTAAAACATAAGCTTTCATATTTTTTGCCCATGAAGGCAAAACTGCCTAAGGCCCATGAAAATCATAATGTAGCCCTGTGCAGCCCATATCAGCCTTATATTTCCCAAGCCTTTCCATGAAATCAAGGTGGACTGTGGACCAGAATGCCTACCACTCCTCTCTATTCATCTTCTTCATCTTTTTGGTACAAAAAAAAAAAAGAACAACTTGGGTGTGGATTTTTGGCATGAAAATAACTAACCATTAGGTCAGACTGAGACCCCACAGCAGAATTAGGCAGATGAAGACATATTTAGCAGACAGCAGAAGAAATAGCTTTTTTAATTGCCCACACAAACAACCATTACAACACAGGAAGGATAAGAAGCAATAACTCTAAGAAATGAGCTGGCATTTCCCCCTCTTCTTGAGAATGATTACCCCTCATTCCTTAGGATAAGGTGTCTGTGAAATGCGAATATCCTCTTTAATAACTCTGGTCCTTCTTTTCAAATTAGAGCTATAAATAAATAAGTACAATTTGCAAACCATTTGATTACATCCCTGTACCTTCCCAAGATTCCCTGAGGAGGCACTTACACCAATTTGTGCATCATTAAATATTTAAATAAAAACTCGAGGTGAATTATGGGACAAAATGGCATTTATGAAGCACAGGTTTGGGCACAACGCAGCACCAAGTCTTAGACTCCGGCAGCAAGTAGAACATTGGGTCCCTGCAGACCAGCAATAGAACAGCTGAGTTCTGAAGGGAGAGAATCTTGGTTTCAAGGGAGGAAGCCAGTACAGAAACCCCCAGTTTTACTCCGAGTCCCTTATTCAGCAGCCACAAATACACAGAATGCCACCAGGAACCAGGAAGTGAGCACACAATGCAGCCGGGCAGCCAATCTCACGTCTCAAAGCCCAGGCCTCCGTTGGTTTAAAAACGTTGTGCAAAAGTTGATTCAAATCACCCCAAATACCTATGGTATGAAAGAAAGGAATTTAAATTAAGAACACTTTGTCTGTGAAATCAGGTGATCTTTCAATACATTTTATCATGATTTTCCTTGGCAAATGTTCATCAAGCACGGCTCTATGCCAAGAGGGTGTGCATGATAAGTTAAAATAGCCTCCACCCACAGGAATTTGCGATGTGTTTGGGAAACGCGGGAAATTCTAGATGTAAATGGATCACAGCAGTATTGGGCGTACACCCTGGGTGGCACGGGAGCAGTCCCTACTGTAAGTTCTGTGTGGGCACCGGGGGAAAGGCAAATCCTCAAGTGACTGCCGAGGCACTGAGGATCCAGCAGGAAGCAGATGGCACACTCAAAGGATTTAACTAGAGAGACTTTAACTAAGGAAATACTGACTGAGATGTGGGCAGACATAAGCCAGCTCATCACAGTGGTGAACGCAGGGACTAGCAACAGTGGGAAGTCATTGCCACCGTTGGCCTGAAGGGTCCCTGGTGCAATGGAAGAGGGGATGCTCTACACGAACTGAGGCCATCGAGGGACAGGAAGCTCAGGCTGAGACTGGGACGTAAAGACCCAACCTGTGGTCACCTGTTGACACCTCCCATAGGCCAAATCTACCCAGGAACTAGAGGGCAAGGGAGCTAGGAGACACAGTCCTGGGGCACAGATTAGAGCAGAGAGCGGACCCAGAGGGACAAATGGACTAACCCAGCCTACAGGCTGGGCACCGTGCTTCAAGCTTTAAGAGAAAGGGTCAGTTCTTGGCATAGAAATGAAGGGGGAGGGCATCTGAGGCAGAGGAAGACAGGCATATATATAGGTAATGGGAAATACTTTTTTTCTGCCAGGAAGTAATGTATACAAAGTGCATTTTCTTAAGAAGAGTTAGGCTATAACATTCAGGAAACTTGGAGGAAGAGACACAAAGCAGGGTTTCTCAATCTCAGCACTATTGACATTTTGGGCTGGATGAGTCTTTGTTTGGGGACCGCTGTGAGCACTGTAGGATGTTTAGCAGCATCTCTGGCCTCTGCCCACTAGATGCTGGCACCCACTCGCAGGTGTGGTAACCGAAGCTATCTTCAGACATTGACAAATTCTTCTGGGAGACACAAAATTGCCCCCAGTGGAGACACTGGGAGAGGAAAGGAAAGAGACCCAAGAAGGGAGACAGCTGGTGAAGCACAGTGCAGACAGGAGAAGCACAGTACTAAGGGCTTAGACTCAGTGTGGCTCAGTGACACTGACAAGGAAAGGACCAATGCCGCAGACGCTGTGTAGGGGGAGCAGGCAGGCTGCATGAGGAGGGGCAGAGGGGGTGGTGGCGGGTGACTTCCGTTTGTAGATTGGGTCACGAGGAGGATGATGCCTCTAAGGCAGAGCGAGGAATGTGTGAGGCTGGCCTTGGGGAAGGATGATGTCTTCTGGGAACTTGTTTGAAGGAAGCCCAGGGCGTTTAGACAAGGGACTGAGTTGAGGAGGGAGGCTGGGACTAGAGGTGCGAATTTGAGTCATCTACAGAGAGACAGGCTTCTCTCCTCCTATGGATAGAAGTTCTCCGGGAGGAAGGTAGAGAAGCCAACCACTGAAGTTTTCTTTCTTTTTTTTTGGCGGGGCACAGGGTGATGTGCATATTTAGAATAATGTGAGATGGAAATAGCAGGCGCCAGAGGCAGGAAAATTAGGCAGTTTTCTGTGGCGGAAGGCAGTGCAGCCCAGTGCCGGTCCCTCTCACCAGCCCATCCACCCCAGGGCTATGTCTACCACAAGAGATCACCCTCCACTAATGTGGGAACAGTCCTGAGGAGAATCAAAGCTGCCACAGAAGGCACAAGTCTCAAGACAAAAGAGGAGCCTTGTCTAGCCCCGCCACACACACACATAGTTAACAGTCCTCTATCTTCTTAAATCACTCAAATCCTGAAAGAAGTAGACTTTGATTAGGTGGACATTTTCACTTACGTGGAATAAACAGTTTGTTCTTCATTAAGTGAGCAGTTATAGGAAGTGTTGTTCCCCTAGAGTCCTGAAGGAAAGGTTACACACAGAGGTAGCAGCAAGACCTGAGGATCCAGATCAACAAAGGGTAGCCATGCTTATCTGTCTCTGTCGTTCTCTCTGAAGATGGTGTACCTTCTTGTTTTTTCCCTCTCCCAAAGATGCATTTTGTGGTAGGCAGAATTCTAAGATGGCCCCTAAGATTCCAGCCCCCTGGTGTACATGCCTTGTATAATCCCATCCCTTTGAGTGTGGGTGGGACCTGTGGATGTGATGGGATTATCATTCCCATGATTAAGATTATGTGGCAAAAGCAAATTTTCAGATGTAATTAAGGTCCCTAATTAGTTGACTTTGGGTTTCTCAAAAAGGATATTGTCCTGGGTGAGCCTGACCTGATCCGCTGAGCCTTTAAAACAGATGGAAAGAAAGCAAACCGCCATGTTGTGAACTGCCATGAAAGACCGCGTTGCTGGGACCAGAGGGAGGCTTGTAGGAGCTGAAAGTGATTCCTGGCCAACAGCAAAAAAGAAAAAGGGGACTTCAGTCCTATAACAACACGAAACAGAATTCTGCCTACAATCAGTGAGCATGAAAAAGGACCCCCGAGCCTCATACAAGCTCATAGCCCCAGCCAACGCTTGTATTTTAGCCTGGTGAGACCTTTAGCAGAGGGTCCTGCCCTGGGGACACTGAGACCATAAATTTGTGTTGTTTTTTAGCTACTATGTTTGTCGTAATTTGTTATGTAGCAAAAGAAAATGAATGCATGTATGACAAGAAACTATGTCCACAGGGTGGACTGGCTCCATGAGGAGACTGACAACCACACCACACAGCTGAGCCCCACAAGTATGCGTGGCCTGGGCAGGCCGACTGTGGTGTGACCCTTGCTGTTCCCCAGACCAAGCTTCCCCATGATCCTAGCAGGCCATAACTCATTTCCTCCTGTGAAATGGCCAACTTAAGATCTGAAAAAGTGGGCGCCTGGGTGGCTCAGTTGGTTAAGCAACTGCCTTCAGCTCAGGTCATGATCCCAGGGTCCTGGGATCGAGTCCCGCATCGGGCTCCCTGCTCTGCGGGGAGCCTGCTTCTCCCTCTCCCACTCCCCCTGCTTGTGTTCCCTCTCTCACTGTGTCTCTCTCTGTCAAATAAATAAATAAAATCTTAAAAAAAAAAAAAAAAAGATCTGAAAAAGTGAACCACAATATAAGCCACACAGGATAGGTAGAACTTACCTTCTGAGCTGAGATAGCTGTGGCCCCAAGGCTGGTAAGGATTCCTACCCATGGCACCAGGTGTGTCCCTTTCTTGGCCAAATATAACTTTAGCCCCTCAGAGACTGAGCTAGCAAAGCTGAATGGACACTGATGTATCACTTCTCAGGAGGGCCTCTTAGAAGCAGGAAGGAGAAGGAAGAAAGGTGGAAAGAGAAGAAGAAAAGAATTTTATTCAGCAAACAAATATTTATAGTGCTCATCACATGTGTAGCCTTATTCTAGGCCCCAGCAGCATACAGTGAATAAAACAAAAACCCACGCACTCCAGTGAGAGAATATAGACCAATTAATAAAACAAAAATTTAAAAATATAGTACGGAGTGATAATAAAGCAGAGGAGGAGTTGGAAGGGGAAGGGTTTGGAAAGGGATATCAGGAGTATAGTTTGGAGGGGCTCCTGGGTGGCTCAGTTGGTTAAACATCTGCCTTTGGCTCAGGTCATGATCTCTGGGTCTCGGGATCGAGCCCCGCATCCAGCTCCCTGCTCAGTGGGGAGTCTGCTTCACCTCACCCTCTGCGCTCGCTCTCTCCCTCAAATAAATAAATAAAATCTTTTTTTAAAAAGGGTATAGTTTGGGACATGTTAAGTTTGAGAAGCCTATTGGACACTCAGTGTGCTATCAAGTAGACAGTGGGATATTCTAGTGTGGAGCGTGGGGAAGAATTGGGGCTGGAGATATCAATTTAGTATCTAAAACATAAGACCAGATGAGATAAAAAAGGAGTACATGTGGATAAAGAAGAAGTCCAAGGGTAAATCCTGGGGCCCTCTGACATTAAGGTATCACAGAGAGAAGAAAGAACCAGAGTCAGAGTTCAGGCTTCTGTAACAAAATACCACAGATTAGGGGGCTTAAACAACAGACATTAATTTCTCACAGTTCTAGAGGCTGGAAAGTGCTGGCAGAGTGGTTCCTGGAAGGGCCCTTATCAAGGTTTGCAGAGAGCCACCTTCTTGCTGTATCCTCACATGTCAGAGAAAGCAAGCTCATCTCCCTCTCTTCTTAAAAGGACACTAAACCCATCATAGGGACCCACTCTCATGACCTCATCTAAGCTTAATTACCTCCCAAAAGTCCTACTGTCAGATCCCAACACATTAGGATTTAGGGCTTCAACATATGCAATTGGGAGAGGGGGCACAAACATTGAGTCCTCAGCAACTAGCAAAAGAGATGAGAAGGAAGAGGCAGTGAGGAAGGAGAAAAACCAAGAGAGTGTGATGTCCTGCAAAGAGTTTCAAGGATCTCCCACCCTCTGCCTCTCAGAAGAAAGCAACTTCCCTGAATTCTGTGGTTATCATTTCCTGTAAAGTCATATTCTCTTCATTATATTCTGTTGTATTTATTACTGATAGATCAAGGAAGACCTTACCTCTGTCCTTCAACCTACCTTCTGCAGACGGACATCAGACCACTTTGGTCAGTATCACAAAATTCCTCTCTTACATTTAACCTGCCACACTAAAAGTCCATTTTTCATCTTCCATCTCCAGCTGGCCACTGCTTTACCAGAAACACCCCTTCTTTGACATCAAGATCATTATTATTCATTCCTCTCTGTATAACGTCCTCCACATGAAAGCAGGAATAGACAAGCACACCTTCTTTCCTCCTAAGCACACGGAACAGACCCCATTGGGGTCTTTTTCTCCTGGAAGACACACCTGCAACTCTCAAACCTGGAAGATGCACCTGTAGCACTCAAACTCCAGCCTCCCCCTCTAGTCCTAAGGCAGGTGCCAATGTCTGGTGGCCCCTCCACAGGGGGCTCAGGAAGGCAGGTGACGGCCAGTGGTTAGGTTCCTTTTGTCCCCAAATCACCTATGGGCAAGTGGCCACCCCCAGATCATCCAGGACTGTCCAGGAATACAACAAGGACCTGCAAAACTTTGACAAATGCCAACAGACTGAGCCCTTTACAAATGGATGACAGCAGGTTCTGAAAAGCCTTCTGCATACATAAACCAAACACCCAGCCCCCGTGCTTACTCACTGATGCTTGAAATTGCTTTAAGGAGAGAACGGCTTTCATCTCACAACTAGAGAAATCTTTGAAGCCCTGGACGAACTAACTCAGTGATTTAGACTAGCAACACGCTAGTGTGTAAAAGGCCCTTGATGATGCAAGGGCCACTTTTAAAAATGAGTGTTAAGTAAAAAAAAAAAAAGTGTTAAGTGACAAGAGGTGTAGCAGAGAAAGATGGGGCTTTTCTTGTCTGCTTGGTGAATATCTTCCTTCTTTCCCTGTTGCCTCAGGCATCTCGAGCTCTGTGCATGTCCACGCTAACTCTGTCCCCCTGTCTTAGCATTATAGAGATTAAGGGTGAGGAATCTGGAACCACGCAACATAGGTTCAAATCCTAACTCTATCACTTGCTGTGATCTTGGGCAAGTTACTTGACCGCTCTGTGCCGTTTCCTCACCTGTAAAAACGGAGATGATAATAGTACTTGCCTCATGGGGAGATTGTAAAGATTAATATGTGTCATGCACTTAGGGATCATTTTGGCACACACACACAAAAGCACTGCAAGTGCTTGCTACTATTATTCGCAAAGGCTCCTCCTCACCTGCCCACTTTCCACAAGCCAAAAGATCATTTTAAGCTCCTCCACTTCTGCTCTCTAATATACAAAGCCCACTGTAAATTGCCACTTTGCCAAAGCCCATTGAAATCCCCTAGGTTTCCTAACGCCCCCAGCGCTAACCTTAAACAGCCAGGCCATCCGGTCCTCCCACCACAAGCAAAGCCCCCGCAGTTCTCCACTCTCCCAACCCTGCGGATCCGAACTTCCGCAACCCAGACTCCGCGGAAGGCCTAGAGGGCTGGGGTGGGACGGGGCGCGACGGGGCGGGGCGCGACGGGGCGGGGCGCGACGGGGCGGGGCGCGGCGGGGCGGTGGCTCTGTGACGTCGCGCCCGGGCCCCGCCGCCGCGGTTGCCAGGCGACGGCCAAGCGCTAACAAAGCCTGGTTGGTCCCGCCCCACCTCCCCAGTCCCTCGAGGCCGAAGCCGGTACCGTCTTTCCCCGCCCAGGTTCTGCGGCTTTCTCCTCCGCCAAGGGTGCGTGGGACTGGATCTGTCCCCACGCCTCCCGCCTGAGGCCAGACGCGAGGTGTCGCCTCGGATCAGACAGCCCGTTTGGGAGCGAGCCTCAGGTAGCAACCCTAGAGGGGAAGTGGATGGAGGGAGGTGCCCTGAGCGCCTCTAGGGCTGCGCGGGGCTGAGGGAAGAGTCCTGCCCATGGGCCCATCTGGATTCTGAATCCTTCCTTGTTCACAGAGCAAGAGGAGAGGGCTGTGATCTTTAAGAGAATGTGATCATGGGTGATTATTGCTCTCTGCCCAAACTGTATGTATGTTTTGTTCCCAGAGCTACTATTTTATGATTTCTTACACAGAGGACAGTGATTTGAAACCATAACAGAATCTGGGATCAGAGCCCTCTCCAGACTAGCCAAATCACTTTCCCCCCCCCCCATATCTATGGGGGGATTGTCATGAAGATTAATGGGTGTGAGTAACACTTTAAAACTGCTATCAATCTTTCATTTTCCTAATATCTATTGATCACTGACTGTGTTCCAGGCTAGGCATTACGGATTCCATAGTGAGCAGAAACTGACTGTCCCTACCCTCATGTTTAGTCTATTGGAGGTGGCAGATGTTAATCGAAGAACTACACAAATACTATGAAATTAGAGCAGAGCTACATGCTGCCAAGGAGTGGTACGTAAGTGGTGCTCTGGGAAAGTGTAATGGAACTGACAGGTCAGGGAAAGCTGAGCTGAGATCTAAGAACATGCGAAAAAGTGGGGGGTTCATTCCAAGCAAGAGTAACCATGTGTCTAAAACCCACCATCTCCTATTCCAAGCCCAAACAAGTACATTCAATTCCCTGGTCCTTGGTTCCCAGAGCTGTTCATAGAAACTGCCTCTAAGATTCTGGTGTTGGAGCCTTTAATTCATGTAACTGCAGCCTTTCGTTATTATAACTGAAGCTCTGTCTAGCCTACACCAATAAAACCAAAAAAGCAATTCCAGAAACGAATCTATATCACGTACTTGATAAGACCTATATTCTTCAGCATCCAACACATATGCGTTGACCTGCCATTCCACATTGGGAGGCATGTAGGCTTCACACAGAAAAAAGGAAATCTATTGAATTTTAAAGAGTTGTGGGGGCCTGGAACAAATAAATAAGGCCTACCCTACTGAGAGCTTTAGGAGTAGAAAAGCACTTTATAAAACATTAGAATCATGGACTATTAAGATAAAATGGACCTCTCTTCACTCCTTTTATCTGATGTGAACAAATGATCTATATTGCTCAAAGGCAGAAAAGTTGGGCTCTGGTGCCTCTTCAACCTAACGAGTCTATGATTCTAAGTACATGGAACTCCTGAGAGTACATGGAACTCCTGAGAGTAAAAGGGAACATGGGAGGAGAATCTGACCTGCCCCTCCTTCGGTGTTTTCCATTTACCACAGTGCCACCATCGACCCAGTCATCCAAGCTTGAACAGTGGGGAGTCACCCTACACTCCTTCTCCCACAGTGGTTACCAAGTCCTATAGCTCCTGCCTCTCTTATCCCTCCCCATTGCAACTCCTAAAAGGCAATGATGCTCTCAAGAGTTGTTGCCAAAAGTGCCGCCATATTCTTTTAACCAGGCTCCCTGCCTGAAGCTTCACTCCACTCCCCTCAGCCCATCTATACAGCTGTTGATGGATCAGTGTGTGTTTCACGGTCCAAGAGAGAGAAATCAGATACAAGCTTAACAAAGAAAGTTCAACATAAAGAATTTTTAACTACAATGGGATTGGAGTAATGGAAGATTAGCTAGTAAGATGTAAAGAGAGATCTAAAGTATACAGGAATCGGGCGCCTGGGTGGCTCAGTCGTTCAGCGTCTGCCTTCGGCTCAGGTCGTGGTCCCAGGGTCCTGGGATCAAGCCCCGCATCGGGCTGCCTGCTCCGCGGGAAGCCTGCTTCTCCCTCTCCCACTCCCGCTGCTTGTGTTCCTGCTCTCGCTATCTCTGTCTCTGTCAAATAAATAAATAAAATCTTAAAAAAAAAAATCTACAAAATAAAGTATACAGGAATCACTCATATAAGGAGCAACCACTATCCTGGAGACAGATCACCCAAGAAGGAGCTGACTTCCCAAGAGCTTGTCAAAGAGGGCGTGGCCAGAGTTCGTGAGGTGTTAGGCAGGCAAAAATCCACAGTCTAGAATGCCAAGGAAGCCATTTATGAAAAGAATATGACCATGGGTGATTATTGCTGTCTGCCCAAACTTAGTGGCAGCACTCTGCTCCACAGCTTCCCCAGAGAGGGGCCGGGGAAGCTGGTGGCCCGTGGGTACCGCTGGCTGCCATGTACAACAGCAGTGAGACATGCAAGAGCTCACACACTGCAGGAACCAGAGGCTGGAGGAGCTGTGCGCTACAGGACTGCGGCACTGCAGAGACCACATATGCTCCTGATGCCCAAAAAGTGGAGCATGTGGATCCCACAAGAGAAACCCCTTCCTCCTCCAGTATCCCTACCGACAGAGTTTGACGTGCCAACTGACAAAGGAGAAATATTTAAAGGACCTAATTCCATTTTTCCTGCGGAGGCAACGCAGGGTATATTTGGAGCTGAGAGGCGGTAAATTGATAACTGGCATATCAAGCTAACACCAAGTCTGATTTGTGACTCTTGTGCTTAAATCCTCAGTGACTCCCTATTGCCTTCAAGATAAACTTCTCGGGCGCCTGGGTGGCTCAGTTGCTTGGGCGGCTGCCTTCGGCTCAGGTCATGATCCTGGAGTCGCGGGATCGAGTCCCGCATCGGGCTCCCTGCTCAGCGGGGAGTCTGCTTCTCCCTCTGACCCTCCCCCCTCTCATGCTCTCTCTATCTCATTCTCTCTCTCAAATAAAAAAAAAAAAGATAAAGTTCTCAAACCTTAGCACAGCATCCCAGGCCTTCAATATTCTGGACTTGGGCTATAGTCCCAGGCCGAGGCACAACTACTCCAGCTCCGCCCACCCTAACCCTCCATAATTACTCACAGTTCCCTGAATTTGCCACATTCTCTGATGCCTCCACACTTTTGTCTAAGGAGTCGTGGCCACAAAAAAATTCCCTCCTTGTTCTCATCAGTAAATAGATGCTTAATGAGTGCCTGCTCTATACCTGGCACTATTCTGGGGCCTGAGAATACAGCAATGAACAAACCAGGCTTCCCCAAGTCTCTATTCAAATATCATCACTCTTCGGGAAGTATTTTCTGATGACTTTCTCCTACCTGCCAGTGTTAGATGTCTTACCTGGGAGATTCTGTTTTCCTCTATCTATGCAGACTTTTTTAACACTTATCCTATTTTATTTTATTTTTTTAAAGGTTTTTATTTATTTATTTGAGAGAGAGAGAGAGAGAGAGCACGAGATGGGGGAGGGTCAGAAGGAGAAGCAGACTCCCCGCTGAGCGGGGAGCCCGATGTGGTACTCGATCCTGGGACTCCAGGATCATGACCTGAACCAAAGGCAGTCACTTAACCAACTGAGCCACCCAGGTGCCCAACACTTATCCTATTTTAATCACTTGTTTTTCTATCAGTCTCTTCTTCTAGCCTAGGAGCTCTCTGAGGGCAGGGTGTATGACTCATTTATTTCCGTATCCCACTATTCAGCACTAGTCCTGATACATAAGGTTTTATTGGAGTAATTACTTGCTCAGGATCACATAATTAGTCAAAGATAGGCCTAGGGCCAGAATCCTGGTCTCCTGTCTAATAGCCAAGAGTGCTTCTTCACTAGTATGGGTGTTATAGCTCATCTAGCTATGAAGGACAGTTTGTTGGAAGAGACAAGTGTAATGTTGAACATCATCAGAAATGGTAAAGGAAACAGGAAAAAAACATAGCCCTCTCCTTTTTTTTTAAGATTTTATTTATTTATTTGAGATAGAGTGAGAGAGAGAGCACAAATAGAGGGAGCAGCAGAGGGAGAGGGAGAAGCAAGCCCTCCACCGAGCAGGGAGCCTGACTCAGGGCTCGATCCCAGGACCCCAGGATCATGACCTGAGCCAAAGGCAGACACTTAACAGACTGAGCCACGCAGCTGCCCTGATAGCTCTCTCTTATATTGAAAACTATGGTGCGTTCCCTCCAAGCCCTCACATATTGGAGTTTCTGAATCATAGGAATGCTATAATGAAATCAGAAGAGGGAGGCCAAGTAAAAGGAGGAAAATGATGTGGGAGTATTCTGACATTTCACTCTGAAGAAATGAAGGCTAATCAACTAATGAAAGATTGTGTTAAGGTGGCCCCAGGTTTGTACACCAGATCCCCAAATTGGGGGACGTATTGCACAACTTTAGAGAGCACAGTTTATATGGCAGTCTGTAAATGGTGTCACTGGGCTTGTGGACCATGATATGAACATGGGGGATTTAAAATATGAGCATGGCTAGGTTAAGATAAATCAAAAGGGATACCTGTTCACTTGTGAAATGATAAGTATGTGGAACTCATAACTTCCAAGAAGTGGTATTAGCATGATATATAAGCAATTTTGATAGATTTGCTGATAACAAAGCCAAAAACTCCTGCTCAAAAAAAAGGATAAGGTCAGGTAGGACAGCTCTTAGCAATATTGCTGTTGGCATCCGCTGCTAGGTTGGCTTGACCGTGGATTAAGCCCCGGATAGAAAATGATCCAGATTTCTGTGAAATAAAGTTGGAAAGGCAAAGCTAATATGAATAAGATGAATTGTGGAGAACTTGAAAGTCAGGCAGTACATCATTTTGATGAGAAAAGAAATGAAGATCCACTAAAAATTTTTGAGAGTGATGTGATAATGTGAGTGGCTAAGACATGTTACCTGGGAAAACTAAGCCTCAGTTTCCTGGCATTGGGAAAATGATTATAATATTAGAACCTTCCCACCCATAGGGTGTTGTGAAGATTAAATGAGATAATGAATGAGCAATAACTGCTTGTAGGCATTTCTTATGCTGGCCATCCTTCCATTCTCTGCAACTGTATGGAATATAGTTAGACAATTACCATATTTCCAGGACAAAAAATTAGGACATACTCTGACAAATAATTTTTGTTCCACTTCAACGTGCTAAAAATGTACTTTTCATGATGCAAATGGGAATATCCAGGATAGTTCAGTGATTTAGGGGGACAGCAGGATGTAGTATTTGAGACAAGGGTTGTCCTAGAGAAAATCCATAATGTGTCTCTGCATTATTTAGAGAGAAGGAGGCAGTACGATACAGTGTGAAGAGAGCAATAGTGTAGACCCAGATTCTTGCATCTGCTCCAACATAAACTGTTACCCTGTGCCAATCACTTCATCTCTCTGTACATCAGTTCTCTTGTTGGTAAACTGAAGATCTTAAACTACATTGTAAGTCAAATTAAGCTCCTTCCTTTTTTAATTTTTATTTTTAAAAATATTTTTAATTTATATATTTGAGAGAGAGGTATCAAGAGAGAGCAGGAACGGGGAAGAGGGAGAAGCAGGCTCCCTGCAGAGCAGGGAGCCCAAGGCAGGGCTGGATCCCAGGACTCTGTGATCATGACCTGAGCCAAAGGCAGATGCTTAATCGTATGAGCCACCCAGACTCCCCAAACTCCTTTTTTTTTTTAAAGATTTTATTTATTTATTTGAGAGAGAGAGACTGAGTGAGAGAGAGCACACATGAGAGAGGGGAGGGTCAGAGGGAGAAGCAGACTCCCCACCGAGCAGGGAGCCTGATGCGGGACTCGATCCTGGGACTCCAGGATCATGACCTGAGCTGAAGGCAGTAGCCCAACCAACTGAGCCACCCAGGCGCCCCCCCCCCCCTTTTTTTTAAAGGTGTTTCCTTTTTGTTTTCCTAACTGAGTTTTCTTAAAAAAGCTCATCAGGGACTGAAGTGGGGAATGAAAGAGAAAGATGGATCAAAAATGGCCATGATACATCAGATAAGGCAATTGAGAGAGTAAAAGTCTGTCTGGGGCGCTTTTATGGGAGAGGAGAACTCTATAGTAGGTAGCTGGTGGATACAACTGCAGCGTCGTTGAGAGTCTACCATGGGAATTTGGGAGGCATCAGAGTAGAGCTCTGGTTGAAGCCAAGAAAATGGGCCTTATCTCCAGCTAGAATGTAGTAGGGTACAGTAGCTCAGGAGTCCAACTGCAACAACTTTTAAAACTCTAGGGAAAAATAAAAAATATATATATACACTCCCCACTCACAGGCTCCCCACCCAGGACCCTAGGATCATGACCTGAGCCAAAGGCAGACATTTCACGACTGAGCCACCCAGGCACCCCTAGAAAATACATTTTTAAAAACATTGTAGAGAGAGTGGAGAGCTTTAGAAGCAATGAGGACTAGATGGATTAAAATTCCAGGGGGGCGTGGATCCCCTCCAAGGTGAGCTGACGATCACAAGCCATTTTTTTCCCCTGGGGCCATTTGGCAACTCTGGCTGTGGACTGAGGATTGTGCTTGACCCTTACAGAGCAACTATACTGGGGGCAAGAGAAGCCGGCAAGGCTTTTGGTAGTCAAAGAGCAGTGGCATGACAGATTAGAAATTTTCGGTACCCCAAACACACTTTAGTTTTTACACGTCTGACATATAAATTTAATACTGGGCATGCAAATGGAGCATGAAAATGTGTTTAGATAGATGAAGGTAGGCAAAGGATTGCAGTGTGGATTCATTCTGACATTCTTGGACTCACTCAGGTAGGAAATGGCTTCGTGTTCTAAAAGTGAGGACAATAGTTGGGAGGGATGCAGCCTTGGGCGGAAAGTCATTCAGTGGAAATTAAATAAGAAATAGAATCGTTGGAGAAGCAGGAGTGAAGGAGTTTGAGAGTAAGAGAGAGGCGTGGTTGGATTGTGCTGCCCTGGATGATATTGTAAAGATTATTATACTGTTACTGTTTTATAAAATAAAAATAGATTAGTAATAGATTACAATTTTTCTATTCTTTCAAATTCACTCAGCAGATCTCAATCTTAGAATCACATGACGATCTTAAAATTTGCTCATGCTTTGGTGTTTTATAGGTGTCAGAAATCTTAAAGACAACCCCCCGCTTAACAACCCAGCAAGCAATTTCAATTCTCATGACAGAATCCCAGCTCCTATTAATAAATTAGTACAAAGTTACGCTGCCTTCGAATGTTTCCTCAGTAAGGGAGTTTCTGCTAGTGATTAGTCAGATGTTCCTACTTCTTTCCCTGGGCTCCTGTTTTCTTTAGAAAGTACCAGGTGTCTTTGGCCTGTGGGATATTCTGTGAATCCTATTTGCCTGCAAAAAACAAGACATTTATTCACTTTGCTAATTTGTGTCAAACTTTCTTGCTGGCTTCTAATACTCTAAGTGAGCAATATAAACTAGAAGCTAATTTTTCCTTTAACAACCAGTATTTTTACAGTTTACTTTCTAATGAACATTCTTTTTAAATTATATAAATCTCAGCGTATACTAGAAATTGATCTCAATAATCACCAGAATTTCTTCTGTAACACAGAATCTTAAAACACTGCAACTTAAACACTGAAAGAAAACTTAAAAGCTTTTCAACAGAAGTACTTGAGCTTCCTCAACCTTTTTCATGTCATAGCACACAAAGAAATTATGTAATGCACACACTGGGGTAAACTGCTGGGTATTGGGAGGTTTTTATGGCGCTTATACAAAAATTCAATATATTTTTATTACATAATTATAATAAAAAGTAAAATACAGAGTAACAGTAAATATATAACTGTTTAATTTGAATGAAACTCCCAAATAAACATTTTAAAGCTTTTTAAAGAGAAGTCAAGCTTGCTTTCCTATCAGGAGCTTGCTATATATCAAGTTTTGTGTTGAAACAAATACATGAGGTTCCCGACAAAAATCTTTCAATGATGTTCTCTTCAAATTCTTATTTAGAGTTACCATCAGTGGAAAAGTTTGCCTCACAGATGGGTCTTGGCAAATAGTAGAAGGGTATTTACTGATTTTTCTCCAGTTGACAGAAACTCCTTTCTCACTATTAACCAGAATCTGGATCATTTAGTTCCTTCCTTCTTTCACTGAAATTCTCGTGATTACATGAAAAGATTTCTAATGCGCTTGAACTTTTTCATATCATGTATTTCCAAATAATGTGACACTTAACAGATGTTTTGCTGCTAGTCTTCTTTAGGACTGAAGCTAGAATATCAGTTAAACTCCCCACTGAACTGCATGTGACCTTACATTTCCTTTCAACCCATGAGCATTGTTGGTATACTTATTTTCACACACTCCTTGAGATTTTGATTAAATTCATTCTGGTGCTCAAAAATGTCAAGTAAGCCAATTTGCTGAAGACAATACTCTCCTCAACAACTCTGCAATAAAGATCATTGACTTTTTTTTTTTAATTTTTCTTTTAGCTCCTAATCTCTAGAGAAAAAGCTTTTCCTTTCCTAAGTACATTGGTAGGAAACAGCAGTTTCTTCACATAAAGCTGAAAACAGAGGGAACCAGAACGGCTTGGATTTTATTAGTAACATCCTTTAAGGTGGAATTCACATTTACAGGGGAACTACAGACAAGAGCTCATTGTGGACAAAACAGTGTCTTCCTTGCATCCCAGGCATTGAGAACATGGAGAGCAGATAAGATGGAAAGCCTTCCCACCTTCCTGTCATCACAGATTTCCCACCAGTGCAGGAACTGCTGTGCTTGCATAATCTAGAACATCTGATTTGTTTTAAAGTACTTAGTTACTACTCCACATACATCATCCTGAATAGTTTGTTTGGGTACTTTTTGGCAAAACAATCCACATTCTTCCAAGCATTCTTCTCCAGGGATTCTAACTAGTGCTATTAACTGAACACAGTGACTTAACATCCGCAGATTCACCACTCCGCAAGGAAATGCTTGGATTAATTAGTCTTGTACAGAATGTCATCAATGCATCTTCTAAGAGTATTATTCCAGAGTAGCATTTATATATTTCCTTGGCTTCATATGGTCCCAAATGTGTGGTCATTTCCCAGGCAGGTTGGTAAAATGAGTTATCCTATAATTGTGGGAGATATTTTGGCTTTAGTTCCTAATTATGGGACCTTTTAATTAGCTTCTTGAATCTGATTTGATGTAAACTACTGTTGTAAATACCGTTGTAAACAGTTTCCTAAAACAGTGGTTTTCAAAGTGGGTTTAAGGGACTTCAGAGGAGCCTTGAGACTTTAGTGAGTAGGAGTCCATTGAAGTTAAAACTATTTTTGTAATAATATTAAGACATGGTATGCCTTCTTCACTCTTTTCCTTAAGAGTATACAGTGGAGTTTTCCGGAAGCTACATGATGTGTGATATTATAACAGATTGAATGCAAAACAGTTATGAGAATCTGACCATCTTCTATTAAGCCAGACATTAAGAGATTTGCAAAAAATGTAAAACAATGCCACGCTTCTCATTAAGGGTTTTTTTTGTTTCTGGAAACTATAGTTACTTTTCATTGAAATGTTACTTATGTTGATATGTAAAGGATTTATTATTTTAAAATTAATATTTAAATTTTTGCTTTAATTTCTAAAATGATAAATATTGATAGATATAACCCATATTAACAAAAGCTCTTTGGGATCCTCAGTAACTTTTAAGGGGTCCTGAGACCAGAAACTTTAAGAATTATCCTCTTAGGAAACTATCTGTGTAATATAGACATTTTCTGTTAAGGCCCTGGCATATTTTTTCTGGCACCATTTTCTCATTTGATAACTTTTCCATGAAAATAAGATACTGAGGCAGACAAAGAAAAAAATTATCAGAGCAAACAACTCTAAATTTGAAATTATCCTAAAAATAATAGATATTAATAAAAAGGATTACTACTTAATTTTAAGTTATACTTTATGGTAGGAAAGTAAATAATATATTGAAAATGTTAAGGAGACTATGGGCCTTTTTGACCATAACAAATCAATTTGCAAAGAAAATAAGGTGGTCCATTTTCTTATGAATATTTTAAAATAAATCACATAAAATTTTGAAAAATTAAGCATTTGATTAGTAAGGTGGGAATTCTGAAAATATTATTTTATAATCAAAGTGCTAGATTTCTTTTTTTTTAAAGATTTTATTTATTTATTCATGAGAGAGAGAGAGAGGCAGAGGGAGAAGCAGGCTCCCCGCAGAGCGGGGAGCCCGATGCGGGACTCGATCCCAGGACCCTGGGATCATGACCTGAGCTGAAGGCAGACGCTTAACCGACTGAGCCACCCAGGTGTCCCGCTAGATTTCTTTTTTAAAAAAGATTTTATTTATTTATTTGAGAGGCAGAAGGAGAGCACGCGCACGCGAACCAGAGCCTGAGCACAAGGAGGGGGAAGGGCAGAGGGAGAGGGAGAAGCAGGCTCCCCACCAAGCAGGGAGCCCCACATGTGGCAACATGGGGCTCAATCCCAGGACCCCGAGATCAGAACCTGAGCTGAAGGCAGACGCTTAACCAACTGAGCCACCCAGACGCCCCAAAGTGCTAGATTTCTAAGCATATAAACAACTACTTATAATCAAGTGGAGTTAAAATATTTTGAAAAATATTTTTCATGGGATATTAAAGAGCTTCAAACCTCTTTACTAAATCAACTAAATTATTTTCCATTATTATTTGTTTTTAGAAACATTTTTTATTTCTATAAACAAGTAATATCATTACAAAATTTCATTAAGAATCAGATTTTGAATATTTTACATCAAAAGCCAAGAATAACTAACTATATAAATCAAGTCACAATTTCAAACAAAGAGCAAATGGTGATGATAATGATGAAGCATGTATGCCTCTTTGTTGGGAGAAAATACAAAAAATAAGCAAATTAAATGAAGAACTACGTGTTTGAAACATATGCACAAACGATTATCACTGGTAATAAACACATTATAATTAAGCGAAATTAAGCAGACTCACGGAGATGGTTCTAACATGATGGATAAAGGGGAAAACCCTATATACAAGCATCTCCTTTGGCAGGTGTTATGCATAAAACCTTAAGCACAAAAACAATAATTACTGAAATCTGGAAGTTTACTGACTGAGCCCAACTGTTTCCGAATATAATTTCAGGTGTTCTAAATCAGCGAATGGTTGTAAAATGGTTGTAAATTTTGTATCACTATAAAAAGTTTACAGCCATCAGTCTCTCCTGGAGACACCTGTAACCCATTCTGCCATGGCCACTTGTGGAAAGCTCAGCTGTAGAGATCTGTAAAAGGCAGAATGGGAGAGGGGGGTGCCTTGGTGGCTCAGATGGTTGAGCGTCTGCCTTCAGCTCGGGTCATGATCCCAGGGTCCGGGGATCGAGCCCCGCATCAGGCTCCCTGCTCCTCGGGAAGCCTCCTTCTCCCCCTCCCTCTGCCACTCCCCTTGCTTGTGTTCCCTCTCTCACTGTGTCTCTCTCTCTGTCAAATAAATAAATAAAATCTTAAAAAAAAAAAAGGCAGAATGGGATGAAATGGTAAAATGTGTATTACAAATAATACCTGATGATTCTCGAGTTTTCTAGGAAGGCCTATGGCATAGTAGGACTCAAGATGAACCTTAGGGGTGTGTAGAGTTTGAATAGATGGAAAAAAAGAGAGCACTTCGAGTAAACCAGCCAGAATTAGCAACATCCTGAGGGAAATAGAAAAGCAAGATAGAGTTCTGTTAACAATGGATGAGCAAGTGCCAACCTTCAGATATATAATCTGGAAGGATTGGAAGGATGCCAGAGTAGACTACGTGTTGGAAATTTGTGTTGGTAAGTACTAGCAGAAAATTTCTAATTTAAAATTGTGTGTAAATCGTAGAGAACGTTGAAAGTCAGGATGGATATGATTGCCATTTTTGAGCAGGGCTCTCTGACCTATTAACAGCAGCATAGAAGATAGATCTGGACACACTCAGAATAGACCAGGGAATGACCTGAGACAGGAATACCGGTTAGGAGGCTGCACAGTAGGTGATGAGGGGCTGAACCAGAATAAAAGGAGTAGAAATAGAGAGGAAGGGATGAATTGGAGACATATTTCAAAGGAAATATCCAGGGGATTTCGTGAGATTCAAGAGATTGAAGAGAATGGATGGCCCCAGGCTTTGAGGCCAAATGACTGAGAAAATAGTGCCATGATGTTCAGACACAAATTTGGGAAGGGGACTTAGTTGGGAGATGGAGAATAAATTTTGGTGGAGATGTGTCTTGGAGGCAGTAGGAAGTGAAAAACAAAAGCACGGGTGAGAGGTCAGGGGATGGAAGAACAAGTATAATCAACACCGGATTGGATGAAGCTAGGAGAGGATGTGAGCTCTCCAAAAAGAGTGACAGAAAGACATAAGCTCAGAATGCTGAAGACTGAGCTTTGGGAAGATTGCAAACTCATGTTTAACACGAGGAAAGAGGAAAAAAAGTTACAGTGACAGGAGGAGTGCGAAGGAAAATAGAAAAAGAAGAATGGTATCTGCCATCAAAGGAAGAGAAAGCCTCAAGAAGGAAAGGACACTCATGTTTAATGGGGCACCTCCCGCATCAGACTGTGTGTGTGTTCAAATCCTGCCTCTGTCACTTATGGGCTATGTGTCATTTCAAAAGTTTTATTCTCTCTCTCAGTTTCATCATCTCTAAAATGGTGATAATAAAGACTACCTCATAGGGATATTTTGAGAATTAAGTGAGAAAATGTATCCAGAATACTTAACATAGTATCTGGCACAGGCCAGAAGTTAATAGATGTAACTGATGACTTTTAACTGAAAAATGGGGTGGTGAGAGAGCAGAAAGAATTGCAAGAGGTTAAAGAAGGACTGATCATGGAGAAAAAGAGATTGGCCAAAAATGGAGAGAGATCACAGAATGTTCTTAGAAGAGGCACGGGGTAAAGGCTTTGCTTAAATCTGCTCTGTACTGACCAAGGGTTATCATTGTTATTGTTATCCCGGAAGCCTAGTTAATTAGGGTTGGGCCATCTTTTCATTTATGTAAGGCCATTTAACCTTTAGAATAGAAATAAAACAATTGCACAACTAAAAGATCCTGTCAAAATATATACAAATAGTCTAAGGTGCAGCTTCTTTGAAAGAACAGTCTGGCACTGCCTCAAAAAGTCAAAAATAGAATTACCATCTGATCCAGCAATCCCACTTCTGGGTATATGCCCAAAAGAATTGAAAGCAGGGACTTGAAAAGATATTCGTATACCCAGTTCATAGCAGCATTATTCACAATAGCCAAAAGCAAAAAAAAAAAAAAAAAAACCCAAATGCTCAACAACAGATGAATGTGGTATATATATATACAATGGAATATTATTTAGCTTTAAAAGGGGAAGAAAATCAGACGCACTCTACATTGTGGGTGAATCTTGAGGACATTATATTAAGTGAAATAAGCCAGATACAAAAGAGCAAATACTATGTAATTCTACTTATATGAAGTACCTAGAGTAGTCAAATTCATAAATACAGAAAGCAGAATGGTGGTTGTCAGGAGCTCAGGGGAGGGGGAAATGGAGAATTATTGTTAAATTGGTACACAGTTTCAGTTTGAGACGATGAAAAAGTCCTAGAGATGGTTGGTGGTGATGGGTGCCCAACAATGAGAATGCATTTAATGCTTCTGAACCATACCTCTTAAAGGTGGTTACAATGGTAAATTTTGTCATGTGTATTTAACCACAATTATATATATATATATATTTCCCGACAGTATGAGCAAAAATATGAGCCCTTTGCTAGATAAAATGGATTGAAAAGTTCCCAGAAACAATCAATTTGTAATGGTAACTTTTAAATTGTGAAATATTTCATACCTAGAAAATAAAATGCATAGGGGAACCTGGGTGGCTCAGTCAGTTACGTGTCTGACTCTTGATTTCGGCTCAGGTCACAATCTCAGGGTCATGGGATTGAGCCCTGCATCAAGCTCTGTCCTTAGGGGAGTCTACTTGAGATTCTCTCTCCCTCTCCCTCTGCCCCTCCCCCCACTTGCTCTCTAAATAAATAAATAACATGTATATGTAACCCTACACAGTATATTTCCTTTCCATCCAGCATTGCTAGATTTACCCATAGTGATGTCTGCAGCATACTCACTGAGAACTGCGTTGTGTTCTCAATGAATTGAAGCTTTTATCATTATGACCCTCCTTATTCCTAATAATGCATTTTGCCTTGAAATCTCCTGTCTGGTATCAACATGTCTACATCAACTTTCTTTTGGTTTTATTTGCCTATTTATCCATATATCCTTTCACTTTCAGTCTTTCTGTGTCCTTAGGTCTTTTCAGATGTGCCCATAGTTGGATTTTTAAAAAATCTGGTCTGACAATTTCTACATTTTAATGGCCACGCTAAGACCATTTATTTTTATTGTGATTACTAATATACATGGATTCCTTTCTATCATGTTGTTCATCCGCTTTTCCTATGCTCTCCCCACTCCTTTCTTGTCTTCTTGTGGGTTGATCAAGTTGTTTTGTTGTTGTTGTTGTTTTTAATTCCTTTTCTCCTTTCTACTGGTTTGCTGGTTTTATTATTTTTATAGTAATTACTTTTGAAATTTTACTACGCATACTTGAATTTTTACAAAGTCTAAAATCAACCAACATCTTTGTACTCTTCTTCCTTCAAATAAAAGAACATTCAGTAAATGAGAATGGAGTACTACCAGCCTGAGGCCACTTTACCACCAATCTCAGGCCACTTTAGTTTCTTGTCTTGGGATTTCCCAACAAGGTCAGTGGTATAAATCTAAAACTTAGACCTAGTTCCTGGCAAGACTCGTGGGAGACCATCTAGCTCCCAAGAAGAAGCAACAATGTAGACACATTTCCCCCTGCCCCAGGCAGATATTTTTACTGTTTATATTGAGGATGTGTGAACCTTGGAGGGTCTCAGATTTGGGGGTGGGAGTAAGAGAGTCCTGCAGTTTAGTTGTTCACCTTTTGTGGGCCTTTGACCTGGTCTGTTTGCAACTTGCCTGATCATTTGTCTGAAAGGGTCAAGTTCCTGGCATCTACATTTGCCCCTTACTTTCTTCATTTGCTTACCAGTCTGGTTTCTGCTTTACTCGATTTATTTGGCATTTTTAAGGATTTCCCTCACTTCCTTCCAAGTTCGGCAAGGCATTCTAATCTAAAAGATGTGTTTGCCGGGATTTGTCTAACATGTAGGTGTTTTGAAGATGGGGGGCTTTTTGGATTATCTAGTCTCTTTTTTTCTACTAACAGCAGACAAAATCTTTTAATCTGCTGTTTGTATACCATCTATGGATTTTTATGTTTTCTTTCAATTTGTCCTGGAATTTTTTGAATGAAATATACAAGTTTTCTCTTTTACAATTAAAAAAGATAAAAACATGCAGATGTAAGGAGAGATATTCACCAAACGGCTGTTTAATGATCATTTTTATTTGGAAATAACCTAATATCAAATAATAGAGGATTCACAGAGTAAATTTTGCTACAACTTACTCTGCCATAAGAAGTGTGTGTGTGTGTGTGTGTGTGTGTGTGTGTAACATGGAAGATACTCATGACCCCGTTTCTATTTATACAAGCACATATATATTTACACTGAAAAAATTCTGGAAGGAGACATCCAATATTTGGGGGGTGACATCATTAAGGAATATTTTTGCTTGCTTCTTGCTGATCTCTACTTTTTAAATGAAGAAGTATTGTGTGGTTTTTATATAAAGGGCGTAATTATTTACAAGAACAAAAAGCAACGATTAGTAACCCATTCTCTAACTTTGGAATTGTGTTAACAATAGAATGCGTACACCTTGCGAGGTAGTGAACTGCCCGGTATGGAGAGTGTCAAACAGAGGCTGGGTGGCCTCCGGTCGAGGATTCCTGTCGTTTTATGATTCAAAGATTCCCAATTTATTTATTTATTTATCTTTCCCCTGCCATTAGGTCGACCAATCAATGCCTCAGACAGATAAGCAAATATGCATCCCCCCGGAGCTGCCGGAATTGCTCAAGCAATTCACCAAAGCCGCCATTCGGACCCAGCCGCAGGATCTCATCCAGTGGGCGGCGGAGTAAGTACCCTTCACCTCAGCCCCAAGTTCCCGTTGGAGGTGGAGGCGGGGCGTGGAGGAGGGGAGGTCCTCGCAAAAACCGAGGACGTTGTCATGGCTGCAGCCTGGGAGTCGGGACTGATTAGCATCAGCTTTGTTGTATTCAGCTCTCGAATTGCTTTGGTGCTTTAAAATCCATACATAAATACATCACACTGGGTGAGGGTGGGTGAGAGTGGGTGAGGGTGGGTCGCCCTTCCCGAAGCGACCCAGA
This sequence comes from Neomonachus schauinslandi, assembly GCF_002201575.2. Lineage (NCBI taxonomy): Eukaryota > Metazoa > Chordata > Mammalia > Carnivora > Phocidae > Neomonachus > Neomonachus schauinslandi. The sequence goes on along the minus strand of NC_058403.1, from coordinate 67,376,810 downwards.
CTGAGCGATAGGACGCCAGAGCAATCGGCCGAGTGTCCTGGGGCGCTCAGCAGGAGTTAGAGTCCCACAACCCGGCGGCACACGCACCTGGTGCGGTCCCTGCACGCCCTCCCCGGTCCCCGCGGAAAGAAGCGCTGGGAGCCCCTCGGCAGCCCCGCCTGCCTTCCCTGGTCCGAACCGGGGCCTGGTCTCCGGTCTCACCACTAGAGGGCAGCAGCGCGCCTCGGGGAGGGGGCGCCGAGGCCGCAGGTTGGCCGGTGCGCGCTCAGTCCCAGCTGGCTCACCTCTGCGGTTGGGACACCTTCCTCCTTTTTGGGACACCTTCCTCCACTGCCGATCAAGCTCATTCTTGCCCCAACCAGAGACATACTGTAGCTTGTCTTTGGGCAAATTGTTATTTAGTGTTTTTTGAACTCATTTGCTCCCTCAACATGTAGACGTCCACGCAGTGCACATTGCACTCTGGAGAGAGAGGAGGCAACACTGAGTGCTGAGGGCAGGAGGAGCGCGGGCCGGGCTGCAAACACTGTGGCTCAAACTCAGGTGCCCCCTTTCAGGAGCGACCTCCAGAGGCTGTTCAGTGAACGAGCTTACCCAGCGAGGGCTCGCTGCTGGCCCGGCATGAAACAGCTTTGCACGGAAAGCCTCGCAGCTATGAAATTGTTTCTTAGGCACACATGCCCGCTTGAAACTGGGGATCTGGGGCTTGAGGCAGCAGCTGGGAACTAACCATACCTCCTGGATCATTTTCAGGCTAGTTTTACTGCTTAATGATGACCTCCTTAGTAGCTTTCAGCGGGAGAAGGGGAGTCAGAGATGCAGTTGAGCCTAGCTGGTGGGCTGGAGGAAGGGAGAATGTCTTCAGCAGGAGGTGTATTGAGGATGAAGCTTTTACAGATGGAAGGAAAATAAGCCAGTAGTGCTCGTAAAAAGGGACATAATGGGGTTGCTTTGCTAGTAATGAACACTGTTTAGTTTTCCATTCTAAATTTTATATATTCTCTCCAAGACTGCACTTTGGCATCGTAAGACTAATTTCTTTTGGCATACTCAGACAGACTTTGTTTTACACTTACACAATAGTTTAACCCCCCATTTTATTGTGCTGCTGTTTTATAACAAGGAAAATGACATTTCTTGCAATTGTCCCTGACATTTATGGGAGAAAACATTCCACTGTTGTAGCCTGCTTGCTCCCATTTTGTATCATGTGCTATAAATTTTTTTAGATATCCGCGAAGAATCAGTTTGTAGTTTAACTACAATGTAAAAGGAGAGCATGACCCGAGAGCACTCTCCATCTATTCAGACACGAAAAGCATTTATCAGATGGTTTTATGAGACTCACAAGCCATCAGCACTTTAGAAACTCCACAAAGTATTTCCAAGACAAAATATGTGCTTAATTCATCACAAGCAAGAATTTCCCTGCATATGTGCTGTCCATGAAGAGATCACCTCCCAGACATCAGCAGGACATAACCTTGTCCTGCGGTATGTGTGACCACACGGATTTGTAACATCTGTGAATAACCGTGGCATTGTTCATTGCAAATGAAGCTAAATAATGCACAGAGGACTAAATCCATGACTTCGACCTCATTTCCACATTCTCTCACCAACTTGGCTGAAAAATCCAAAGACATTGCTGCTGAGTATCACTCTCTACTGGGGCATTCACTTCTGTCAAATGATGTGCTATGTTCCTGTCTCTCCTATTTATGCCACTCAAGTCTCTATAGCCCGCTCCTGTTGTCACCCTGCACCCACACCTACCCCAACCCTGATCTGTCTGTGGAAATTGCTCACGCGCATGATAAAAGGTATCCAGACTGTATTTCTTCTGCCCTCCCTGCTGCTGGCCTCCAAGGGGTACCTGGAAAGCGTTGTTTTGTCCTTGTAGCTTTAGCTCTGCATTGCTCTGTGGCCCAGAGACAGGCAGTGGTTTATCCCCATTATTGTATGGCTTGACCCTAATATGGGCTTCTACAAAATTCCCTCTGTTATTCTTTTTATACTACCTGGATCTGGAGAAAAATAATGAAAAAAAATGCATTCATGAAAACTAAAGCAGAGAGGGGCAGAGCATGTGATCCAGGGACTGTTAATAACAAGGCTTTTGATGGAGACAGACCCTTCCAGATAGCATTGGTGACCCATGTGTCAACTCCTATGTCCATTCCCTGCTACAGGCAGCCCTTTTAATCTTTTTTAAAAAAGATTTATTTATTTGAGAGGGGGTGGGGGGAAGGGCAGAGGGAGAGGATATCCAAGCAGACTCCTGCCGACCGAGGAGCCCAACACCGGGCTCAATTCCAAGAGCCATGAGATCAGGACTTGAGCCGAATCCAAGAGTCGGATGCTTAACCAGCGGAGCCCCAGGTGCCCCAGCCCTTTTTATCTAATACCGATCCTGAAACAAGACTCGGTATTTTTTCCACGTTGTACTCAGAGTCCACTCCACGAAGCGTCAGTGAGCAGGCAGATTTTATTAAAATTTTTGAGGAAAGATTGAGAAGAGTTTTACTTCATACACCCCACATAAGATCGTCTCAACCCTTCCGTGGCTTGTCTTCTCACCTGAGCCTCCCTCAGTGCCCTGCCAACCTTCTCTCTCTTCCCCCTTGAAGCCCAAGCCTCGTGACCTCCAGCTGGAAACCTTTCCTAGCTCACCCCAAGAGCAACCCCCCCTCCCCTTTCTTGTACATGTCACTTTAGTGCTCTTCCAAATTTTTTCCAAGATTGCATATTACATATTACCAAGATTACATATTACCCATTTTCTAGATTACCCACTACCAGGATTACATATTACATATTACTCACTACCTAATAATCAACTTTAAGCATGTCAATAGCCATGTTACTGAAAATAAAGATTTTATGATTGAAAAATTGTTCCTCTAGGTACCAGGATTCTTCTTCCATAAAGGAAAGTGGGGGATTTAAAATAACAATGATATTTTTCTAACTCCTATTATATATATATATATATAATGCATATAATATATAATCTATGTATATGTATATTTACATATATGTATGTACATATATATTATATAATAATATGTATTTTATATAATATGATAGGAGAAACACAAATTACTGCTATATTATGTATTACATATGTATTATGTGCATATATATTATATGTCATATATATTATCTTCTGTATAATGTATAATACATACATATTCTATACCTCCTATTATATATATGTATATGTGTGTCTGTACACACACGTGTGTATATAAAACACTTAGGGGAGGAGTGACTGGGAAAAAAATCCCAGGGAATTCCATACCAAAATTTTTATTGATTATTCCTCATCCTTAGAGACAAACAAATCTTTTCACTCCCTAAGTGTTCTTTATACCTTGAATGGCAGGTAACACATTCAGACTTTTCCTGTACATAAATGAACTAAACAAAATGTCTGGCATATAGAAGCCCCTAACAAATGTTCTTTCCTCCATCCCCTTCCCTCAAGAAAAAGGGGCAGGGGTCCTCAAAGCAGCCAGAGGCCACTGGAGTGTAGGATGTTCTCCCCACCCCCTAACTTTTTTTCTTGTAGTTATTTCGGGGCTATGTCCCGTGGAGAGATTCCTCCAGTGAGAGAGTGGTCTGAGCGAGTGGCTTTGTCTAACTGGGCAGAGCTTACACCTGAGCTGTTGAAGATCCTGCATTCTCGGGTAAGGGCTCTATCACAGCATCAAGGGGGAGGTTGGGGCAATGCCGAGGCCAGGTGGCTACAGACAAAAGCCCACCACATCCCCCGGCCAGCTAGCTGGCCACTCGGTATCATAAAATCCACTAAACCATGCATTGAAAGCAAATCTTCTCTTGGAGCAATAGGAATGATACTGAATAGGCTATAAGCGGAGTTATTAGTGGGGTCATCCCAGATTTCCCTGAAGCTGGCAGAATGTCCAGGGGATCAATTCAATACTAATCCCTTCTCCCCAGAAAAGCACAAATCTACAGTCCTTTGACTGTGTCTCCCTTGTTGATCAAGACCATAATATGATGCCAATCACAGTTTGCCAATTTAGTTCCCCAGTTAAACCAGGTGCAAACATAGCCTAGCTTTTAGGGAAACTCCTGGCTCTCTTCCCTGCCACATCACTCTGGGAGCTTTCCAGTGAATGGATGAGGAAGGTCTGACTTGAGAAAGCTGTAGTTTGGCCAGTTCCCAGGAAGTATGGTTTAGCACCACCATACTCTGCTTTAAAAACCAGGACAGAGGTCTTTGGGGTGTTTGAGGACTGACAGCCACCTACCTTGCTCCCAGAGGCTTGGCATTTCACTAGAATCAGAGGGCCAGGGATGGTGCATGCTTCATGGGTGCATAGCCTTACCACATTGTTGGCCAACAACTACCCATTTGTTCCCTTTCTCCTCTTAACCACCAAGCACCTTATGCAACAGACATGGCAGAGATCTGACATATCTGGGACCAAGCAATATTAGGCATCCAGACCACAGATCCTATATTATTCTTGGAAAAGCATGAGGAGTATATGTGAAGTTTAGTGCAAAGAACTCCATAGAACCTAGAAGCAAGAGACTTAACATCTAGTTCTAATTTCACCACTAATTAGGGGTCTCAGACAAGTCCTCTGCCCCTTGGCTACATTTTCAGGTTGCCCTATCTGCCTTATAGGGCAGCCTAGGGATAAAACAGCGACAATAAAAGCATCAGAAAAAAAAAATTAAAATGTAATATAAAGATATTATTTCCCTATAATTTTGACATCTAGAGTTAAAATGATTGAATTATACCTCAGCGTGCTTAACACTACACTGAATATTTCTCTACCCTTCTCTACCCTGAATATTTCTCTACCCTTGCAGAGAGAACCGCCAGAGTCCTCCCCTGATCCCCCTCCGCCATCAGACCCCTTGCGGTGTGCTGGGTGAACGCAGGCCTTGCTGGGCAGTGTCTCTCGGGGCATTCTCTCATTCTGTCCCTCCCTGTCTGTCGTCTGTCCCCTGGCCTGCAGGTTGCTGGCAGACTGATTATCCATGCAGATGAGCTGGCCCAGATGTGGAAGGTGCTGAGTCTCCCAACAGATCTGTTTAACAGTGTGATGAATGTGGGCCACTTCACGGAGGAGATTGAGTGGCTGAAGTTTTTAGCTCTTGCTTGCAGTTCTCTTGGAGTTGTAAGTGAACTTTACTGCTTTTTGTTCCTTACGGGAAAAGCTCTGTCTGGGCCTGGAAGAGTAGTACCTCTGTACACACAGTCCATCTCCTGGGCTGAGGACGAGCATGCCCGTCTTGTCTACTTCCCTTCCTCTCTGAATTAGGTCATTCCTCTGCTCCTCAGCCAGAAGCAGGGGGGGAGGAGGAGAGAAGGGGAAACTGTCATCAGACCCTGGGGAGAATTTACTAGAATGTGGCTTCTGGATTATTTATGAATTTCAATCATTGCCCTCAGATTTATTTCCGTCACCACTCCACTCATATTCCTAAAGATACCCAAGAGCCAGCTGCAGGAGATTTGCTTATACTTGGGTTCCAGACACCTAGAAGGTAGACCAATGCAGCCTTTAAAAGAGGTGCAGCCTTACAGAAAACTACTATTTGATAAGCATAATTGGATACAAAAATCAGAGATGAGAGAGCAGGAAAGGAGAAATGAGGCTATTTCCAGACTTACAGTTACGACATCATCATGGCTGTAGGATGCTCATACAAATTCATGCCTTTTCTAAATTTGACTTGATTTACAATTGGAAGAGGAATGTTTCTGTTTTAAAGAAAAAGATACTGCACCCAGTTCATATAAAAGCTTTAGGTATCATCTTACATATGGACTCACTCTTACTGAGCACCGTTATAATAGATTAAATGAAAATGAATCAGAAACATGGTTTTTTTAAAATCCCGGAATATGCGCAAGTTTGAAAGTTAATGAGAAAATTATTGCCTCTGCCAAAAGCAAATGGTACACGAAGATAGTTTGAATCAGTCAACAAATCTAAACACCATCTTTTTCTTTCTTCTTGAATACGTGTGGATGCATATCTGACATTTTTGTTTCTGACAAAAGTTATGAGAAATATTACCTAGTTCAACTTTTCCTATGGGCTTCCCCTGCAACTTTCATTATAATCATTTCTTTAGAGACAAGGAGAGGAGAGGCCATTCATGGTTTTTTGTCTTCATTGTCCTGTATAGTAATATGATGTAATGAATAAATTGCTCTCCTCCAAAGAGGAGAGGAAAATGCAGCCTGGGCAGATGTTTTGTCTACCAGCACTACCACACTTCTGTGGAAATAGCCCCAAAGACTGAGGGAAGTCCAGGAGGAAAAATTAAAAATGGACACATTTTCTTAAATTCTCATAGGATCACAAATTTACTCACACTACACGCAGAGATGGCTGGGGTGGGGAGGTGGGAACGTACTTTATCTGTAGTTAATTCTGATCTTCCTGATTGATCTACCCTACCCACAGAGGGTTGAGTAGGAAAATAAGTAGATTCAATTCAATCTAGGAATTTTAGTCTGATGCAGTACCGGAAACAGCTTTGAGGTAAATGCCCAGTCTCTCAGAGTTTTCCACACGACTCCACTCTTCAAGATGGCAGCGGAGTGTGTAAGAGGGAAATGGTGACTCCAGAACCACAGAGCCATCAAGCAAAGGGTTTCCCACATCTCTTGGTCCTTGGAAATGCATGGGAATAAATATTGTCTGTGTGGTCCCAGCTGCTTGCAGCCTAAGTCCTGGGTCTCTTCTCTCTCACAGCACGATGTCCATGCCCAACCCCCCACACCCCGGCTGCCAGCTCATCGCCATTCTGGCAGGTTCTGAGGGCCTCCCTGAACCCTTTCAGGTTGCCCTCATCTGCTCCCTTGCTCCAGTCGTCTCCTGCACAAACCCTCACCACCTTGTGAGATGTGTGAGTCCTCTCCTTGTCCATATACCTCACAGTAACAAAAAGTGACTACGGAATACTAAATTCCACTCCTCCCTCTGCTGAGCTCACAGGGCAGCTGCTAGGTTTACTTTGGTATGTCTGCCTCCCCCACTGGGGAGGGGAAACCATGAGGTGAATTGCATCTTTCTACCTCCCTTCCAAAACGAGGAGGTTGGATTAGATGTTTCATAAAGTTCTTTCATCTCTAACATTCTGTGATTCTATTCTGCCTTCTCTACTTCCACTGAGACACCCTCAGGTCTGCTTTGGATAACAGTGAGGTCCTGAGGTATCTGACTATGCCCCTCATCATCCCAACATCATAGAACACCCAGAGGTGAAGTCAGCCTGAAGGGCTAATCTGTAAATAGAGGATGCCCTGTGAATCCAGGAACCAGGCCCATTATACCCATCTGTTTCATGTTGGACTATTGCTGGGAACTTCATGTGGAGGTATGAGGGTGTCAACATCTGGTGGAGGCTTTGCAGTCTAGTTAAACCATATATCCTTAGAGCGCCTGGGTGGCTCAGTCGGTTAAGCATCTGTCTTCGGCTCGGGTCGTGGTCCCAGGGTCCTGGGATTGAGCCCCACATTGGGCTCCCTGCTCAGCAGGGAGCCTGCTTCTCCCTCTCCCTCTGCTGCTCCCCTTGCTCGTGCTCTCTCTCTCTCAAATAAATGAATAAAATCTTTTTAAAAACCCCATATATCCTTAGAGGCAAGCCCAGGAATTTCTCCTTCCTTTGCCAATTCACCAGCCAGCCATGATCTCCGTGCCATTTAGAAAAACCAGTTCCCTCCTTTCGTCAAATGGCAGGGACTTTCTTGAGCTCTCCCAGTCTACACCCAGGATTCAAAAGACTGTGGCATGCAGACCTGGATTCCTCTTCCCTCTCAGCACTCCTTCCTCTAGACTAGCTTATATTCCCTCCTGCTCCACTGGGACTGATTATAGAAAAGGAAGATTGTGTTCACTGGAAGGAAGGACATGTTTTTTAGCAAATAAGTCACTTTCTGAGCCTTTCACCTCTGGGTTTGTGAGTCTCAGAACATGCTTACAGGCTCTCTTTATCAAGTGGATCCCCATCTGACCAAAAAATCTTGTGCAACAAAATGCAGATCCTTGTTTACTTTAGATTTATTTAAGTTTTCCAAAAAGCTCTAGTCCAGAGAATTCTTTATCTAGTCATCCATGTATAAAATATTTTAAAATATATTTTTTTAAAGATTTATTTATTTGAGAGAGAGAGAATGAGAGACAGAGAGCATGAGAGGGAGGAGGGTCAGAGGGAGAAGCAGACTCCCTGCCAAGCAGGGAGCCCGATGCGGGACTCGATCCTGGGACTCCAGGATCATGACCTGAGCCGAAGGCAGTCGCTCAACCAACTGAGCCACCCCAGGCGCCCAATATTTTAAAATATTTTAAAATTTTATGAGGACGATAGAACTTAAAGGTTTGTGTTTGAATGATTAACAAAAGATACTGTTTAGAGTAGAAAACACCTGTATTACCTTGTAGGGCTGCCGGAACAAAGTACCCCAGACTGGATGGCTTAAACAACAGAAATTTATTTTCTCACAGTCCTGGAGGCTGGAAGTCTGAGATTAAGGTGTCTGAGGCCATTGCGCTTGGCTTGTAAATGGCCATTGTCTCCTTGTTTCTGTCTTTTTTTTTTTTTTTAAGAATTATTTATTTATTTGAGAAAGAGTGTGAGTGAGTGTGGGGAGGGGTAGAGGGAGAGAGAGAGAGAAACTTTAGGAGACTCTTTGCTGAGCTCTGAGCTCAACAGGGGGCTTGAGCACAAGACCCTGAGATCATGACCTGAGCAGAAACCAGGAGTCAGACACTTAACTGACTGAGCCACCCAGGCGCCCCTCCCCGTTTCTTCACATGGCTGTCCCTCTGGGGATGTGTGTATCTGGTGTTTCTACATCCTAATCTCCTCTTCTTACAAGGACAGCAGTCCTATTGGTTTAGGGCCCACTCCAATGACTTAAACTTAATTACCTCTTCAATGGCCCTATCTTCAAATATAATCACATTCTGAGGTACTGGGGCTAGGGCTTCGGCATATGAATTTTGGGTGAACACAGTTCAGCCCTGAACAGCACCCCAATCTGGATGAGCCTGCAGGAAGAGAACAGCAGAGCAAAGGCAGTAGGGGATTTTGTTAAGAAAAGGAGCAGAGAGGATGAGCTGTGAGTGGAGATGACAGAGTTCATTGCACACATGCGTGCAGATCTCCCCAAACCCCCTGTCACGCTGACCTCACGTCACGCTCGTGCCCCTCCATCACCCTCCTCCCTGGAAATGCCCGGCACACGGGCACAGTGCTACACAGCAGTTTACATGTGAGGACTCCCAAGGGCAGAGAAGGGTCAATGAAAGGGGCCCGCTGCAAGCCCCAAATCTCTTTGACATACTGTGGTTCACCATTTTAAAATTCACGTACACTGAGGATTCCATCTCATAAAGTAGCAATGTTTATCAATGTAAAGAAACAAAATTTGAATACTAAATCAAGTGAAGTTAATAATGCAAACAATGTTTAAATCATTTGTCATCAGGTAAAACCGTCTCTCTAGGAAGATGGCCAAGTTGATTCAGCATCCTCCTATACCTGCTGATACATCCCCACTTACAGCCCTGGGTAACACACACCAGTTAAAGGAGCATCCTGTAGACACTCACTCTGTTCAGGGGGAGGAAGGGAACAGAAGAGCTCACAGCAACTGCAGAGGAAGAACAATGCTGGCCGGCCTTCCGGGGAGATACAGCAGCTGCCTTTTCCCTCACCCAGGCACACCCAGCTCACCCCTCAGGACTCATTTTTCACTGATCCCTGGAAGGTGTTTAAGGATAATCTGCACATCATCTGTTTTGGTCAGCTACCCTGGTAGACATGCTGACCTATGTTTGCTAATTCAGAACTAAACAATCCTGTCTTCAAATCACTTCTTTCCTTTACCCCCGTCATTTCACTTGTGAAATGTATATAAAGAATAGGTTTACATGAAAGGCACAAGTGAGTAACACCTAATTCTGAACATGATCTTTTAATGTTGAAGTTTCATTGTAAGGAGGACTTGCTCCTGTACCATAAACCTCTGGCATCCATCATCTCCTAGTTCTTCCCCAGCAACAACCAAGTGAATGTTATGTCATATAAAATACTAGGTGTTCGGATTAGATGGAGCTACATGTTTCAGAAGAACTGGTTTTAATGTTCAGCATCACTTTTCCTGTAGCTGGGATTCCTGTCTTCCCAGGGCCTGACCCTTCTCCTCCCTCCTTCCCCCTACTGTGGCATTGCTCCAAGCACCGCTGGAGCGTATGAGCTAGACTAATTACCTCAACTCTTCAGAGGTAAGATTGGAGAGCAATAAGAAGAAGAAATAATTTTAATTTTTTAGAATGTAAAATCAAATTCTCCTTTAGCGAGGTCATTCTGATGAAAGTAATAAATATCTTAAAGTATTCAGCAATTCATAAACTTAATTCCTTGAGAGTATCCCTCCAACAAAGAGAGGAAAGGAAAAAAAGAAAGACACCCAGTACATCAATATTTTTTCGATGGAATTAAATGATGTTTGGGTGTAAAAAATTCAAGCTTTCCAGAATATTACATCATTCCCATTTCATTTTATGAGAGCAATATTTTTGTTTTCTTTCTTGTATCTAAACTGATCTTAGTGGGGGTGCCTGGGTGGCTCAGTCTGTTAAGCCTCTGCCTTCTGCTCAGGTCATGATCTCGGGGTCGTGGGATCGAGCCCCACCTGTGCTCCCTGCTCAGAAGGGAGTCTGCTTCTCCCTCTCCCTCTGCCCCCCCAACCCCTGCTCCTGTGTATGGGCACACACGCTCTCTCTCTTTCTCTCAGATAAATAAATAAAATCTTTAAACGGATCTTAGGAATTTAGTTTGGAATAGTGACCTTCTCATTATATCTTATGACTTTATAGACCATTGCCAAAACTCTCAAGATAGTGTGCGAAGTGTTATCATCTGACCATGACAGTGGACCTCCCCGGATCCCATTTAGCACCTTCCAGTTTCTCTACACATATATTGCCGAGGTGGACGGGGAAATCTCTGCCTCTCATGTCAGCCGAATGCTGAACTACATTGAACAGGAAGTGTAAGTAAAATGTTACCCATCAGAGGGGAAAAAATACGGGGAAAACAAACCTAGCAGGCCATGATACAGTGAGGTTACTACATTATACTGCTCTGGGGACAGAAAAGTGTTGTGAAGAACAAGAACTAAGGACCCAAAAGAGAAGGGGAAAGGGCAGGGAAGAACGGTGTAGGACAGTGATGAGTTGGAAACCCTACTTCTCAGGCTGCCGCCTGAAAATACCCAGTCACAAACTCAGGGGCCGGACCCAGGCATCTGCGTCTTAGCAGGCTCTTCAGGTGACTGACTCACGCTCAGGTTCACCTCGTAGGGGAGGAGTGGAGGAGGAGAAGCAGGCTGCCAAGAGGTCAGAGAAAAAGAAGGCGATGAGGGCAGGAGCCACACAATTCATCTGGAGTGAGACAGTTAATATACTGTCTTTTTTTTTTTAATTTTTTTTATTCTTATGTTAATCCCCATACATTACATCATTAGTTTTAGATGAAGTGTTCCATGATTCATTGTTTAATATACTGTCTTTTTAAGGATTGATTTTTCAATGAACTAACCCCAGATATATGTTTTTCCCAAACAGAATTGGTCCTGATGGTTTAATCAAAGTCAGTGACTTTACCCAAAACCCCAGGGTTCGGCTGGAGTAAAAACACAGTTTTGGCCATTTTAAAAGAAGATAACAGAGATGATTGTGCTTCGGAATGACTGAACCCCACATACCATCTAATGTCAGTTTTCTTGTACAACTGGTCCACACTAATAAACAATTAGGCAAACATATGAACTCAGAAATGTGTGGAATTAAGGTGTAAAATTGTTGGAACAAAACGAGTACATTAACAGAAGATGCATATCCTTCCCACATGGACACTGAGTGAAACCAGTGCTTCTAACCAGGCATGGATAGAAAATGTGTCTCAAGTCAAAGCCAGGCTGTCAGATTTTCACAGGTAGCATGTTAACCAGACACAGTTTTGATGTTTTGTGATTATAAAGCACAGAGAAGTATCTTCTACATAGTCAATCCATATTTTTACCAGTTTAGTTCTCCATTTGTTGGTATGATGCTAGTCACTCACTCACGCACTCACTCAGTAATATTTGTTGAGTTTAGCTATATACGAGGAATGGGATGCCAGATAAAACACAGGACACCCAGTTAAGTTTGAATTTTGGATAAGCAAATAGCTTTTCAGTATTGTTTTTGTTTTCATGCTAAACCTGGCAACCCCAGCTAGGAGCTATGCTGGCTTCTGGGCATATACAAATAAATCATATCGGAATTCTGCCCTCTGAGATAGCTCACTGTCTAACATGAAGACAAGACATAACTCAAATCACTTTTTTTTTTTGAGAGAGAGCACACACAGGGGGGCGGGGGCAGAGGGAGAGGGAGAGAGAGAATCTTAAGCAGGCTCCATGCCTAGCATAGAGCCTGACCCAGGGCTCAACTTCTCAACCCTGAGATCATGACCTGAGCTTGCCCCTAACTGACTTAGCCACCAAGGCGCCCCTGAACTCAAATCATTTTAATGCGAATCTCTCTGAGAGGTACCCATAACGTGTTACAGAGATCAGTATTAAAGTGGCAATGTCGGGGCGCCTGAGTGGCTCAGTTGGTTAAGCGACTGCCTTCAGCTCAGGTCATGATCCTCGAGTCCCAGGATCGAGTCCCGCATCAGGCTCCCTGCTCGGCAGGGAGTCTGCTTCTCCCTCTGACCCTCCCCTCTCTCATGCTCTCTCTCTCTCAAATAAATAAAATCTTAAATAAATAAATAAATAAATAAAGTGGCAATGTCAGCAGATTTTTCTGACACCATATACAGATGTAATGAGACCCTCTTGGGAATTGCCCTGCATGAGCTTAAGACCTCTGACAAGGTCACTGAAAGATTTTTCTTTCATCCAGGAAGCAGATGAGATGAACAGGCTGTGGGGTTATTGTTCTTAAGGCCAAGCGTGCCAAGGTTGCTGGATTCCTTCTCTCTATTATGCTCTTTTTTTTCTTGAAAGCTGTTTTTGTTTAAGAATCATGTTAGGGTGCCTTTTCCTTTATACATATCTTCCTTCGGAATTGGGGAGAAATTAATCTGTTAGCGTCTAACTCAGTAAAAGAATATTGTGAAGGGACGCCACCATAGGTCCTTTAATTTGGCCTAGAGTGAAGTACTAAACAGAACTGAAACACATTCTACCCGCCCCAGTCATCCGGTTACACCTGCAGGGGTTGGGCAACAACCAATTCCCCCTGCTGTCTGCCATCTTAGCCAATGCAGCCTATCATTTATATCCACTCGGGCACCTTTGGCTGTTGGAAAAGGCTGCAGCCCTGCAGGCAAATCCTGGCACTGGAATTAACTGGGGCTAGAGAATGAGAGAAATCCTTCAACCTGCCCCAGTCTCTTGGTTTCTCTCTCACTGTGATCAAAGAATTCCAATATGCTCTTGCCTGGGAGTGGGGAGTGAAGGGCCATGGCACAGAGGGAACAGCCCCCCTTTGAAAGGTCCTAAAACAACAAGTTAAGGTCATAAACGTAATAGAAGAAGAAGGGGCCTTTGTATGTTTGAGAAAACAGATTGAAACTAGAAACCAGACCTCAGTAGCCCTGAGCATAATCCCTCAAGAGTGAGGCTAATGAAACCACAGTCATCAAAGTGAATAGTGGACCCAGATACGAAGTCACTGATGGCGCTGTGGCCACCGGATGAAACTCAGCATAACCGGGAGTGCCACCTGTTCGTCTTCTAACCCACCACGTGATGTTCACCATTTTCCTCTCCTGCCCTGGCTCACGGTGGCAAGGCTTCCTCTAAGCCACTGAGACTGATTAGCCCCAGATGCTCATGGACAGCCCCTATAGCACATCTGCCAAATTAGCCTACCTCAGAGGTCATCCCAAAGGTGAAGATCAGCTTTGGCCTCAACCTGCACCGTGCTGTATTCACAGTATTATAAAGACGGTATAAATGATCATCACCAACATGTATTAAGCACTTACTATGTGCAGTCCCTATGCACACGGTTTTACATACATTGTCTAAGTTTTCTTTACAACCTGATCTTGTAAACTCAATATTATTCTACCCATTTTATAGATGAAGAAACAGCCTTAGAGAAATTAAGTTGTTCACTGCTGCTGGTGAGAAGGCGTTTGAATCCAGGTCTGTCTGACTCCAAGCTTGGGCTGCCTTGTTTGCTCAATGCCTTTTTTAGTAGTTTCTTCCCAGAAACAGCCTCTAAGATAAGGATGTAAGTGCAAGTAGTTTATTTAGGAGGCAATCCCAGGAAGAGTGGAAAGGGAGTAGGAAAAAGTAATATAGTGATGGAAAGAAAGTCAATAGACCATGTGTTATCAAGCCACTAATCCCTAAAGCACAGTCATGCTGGAGGACTCCAGGAGACAGGGTAGAACACATCTAAGAATTGTCCCAACCTGAGGGATGAGGAAGCTCTTCATCAGTGGCTATGGGTCCTTCCTCACCAATTTCCTGTCATTGACTAAGGATTGTTTCCAGAGGCATTGACTTACTGGCATTTCCAGCTTGCCTGGCTTAAGGCCTGAGATTTCTCCTTTTGCTGCAGAAAAAATGCTCTCAGGTAGAAAGTCATGGGTGTTTACAAGAAGCAGCCTTTGAAGGCATTTGCATGGGGTACCACCAACATCTGCTACAATGCCTTACAGAGAGTTTAATAAAACAAAAGTTTAGCATTTTCATCACAGTTGTTTCTTTCTTTGGGTCAGGCACAAGTCAGTAGGGGCTGCAGGGCAATAAGTGACCAACACCATGTGAGTTCAAATCACACTTGACTCTCAAACCTGGCACATTGTCCCAAACCAACAGTTTCTTCCTTATGATGAGATCATTCCAAAGGGGCTTTCTTGGTCCTTGCTGCTAATAGACCCTTGTCAGATCCATCCCATTGGCCTTCCTCTCATGACCAGAAATATGTGAATCCTAAGATGATCTCAGTTAAGCTGTTAACCTGAGACCCCTGTAAGATATGGTTTATATTTCTCCTTTAAAAAGAAAAACATTCAGGAAGCAATAAAATCAAGATTTTATAAAGAAAAAGAAACGGGTTCTTTCTTTCCTAAATTAGGCTATTTTGATTAAAGTGAAGACTGCATATACATTTAAAGCTTCACTGGGAAATGCAAAGATTATGGCTCAATTCCATTTTCTCTGTGCTTCATGCCCTCTCTCTCCATGATACCGTTCAATCAGGTAGTTTCTCTAACTATCCTAGGTTAACCAACATCCAAGATCGACAGGGCCCTGCAACAGAAGGAGCTGGACAATTACATGTGAAAAGTTTGTTTTGAATTAGGTATATGAATAGGATTCTTAACCTGAAATCCTTGGAGAGGTTCCTGAATGTTTCTGATAATTATATAGACATATATATATGTATATATATATTTACATATACATATATATGTGTGTGTATATATATATATATGAAATGTGCACATTAGCATTTTTCTGGGGAAAAAATAGAAAGCTTTTAGCAAATTCCCAAATTATATATGATCAAAAAAGGTTAGGAACCCTTGGGTTATTAATAATTCCAGAAGGCACTGAATGGCTTGAGGAAAAGCAACAGGGCAGCCTTGGATCTTCCTAAGCAGAACTGAGCTCATTCTTCCAACATTTATTTTATAATCCAGTCTACAGCTTCTTTATTTCTGAATCTTTTATCCTGGCTATAAATCTTAACTGTGTTTTTAGATTTTCATATACTTTGCAACTTTGGTGGTTCTATAAACTGGAGCTTGGTTAACATGAACAGAGACTTTCACACTTCAGAAGTGAGCCAGTGGGAAAAGCCATTGGCCCAATGCTCTAAATTATAAAACATTGCCTAGACCAGGCAGAGTCACTAACTAACCATGACACTAGAGAGACCTAAAGTTCCATATTAGGCTCAGAGGGGTGAGTTCTGAATAATCCTAATAACAGACCATCAAAATATATAAAGCAAAACTGACAGAACTGAAGGGAGAAATAAACAGCCATATAATAATAGTTGGAGACATGAATACCCCACTTTCAATAATGGATACAACAACTAGAAGATAAATATAGGACTTAAGTAACACAATAAACCAAGTAAATCTAACACATATACAGAATCAAAAATAAAACTGGAAAGGTCACAAATTTGTAGAAATTAAACAACATACTCTTAACCAATTGATCAAAAAAAATCACAAGAGAAATTAGAAAACACAAACAGAACATACCAAAACTTAAGGGATACAGTGAAAGTAGTGCTCAGGGAAAAATTTATAGCTACAAATGCTTACATTAAAAAACAAGAAAGATCTGGGGTGCTTGGATGGCTCAGTCAGTTAAGCATGCGACTCTTGATTTTGGCTCAGGTCATGATCTCAGTGTCGTGAGATCGAGCCCCGCAATGGGCTCTGTGCTCAGCACAGAGTCTGCTTGAGATTCTCTCTCTCCTCCCTCTACCCCTTCCCCTGCTCAAGTGTGTCTTCTTTCTCTCTCTTTCTCTAAAATAAATAAAAATTTAAAAAAAAGATCACAAATTAACCACCTAACTTTATAATTTAAGGAACTAAGAAAGAAGAAAAAACTGAAGCTGAAGCTAGCAGAAGGAAAGAATAATAATTAAAGCAGAGATAAATGAGGGAACCTGGGTGGCTCAGTCGTTGAGCGTCTGCCTTTGGCTCAGGTCATGATCCCAGGGTCCTGGGATTGAGTCCCGCATCGGGCTCCTTGCTTGCCGGGGAGCCTGCTTCTCCCTCTACTGCTCTGCCTGCCGCTCCCCCTCCTTGTGCTCTCTCTCTCTCTGTCAAATAAATAAATAAAATCTTTAAAAAAAAAAAAAGCAGAGATAAATGAAATAAAGAATAGAAAAACAGTAGGGAAATCAATGATTCTTCAAAAGATCAACAAAATTGATAAACCTTTAGCTAGATGGACTAAGAAAAAAAGAAAACACTGAAATTACTAAAATCAGAAATGAAAGGGGAGACATTACTACTGATTCTACAGAAATAAAATATTTATAAGATAGTATTATGAACATATTGGATAACCTACAAGAAATGGGACAAATTCCCAGAAATCAAGACCAAGATTAAATCATGAAGAAATTGAAAATCTTCATAGACCTATATCTAATAAAGAGATTGAGTCAGCAATCAAAAATCTCCTTACAAAGATAAGTACTGGACCTGAGTATTCACTAGTGAATACTACCAAACATTTAAAGAAGAACTAATATTATTCTTAAACTTTTCCAAAAAATTGAAGAGGAGAGGACCCTTCATAATACATTTTATAAGACCAGCATTATTCTGATATCAAAGAAAGACACTACAAGAAAAGAAAACTATAGATCAATATCCCTTGTGAATATTGATGCAAAAATCCTCAACAAAATACAAGCAAAATGATTTCAGTAGCACATTAAAAGGATTATACACCATGACCAAGTGGGATTTATTCCTTGGATGCAAGGATGGCTCAACACATGAAAAATGGTCAATATAATATACCACATTAACAGAATGAAGGGAAAAAACCCACATGATCATCTCAACTGATGCTGAAAAAGCTTTTGACAAAATTCAATATCCTTTTATGATAAATACACTCAACAAAACAGAAATAGAAGGAAACTACTTCGAGGCATTTGAGTGGCTCAGTTGGTTGAGCGTCCAACTCTTGGTTTCAGCTCAGGTCATGATCTCACAGTCGTGGCATCAAGTCCTGTGTTGGGCTCTGCGATTGGCGTGGAGTCTGCTTCAGATTCTCTCTCCCTCTCCTTCCCACTCACACACTCTCTCAAATAAATAAAATCTTAAAAAAAAAAAAGAAGGAAACTACTTCAACATAATGAAAGCCATATATAAAAACCCATAGAGAACATCATACTCAATGGTGAAAGACTGAAAGCTTTTCCTTTAAGATCAGGAACATGCAAGAATGCCCATGTTCGCCACTTCAACATAGTACTGAAAGTTCAAGCCAGAGCAATAAAACAAGAAAAAGAAATAAAACACATTCATATTGGAAAGGAAGATGTAAAATAATCTTTGTTCACAGAGTGTATGCCCTTATATGTAGAAAATCCTAAAGATTGCACCAAAAAAACTGTTAGAACTAATAAATGAATTCAACAAAGTAGCAGGATACAAAGTCAACACACAAAAATTAGTTGCATTTCTATACAACTAATAAGGAACAATCTGAAAATGAAATTAAAAAAACAATTACATTTACAATAGGCTTCAAAAAGAATAAAACACTCAGGATTAACTTAATCAAGGAGGTGAAAGATGTACAGTGAAACCTTCAAAACAATGATAAAAGAAATTAAAGACATAAATAAATGCAAACACACCCCATGTTCATGGATTGAAATACTTAATATTGTTAAGATGTCAATATTATCCAAAGAGATTTACAGTTTAATCCCTATCATAATCCCAGTGACAGTTTTTGCAGAAATAGAAAAACTCTTCCTAAAATTCATATGGAATCTCAAGGGACCCTGAATAACCAATACAATCTTGAAAGAGAACAAAAAAGCTGGATGGTTCACACTTCCTGATTTCAAACTTATTACAAAGCTACTGTAATAAAAATAGTGTGGTACTGGGATAATGGCAAATATACAGACCAATGGAATTGACAGTCCAGAAATAAACTCTCATATATAGTCAAATGATTTTTGACAAGGGACCATTCAATGGAGAAAGGACAGTTTTCCGAACAAATAATGCTGGGAAAATTGGATAGCTACATGCAAAAGAATGAAGTTGGATACTTACCTGACACCATACACAAAAATTAACTAAAAAATAGATCAAAGATCTAAATAGAAGACTTAAAACTATAGAAATCTTGGAAGAAAGCCTAAGGCAAAAGTTTCATGACATTCGCTTTGTCATTGATTTCTTAGATATGACACTAAAGACACAGGCAATAAGAGAAAATGGACAAACTGAAAACTTCATGAAAATAAGGTTTTGTACATCAAAATACAATATCAAGAGAGTAAAAAGGCAACCCACAGAATAGGAGAAAATATTTACAAATCACATATCTGATAAGATATTCATATCCAGAATATGTAGAGAACTCCAAAACTCATCAACATAAATACAAACAACCCAGTTAAAAAATGGGCAAAGGACTGTTGATGGGAATGCAAACTGGTGCAGCCACTCTGGAGAATAATATGAAGGTTCCTCAAAAAGTTAAAAATAGAACTACCCTACAACCCAGCAATTGTACTACTAGGTATTTACCCAAAGGATACAAATATAGTGATCTGAAGGGGCACCTGCACCCTGATGTGGGGTTTTTTTGTTTCTTTTTTTAAAGATTATTTATGTATTTGAGACAGAGAGATAGAACAAGCATGGGGAGGGGCAGAGGGAGACAGAGAAGCAGACTCCCCACTGAGCAGGGAGCCTGATGTGGGGCTTGATCCCAGGACCCTGGAAGGCAGACGCTTAACTGACTGAGCCACCCAGGTGCCCCTGCACCCTGATGTTTATAGCAGTATTATCAGCAATAGCCAAACTATGGAAAGAGCCCAATCCACCGACTGATAAATGGATAAAGAAGATGTGGTATATATACACAATGGAATATGACTCAGCCATAAAAAGAATGAAATCTTGCCA
Source organism: Neomonachus schauinslandi (assembly GCF_002201575.2). Taxonomy (NCBI): domain Eukaryota; kingdom Metazoa; phylum Chordata; class Mammalia; order Carnivora; family Phocidae; genus Neomonachus; species Neomonachus schauinslandi. The sequence continues at coordinate 67,357,088 of NC_058403.1, read as the reverse complement.
TTTATAATGATGTGGATGGAGCTCGAGTGTATTTATGCTAAGTGAAATAAGTCAGTCAGAGAAAGACAAACACCGTATGACCTCATTCGTATGTGGAATTTAAGAAATAAAACAGATGAACATATGGGAAGGGGGGAAAAAGGAGAGAAGGAAACAAACTGTAAGAGCCTTTTAACAACAGACAACAAACTGACATTGATGGAGAGCTGTGTGTGGGGGATGGGCTAGATGGGTGATGGGTATTAAACAGGGCACTTGTTGTGATGAGCACTGGGTTGTATATAAATGATGAATCACTGAATTCTCTAGAAACCAATATTGCACTGTATGTTAACTAAAATTTAAATTTAAAAATGGGCAAAGGTTTTGAATAGACATTTCTCCAAAGAAGATACATAAATGACCCATAAGCACATGAAAAGATATTCAACATTACTAATCATTAGGGAAATGAAAATAAAAATTACAATGAGATACCACCTCACACCCACTAGGATGGCTACTATAAAAAACAAACAACAACAACAACACAAATGGAAAATAAGTGTTGGGGAGAATGTGGAGAACATGGAATGGTATCACTATTGGTGGGAATATAAAATGGCAGAGCCATGTGGAAAAGAGTATGGTAGTTCCTCAAAAAATTAAAAATAGAATTACCATATGATGGTATATACCCCCCAAAATTGAAAGCAGCGTCTGGCAGAAATATTGGTATACCCATGTTCACAGCAACAATATTTACGATAGCTAAAATGTGGAAGCAACTTAAATGTCCATCAACAGATAAACATAAATAGTGGTATATACGTACAATGAAATATTATTTTGCCTTAAAAAGGAAGGGAATTTTGACATATGCTGTGAGATGGATGAACTTTTGAAGACAAGTGAAATAAGCCAGTCACAAAGGATATTCTATAATCTGGTTTTGTTTTTAAAGATTTTTATTTATTTGACAGAGAGAGAGAGCACAAGCAGGGGGAGTGGCAGGCAGAGGGAGAGGGAGAAGCGGCTCCTCACAGAGCAGGGAGCCAAACCTAGGGCTTGGGGCTCCATCCTAGGACTCTACCCCAGGACCCCGGGATCATGGCCTGAGCCGAAGGTAGACGCTTAACCTACTGAGCCACCCAGGCGCCCCTGTATGATCTTGTTTATACGAGGTACTTAATCAAAATCATAGAGACAGAAAGTAGAATGGTGGTTGCCGGGGGCTTCCCGGGCGTTGGGGGCTGGAATGGGGAGTTGTTTAATGGGTATGCAGTTTGACTTTCATAAGATGAAAACAGTTCTGGAGATGATGGTGGTGACGTTGCACAGCATTATGAATGTATTTAGTACCACTGAATTGTGCACTTAAAAATGGCTAGGATGTGTATTTTATGTTTTGTGTATTTTACCACAATAAAAAAAAAAGGTGAGAAAATAAAGACAAAAAACACTGGGAGCTATTACCTTAAAAGCTAAAAAGGACGGGAAAAAAAGGGAAAACCAAAAAGCAGACAAACAAAAAGGAGGGGGAGGAGCATAAAATTCCAAACAGTAGGAAAATGGCACACCAGGCAGCCATTTTGTAATTGTAAATTACTGAGAATCGATGTTGATATTAAAACTCTCATGTTATAATATGCATCATATCATATTATTGTTTTAATATATTTATACATATATATACAGTTGGGGGAAATCTAGAAGGGAATGCACCAAACTGCTAAGAGTGGTACTCTCTGGGATTATGGATGATTTTTCATTTCTTATCTCTATTTTCTAAAATAAGCATGTATTAAGAAAAATCAGTGTAAGTTTCTAAAAACCAAGTCAACTTAAGGAAAAAACTTTGTAATCTCAAGTAACTATGTTAAAAACACTTATAGGAGAGGGATGAAGAAAGGGAGAGGTTTTCAAGTCTAATTCAATACAAAGCTAAATTTATTAAATACCTGGTTTCCCCAAATCAGTATGATTTTAGGTTTTGGATTTTTATTTTAATTTTAACTAAGACTTTCAAAACGTAGCTCTTCTTCCTATTAAAAAATGTAATCAGTTGGGTTAATTTCTCCCCAATTCGATTTAAAACATTAACCCAAAACTCAATGTCTTAAACACTAAAGACTAATTCCCATTAAAAACCGTGAAGCATGCTAATATAGGAACACTGAATCATTCTTCATTAACAGTAATTACCTCGATTGAAGAGTAAACAAGTATGCATGGAAGTAAAACAAAAATCCCAACTAATGAGCATCATTCTGAGATCAAGGGCGACAGCGAATAATTTTGAAATTGCCATCAGAATTACGCAAAGATAACCAGACCGAGGATTGATTTTTATTGACTATCAAAAACAAAGTCATTCAAAATAGCACACAAAACACAGAGCGAACCACTTCCCTCTGAAACCTAACCGCCCTCTTCCTCAGTCCCTTCCTCTGACCCTGGAGAATGCCTGTCGCCACTTCCCCCGGCTCGTGCAGGGCACAGGTCCTGCACCAGAAGCCCTCGCAACAGGGCAGTGAACTCATTTCTTTCAGGCGTTCAGGGGCGGGACTCCTCAGCCCCGTGCGCACTCCGAGCCCCTCCCGGCCGGCCCCACCCCCCTACCTCCGGCCCCGTCCCGCCCTGCCCGGCTCGCATGCTGTGGGCTTCTCCCACGCTCCCTGCCTGTGTGTGACGAGCCGGCGGCTGGGAGGGGTCAACTGCGCACGCCCAGAGCGCTGCGCTGAGCGTACTGGAGAGACCTTGGCTGTACTCCCGAAACGATGAGGCGCGGCGTTCGGCGGGCTCCTTCCCGGAAGCGGAAGCTTGGGGGGCGGGCCAAGGGGGGCCGGGAGTCAGCGGCGGTTAATTCTTCTTATCGGGCGGCTTTACTTCCCTCCGTGTGGGCTTCTCTGAGGCTGCGAGAGATGGTCAGGTCCGGATCTCGATCGGGCCAGGTGAGGGCTGCGGACCTGAGGCGTCCACCATGGGGGTAGAGAGGGATTGAGGGGGTTCTAGTGCCGGGAGAAGTGCAAAACTCTGAAAAAAGTAAAAACAGACAATGCGGCGGCATTAAAAATGCTGAGAAAGGGGAGTTGGGGGGACACCCAATCTTAACATCCTAACAGCCGCTCCGTCCCTAGACGTATATTCTGTTTTAATCGTAGTAGTCCGCCAGAGTGCTGGCTTCGGTGTGGGGCGCGGGTTCGAGTCCAGCCTCCGCCCTGGGTGGAGGAACCGCTCCAAGGCATTGTCGCATCAAATCCAGGTTCCCGGCTTTTCCACCTAGTGCCGCTATTAGCTGGTCCTCCGTCACAATTGCTGGTTATTTTACCACTGGTAAAAACAAACGTCTCCCAATTAGTGCCCCCGCCTTCAGCCTTACCTTTCTCAAATGCATGCCCCTCGTTGTAACTAAATGGTTCACTTTTCTGCTTAAAAATTGACACGAACACTTTGGTTTCAAGGTAAAAATCTCAGTTCTTTGGCCTGTCAGTACAGCGTTTTTTGATCCCACCAGTGCATTCCTTACCAGACCCCGCCTCCATTCCTGAAGTATCCATCACTGTTCACCTGTTCTGCATGTCCTGGATGCCCCATGCCCCCTCATGCTTCCATGCCTTTGCACTTCCTTTTCTGTCCGGCTTAGAATGCTCTTCTATTCCTGGTACCTCCACTCTCCATCTCCTCAGCTCGAGGGCGACGTAGAGAAGGCTTGCCTAGCACTCGTACATCCCCATTGTTTGGGTGCTCCTTGCCGCCCCTTTTGTGCTCTGTGCTAACCAGAATCAAACTGCTTTTCAGGCGAGAGACGTTGCCAGTATGTTTACCTCCCTTATTACACAATTTATCTCTATATTCTCAAGGCTTTGGACAGCACCTGGCATATAGTAGATTTTCAGGTAATGAATCAACTATTTCTCAGAGACTCGCTACCTAGAGTGATCTTATTCCTCTTTAAATATATCCACCTCTCTTTCTGTTTTTTTAATCTCCATTTATCAATTCACCTATAAGGCTGTCTTCCCCATTAATGTGAATTTTATGCTTTTTTTCAAGACCTGGCTCAAGACTTTTTTTTAAAGATTTTATTTATTTATTTGACAGAGATAGCGAGAGCAGGAACACAAGCAGGGGGAGTAGGAGAGGGAGAAGAAGGCCTCTCGCCCAGCGGGGAGCCCGATATGGGGCTCAATCCCAGGGTCCTGGGATCATGACCTGAGCGGAAGGCAGACGCTTAACGACTGAGCCACCCCGGGTGCCCCTCAAAAGACTTTCTTCATGAGTACTTCCTGACCATCCTTACCCTTTTAGATCTTTCTCTTACATTGAGTAAACTCAAGAGTATGTGCAGTCAGAAAGCGGGGGAAAACATGGTTTTTGTAATCATGGTCACCTACAGATTCAGATTCCCAGTCTGCCACTACTGTGGTAGTGATATTAAGCAAAGTACTTTTTCCTTCTCTAAGCCTCCTTTCCCTTAGCTATAAAATAGGTGTAAGTAGGTATCATTCTGCCTCAAAGAATTGGGGAGATTAAATGAGAGAACCTGGTAAAACATCTGTTTCACTCTTGGCATAAATATGCAACAAAATTTGGTTCCTTTAAAAACAGTTTACAACCATCTTAACGATAAGAATAGCTAACATTTAGGTAGCACTTGTGTGAAAGATGCTACTCTTAAGTATTTTTACATAGTACACATAATTCATTTAATATTCATAATAGCCTTATGAGGTAGATACTATTATCATTTCCATTTTATAGACGAGGAAAGTGAGGAACGAGGAGTTCAAATAATTTTCCTGTAGTTACAAAACTCATTAGCAGTGCAGCAGGATTCAGACCTACAAAGCTGGTGCCAGAGTCCATTCTTTTAAACACTACACTATATTTAATCAGATGCATGACGTTGAACAAGCCTCCTTTCTGAAATTTAGGTTCTACTTCATGGAAATAATAAATCATGGGATGTGGATTAAATGGAAATGAAAGACTTTGGGATACTCTATTCTACAAATGTAATTTTATCTTGTACTTGTTGGTAGGAGATACAACTTGTAAGAAAAGCTTATATTTTTCTCAAATAGCAAAGAAAAATAGTGTAATGATAATACCCAGTGGAAGTAAATGTGAGATAAAACAAAACGATTGTCTCATGCATTGTGATTTGAGGCACTCCTTTTGGAGAGTATTTTTGTAATTTGTGTCAAGGGCTATTAAATGAATAATGGCCTTTCACCAAATAAATAAGCTTTTAGTCCTGACTATGAAAAGGCTTTTTTCTGTATATTGGGAGGTTTATTTCAGGCTTGTTTTTCAATTGTGAAAAATATGAAGCAAACCTAGGACATGTTATATTACTTCCACTCAAAGAAATACTGTACAACCATTAAAAGAAAATTTGAAGGTATGCTAATATGGAAACAGATTTAAAAATAAAACCATAAGATTTACTCTTTTGTAACTAGCTAGTCATTATGACTAAGTAAATAATTGATATGAAAAAAGATTAGAACACCCAGTAGCAATATCTAGTGCCTAGATCTTGGTTTCAAAATACCATCGTCCACTAAAAGGAACCATGACTTCATGGAGGAATGGTCAACTCCACAGCTGAAGCAGGAAAATTATAAGATGAGCCTGGATACATCAAAATAAAAAGCATCTGCAGAGTAAAGGAAACAACAGAGTGAAAAGGCAACTTACGGACTGGAAAAAAAGATTTGTAAACCGTCTGTCTACTAAAGGGTTAATATTCAAACTATATCAGGAACTCCTACAACTCAATAGCAAAAAACCAAATAACCTGATTAAAAAATGAGCAAAGGACTTGAATAGACATTTCTCCAAAGAAGATGTATAAGTAAGCACATGAAAAGATGTTCAACATTACTAGTCATTAGGGAAATGCAAATCAAAGCCACAATGAGATAACACCTCACACCTTTTAGGATGGCAATTCTCATTGGCAAGGATATGGAGAAATTGGAACACTTATAAACTGTTGGTGAAAATGTGAAATGGTGCAGCTGCTATAACAAATAGCATAACGTTTCCTCAAAAAGTTAAAAATAGACCTCTTATACGATCTAGAAATTCTACTCCGGGGTTTTTATACAAAAGAATACAATTTTAAGGAGATATTTGCACCTCTGTGTTCATTGCAGCATTACTCATGGTAGCCAAGATGTGGAAGGAACCTAAATGTCTACTGATGGATGAATGGACACAATGGAATATTATTCAGCCTTAAAAAAAGAAAAATCCTGCCATATGCAACAGGGATGAATCTTAAGGATATTATACTAAGTGAAATAAGCCAGTCAAAAGGGCAGATACTGCATTATTCCATTAATATAAGGGATCTAAGATAGTCATAATCCATAGAAGCAGAGAGCAGAATGGCAGATGCCAGAGGCTGGAGGTGGGGGGATTTGGGGAGTTGCTGTTCAATGGATATAAAGTTTCAGTTATGCAAGATAAATAAGTTCTAGAGATCTGCTGTACAACATCATACATGTAGTTAACTATATGGTATTGTGCACTTAAAAATTTGTGAAGAAAATAGAACTCATGTTAAGTGTTCTTACTACGATGAAAAAACAAAACCAAAGGATGAGCCCAGAGCACCTTGTTGCAGAAAGTAAGGAATTACTCAAAAAATAGTGGGGACATATTAAAATGATACAAGAGCCAGTTTGAAAAGACTACCACTGACAGAAGCTGGGACAATGGAGCATCAAAATATTTTAAATAATGATGATAATGGATCATAACCCATTGAATAAAATAGAATGAGTCCATACTTACAAACAAGGAAAAGTGCTTACCTAGAGTTGAATGCCAACTAATAAATGTAGAAGGAATGATGTAAGTTAGACAAGTCACCATTTCACAAACAAGTGGATTAAGGCAAGAATCATCAATGGGTGCTAAAACTACTGGGTGAAAGTCTAATGAATAGGAAGTCTGCATAATCTCAAAGTATCTGCCCATTAAATGCTTAATACAAAGGTAAAAATAATAACCTTACAGTGAAAAACCTGGCAGACACCATCTTAAATAATCAAAGTTTACATCAGCTATAATGGGAAAATTGATACCATGTGCTTACTCATATTGAGACAGACAAAACTTCCCTTTTGTGGTATTTCTGCCAAAAATGTACAACCTCAATCTAATTATGAGGGAAAATCAGACAAGTCTAAATGTCCGGAGGGACATTCTACAACATAACTGGCTTGTATTTTTAAGATGTGAAGCTTATAAAAGCCAGTGAGTGATAACCCAAGGAACTATTCCAGATGAAAGGAGACTAGTGAGGTGTGACAATTCAATGCAACATATGATCCTGCATTGCACATGTACTAGCATTATTTTTTATAAAGAACAGTATTGGAATAATCAGCAAAATGTGAGTAAGGTATGTAATTTATAATACAGTATCAGTGTTAATTTCCTGGTTTTGATAATTATACTGTGGTTATATAAGTGACCGTGTTCTTGGGAAATATTTAGGAATAAATATTTAATATCATACCTGCAACTTACCCTGAAATGGTTCAGAAAAACAATAATACTATTTGTATATATTTTTTGTATTGTATATATTATGTTAATATATATATTTTGAGAGAACATGGAAGATATAGTGAAATATCAACAGTTGGGGAATCTGGGTAAAGGTATACAGAAATTCTTTGTACTGTTATTTCAAAATAAAAATTACAAAAAAAAGTTTTGATGGAAATGTGCCATTATTATAGTTACTGTTGCTTTTATCCTGGGTAATTTTCATTACCTTGTTTTCTGTAATATAACCTCATGTATATTTTTTAGAGAAATATCATGTTATCCTACAATTATGGCATGTGTTTACCTCTATACTTTTTTTAAAATTTTGAAATAAAATAATTGTGGTAGTTGTTTTTAGACTTGGTCTAGAACATAGCAGCACCATGGTTTGGAATTTTATTATGATTCTGGCCAGAACACCAACATATGTATGTACCAACGGGAAAGACCCTAAGGATGTCATGCAGGGACCAGCAGAGCAACACTACATAGGGTCTTATTTCCTACGGCGTTGGTTCTCATTGCTGGCCTTATGACTCCATCATATCCCGGGTTATCTCAAGGAGAAGTGTAACTCTATTAACCCAGTTTTTAAAATGTGCTCTCAGTTGCATATAACTCCAGATAGTTTAATAGTTACTGCTGAAAGCTATCTTGGGATGAAATATGTAACATGTCAAGAGAAACCATAAATGTAACTGCCAACAATGGTGACTACTTCTGAAGGGTGAAATGAGGGAGTGAATAGGGAATTTAACTTGTCCTTTAAAAATTCTATTTTAGGGACACCTGGGTGGCTCAGTCAGTTAAGCGTCTGCCTTCAGCTCAGGTCATGATCCCAGGGTCCTGGGATCGAGCCCTGCATCGGGCTTCTTGCTCAGCGGGGAACCTGCTCTCCCTCTGCCTGTCACTCCCCCTACTTGTACTCGCTCTCTCCCTCTGGCAAATAAATAAAATCCTTTTTAAATTATATTTTAAATAGAGATTATAGTTATCTGTTATTAAGATATAAGAAGGTATACCATGGAAAGTCTCCCTTCTTGCTCTGTCCCCCAGATTCTCATTTTCTCTCCCCAGAGGCAAACACAATGAACTTTTTTTTTTTTTTAATTTTATTTATTTATTTTAGAGACAGAGCACAAGAGGGGGGAGGGTCAGAGGGAGAAGCAGACTCCCTGCTGAGCAGGGAGCCCGATGCGGGACTCGATCCTGGGACTCCAGGATCATGACCTGAGCCGAAGGCAGTTGTTTAACCAACTGAGCCACCCAGGCGCCCCCAAACACAATGAACTTTTACCTGGCTAACTTTCAAGATAGTGGATGCACGTTAAAGCAAGTGCATTTTTTTCTTGTACACAAAAGGTAGCCCACTTATTTTACTTTTAATAATAACAATTCAAATTGTTATTAATATTTAAAAATAATAAAAAATTGTTTTAAAAATATTGTTATATGAGTTTGAGAAGAAAGTAAGAGAATGAAATTTGGATAATGAGTTTTCATGGGCTGGTCTTGTCAGGCATTCTAAATAATGTGGATAAATAGAATCAGAGTTATGAACTCTATGCTGTATGTTGAATTAACTTTATGTTTTGAAGACTTGGGGAATGTAGGACATGCTCAGATTGAATATAGTCCAAACTTAACTCTAGTAGATACTTCTGGTTAAAATAATACCTCAGTTTCATTTTCAGCTTACACAGATAGAAGGAACAAATATATGTGCTGTTTGCTTGACATTTTATGTAGAACAAACTATTAATAAGAGTTCAATTGTAATTATGGATTTATAGGATATAGCACATTTATAAAAAATTAATAAGATGCTATATACATCAAATGGAATATTATTCAGCCTTAAAAAGGAAGGAAATTTTGACACTTGCTACAAGACATTAGGTGAAGTGAAATAAGCTAGTCACAAAAGGAAAAATACTGTATGATTCCACTTATATGAGCTTCCTAGAGTAGTGAAATTCATAGAGACAGAAATTAGAAGCGTGGTTGCCCAGGGCTGGGGGCAAGAGTGGGTGGGAAGTTAATGTTTAATGGGTACGGAATTTCAGTTTGGCAAGATGAGAAGATTCTGGAGATGGATGGTAGTGTTGGTTACACAGTGTGAATTTATTTAATGTCGCAGAACTGTACACTAAAAAATGGCTACAATGGTAAATTTTATGTCATGTTTTTACCACAAAAAGAAAGGAAACAACATTTCAGGTTTTGTCAAGACCGCCTACTGAGAATATAATAGAACAATATTTGTATATTTACTATAATATAATGCATTATATCATAGGTGTTATCTTCAGGAAAACACACTGGACCTGCTAAATTAACAAATGGAAAGAAAGGGTAAGTATTTAAAGAAGTTTACAACTTCAGAAAATCTCAAGAAACATTTCAGGTCTTTGGGCTGCACTGAATTTTGCCTACCCCAGAAAACTAGGTGGGTCTCTACCTTCACAGACTCAGGGGAGGAACCTTCCATATCTACTCATGTTAATCATTTTAGTGTTTAACAGCCCTTATAATCTTTATAAAATCCTATTTAAGTCCATTTTATGGACAAGCTTTCTTATCCAACCTTTGCTGGGAAGAAAATGACTACTTATTAATATATTTTGGAAAAAAAATGTTGTAGTATTTGTGAAAATATTAACGAACTTGTTTTCTAGGACCTATTTAAGAAAGATATCACGTTTTAATGCAGATTCTGGCTATGCTATCCATTCTGATTCAGAAAGTCAGGTAAGATTAAACTGAATAGATACAATATACACTATTATAATTAATTTTCAGGTTAAAAACTAAGAATTGGGAATAAAAATTCAGAGGTAAAGTATTGAAGGCTTTTCACTTTAAAATATTTCTGCCAATAATAAATTGCTTCTGAAAAAAAATTTTAAAACTACATAATTTGTTATTTTTTTTTTTCCTCTGCACTAAAATTTTGTCTATGCATTTCTAAATGGCTTTCTCCTTACAGACTGAAACTGTACAAGGGCTTGATGGTTGTGCTTCTTTGCTGCAGGACATTTTGAGAAATGAAGATTCAGGTTTTTTAATTTTTTAAATACCTCTTTGCTAATCACCTTTTCTCAAATAATTCTCTTAATGCAAATGAATTTTTGTTTTAATTATTAATAGGTTCAGAAATAGCATATTCAGAAAATAGATATAATCCCAGATCCTTAGAAGGCAAAAGATTTGGAGCTAAAAAGAAAGGACATGAAAAACATGTTCCTTCAGGAGTCCAGAAGGAAATTTGTAAGTATTTTTTTCTCTTTTTTGTTTAAATATGATCTTTGGGGGTGTGACTCTTGATCTTGGGATTGTGAGTTCGAGCCCATGTTGGGTGTAGAGATTACTTTAAAAATAAATAAAATCTGGGGCGCCTGGGTGGCTCAGTCGTTAAGCGTCTGCTTTCGGCTCAGGTCATGATCTCCAGGTCCTGGGATCGAGCCCCGCATCAGGCTCCCTGCTCAGAGGGGAGTCTGCTTCTCCCTCTCCCTCTGCCTCTCCCCACTGCTCCTACTCTCTGTCTCTCTCTCTGTATCTCTCTGTCTCAAATAAATAAATTAAAAAAAAAATTCTATTAAAAAAATAAATAAAATCTTAAAATATATATAATCTTTAATTCTGAGGGTTTTGATAAATTATTGGGAGTATGCAGTTGGTCTTTCATTTTAATATGTGGGTTATTCAGGTGTGTATGTGTGTGCTTATGCTTCTCTTTCTCTATTCTGCTTCTAACTACTGGGTAGTTACTTTGTTTACCATCACTTTCCCAAGAAGAAAAGTAGAAAAAGTGACAGACTGGGTTTTGTAGAAGAAAGTTCAAACTCAGAATGACATTTATGAGGTATATAGAGTTATCTTTGTTCTCCTTGCCACTTAATTCCATAAATAACCACAAATTGGTTGTGTTTCATGTGCATACTTATAGATACTAATTGTTTTAAAGTCATTTTATGTGTATATGTTGTAAGTAAGTTTATTACTCAACTTTAAATGCCAGGTTTAGGATTTTGTCTGAGGGCCCAGCGTGTAGATTAAGTGCACTTTTATTCTTGCTCTCAAAGCTCTGATTTTTTTTTTTAATGGTCCAAGTATCAGAATTGTTACAGAGTTTCCTGTCTCTCTTACTCTATTTTCCCCTGAGAGCATGAACTGGACAAGGAGCAAGGTGAAAGAGTTTTATTAGATTTTAGAAATAACACCCGTAAAGAGGGGTCTTGTAATTGTAGGAGAGAGTTTACAGATACCATTTAATAGAGATTTTAAAGATGTGGTAAAAATAATTTTTGACTGGAGAATGTACACATTCATTAACTACTTTTAAAAGACAATTTGAGGTGATTTTCTTTAGGGGGTGATAGTGGTAAAGCCCTTCTATAAAGTAGATGATAAATTGAGCTATTTCTGAGAGTCTTTTCTTCCCTAATATTTTATGGTAAAAGTTTTTGAAGAATCATATTTCAAGAATTTGTTTTCCCTTCTTCCATATTAGTATCTTCAGATAATAAGAAGCATATACCTAATGAAGCTTCTGCTGGAAGTGAGAGAGACTCATCAGATATACCACAGAATTGGTCATTGCAAGATCATTATAGAATGTATTCACCCATAATATACCAAGCCCTCTGTGAGCATGTGCAGACTCAGATGTCACTGATGAATAATTTGGCTTCAAAGAACAACCCTAATGGAATTCCTACTGTACCTTGCCAGACCATGTCTGATTCTGGTTAGTATGAATGATATTTTAAAAAGCATGAATATAAACTCTAATTAAGTTACCTACTTATTGTAAAAGCAGTATGAGATGTGATAACTTTTTCTCCTCTTACCTTTTAGAATCTCAGGCAACTGCACATTCTAGTTATGGCTTATCTACCTCCACCCCAGTCCAGTTACTTCAGCATCCATCCTGCCCTCCAGTGGTTCATTCTGTGGGTACAGTTTATACATTATACAAGTAGTTATTTGCTTTGAGAAATTGTCACCTTAAGAGAAAAAATTGAGTTTACTGATTGATAATGCATTATTTTTTCAAATTATTTTTTACTAGAAAAGTTTTACCCATTCATTAAGGATGATGATAAGGGGGGGAGGAGGAAAGAGATTATCAGAAAAAAGAAATCGCCCATACCTACTACTTAAGCACATTTGCTGTTAACATATTGATAGAGCGCTTGCCAATCATTTAATTCTCCGGTTTTTATTTAAGTTTGCTTTCTTTTAAAAATATAGTCATAAGGGCACCGGGGTGGCTCAGTTGGTTAAGCACCTGCCTTCAGCTCAGGTTATGATCCCACGGTCCTGGGATCTTGCCCCATGTCGGGCTTCCTGCTCAGTAGGGAACCTGCTTCTCCCTCTCCCTCTGCAGCTTCCCCTGTTTGTGCGCTCTCTCTCTGTCAAATAAATAAAATCTTTAAATATATATATATAGTCATAATTAAATTATACAGTTTTATATACTACCTTTTTTACTTAGCATTTTATTGTAAACATGTTTCTCAATTAACGTATACCTTTTGTAAATTTTTAATATGTTAATACTCTATTTACTGGATATACTGTAGTCCACATAACTACTCCCCTATGATAGGACATTTAAGTAACAGTTTTTTACTACCATAACGTTTCTGTAAACATATTTGTGCAAAAGCTTTTCGTATGTTTGAGCTTATTTTCTTGCAATGCAATTTCCCAAAGTGGAAGTTTGTTTTAGTCCCACGGTGGACTGATTTTTGATGCCTTTAAACCATGTGTGATATTTGCAAACAGTTTATTTTAGTCATGGCTTTATAATGTTCCCATATTGCAGAGTGAACTAATTAATAAGCTTTAAAAAAACTAGAATATCGTGCTCAAGGGAAATCCAGCTTACTCACTGGTAAGCTATAACGCCATCCTACAAAAGTCATTTTCTAATATTTCTGGTTTGAGTTTATTATAGTTAATGCCTACAAGTCAATGCTCATATTTTTGAAGGCTTAACTTGTTTTTTTCTGTCTGTAGGAGGTTCAGACTGATGGTGACAACCAGTTTGCATCACAAAGTAAAACAGTTTCTGTGAACTGTGCTGATGTTCTACAGAATTCCTTCAGTACTGGTCTTGGCGTTCCATGTAGCCTGCCTAAAGCGGACAAACCAACTGTTCCACCATTTCAGCAGCTGGGTCTTATTAATGGAATTCTGCCACAGCAAGGAGTTCCTAAGGAACCAGACCTACTAAAGTGTATTCAAACATATGTGAATCTCTTGCATTCTCATCCGGACAGTCAGATTTGCCGAAGCCCCACTCTGTTGCCGCCAGCTTTCCTGTCCAGTAATGAAGACAAATGTGCCAAAGAACAAATTGGAGAAGTCACAAGTGAAGGAAAGGATTTAAACATACACATGCGAGATTCAAGAATAAAGGATGTGCAGAAGGCAAAAAATGTGAACCAGAGTGCCGAAAAAGCCAGAACTATAAAGTATTTGTTGGGAGAGCTCAAGGCCCTGCTAGCAGAGCAAGGTATATGAGCACTTTTAAAATAATTTTCTGTAGTGGGGTGTTAATGCTAAACAGAAGTGTCATATTATTTAGTCATCATTTATATTTAGAATAGTCGACATGGAGTTTGTGGTATTTTCCACAGAAATATGTCTTGAGCTAATAAGGAAGTGAGTTCTGCCTATTTTATTGTTACTTTTTAGATTTTGATCTCTTGTTGCCTGTGGATTTGAAATGTACAAGAGAGTGTCAAACAGTCTTTTACTTGCAAGTGTGTATTCATTCTACTTGATTAAAAAAGACCTTGAAAAGATTCAACTGAAGAGAATTTATAGCCATAAACTTTTAGGGGTTACAAGAGCCCTAAAGATGATTAGCTCCCTAGAATAGACTGGTAACTTTTCCTATTTTAAAAAGATGCAGAGATTTTCTTCCCATCATTCTTTAATAACCAGCTGTTATAAGGTTTAACAAATCTGACTTTGAGAAGTAATCCAAACCTTTTAATGCCATTTTCAGTTTACTTTTGGGGTTTTTTTATAAATTAAATCAAGAAAAATGTCTTAGGTGGAGTTATGAGATATTTGAGCCAAATCATATTCATTTGTTTTCATTATGTGTATATGCTAAATAATAGCTTTCACTTGGAGTGAGTTACAGATTTGTCATCTTAGAAACCATAGAAACCACAATAATTGATTATGGCAGCACTGACTGAATACCTAATATTTGCAGATTGATAAAAAGAGATTCCAAATCTTTTTTTTTTTTTTTTTAAAGATTTCATTTATTTATTTGAGAGAGAGAATGAGAGAGAGCACATGAGAGGGGGGAGGGTCAGAGGGAGAAGCAGACTCCCTGCGGAGCAGGGAGCCCGGTGCGGGACTCGATCCTGGGACTCCAGGATCATGACCTGAGCTGAAGGCAGTCGCTTAACCAACTGAGCCACCCAGGCGCCCAAGAGATTCCAAATCTTAAAATGTGTTATAAGAACATGGCACTATTAATCTGAAGGCTTAATATATTAAAATCTCCATGTTTTCAGACCTTCAATTTATTACTATTCTCTTAACCAAATACTTAGTCATAGTAAGAATAATAATAAGAGTAACAGTATTGTCATTTATTGAGTATTTACCATGTGCCTGGCACTGTGCTGAGTGTTTTATATGCATTATCTCATTTAATCCTCACAACAATCCCATGAGGTATTGGTATCTCTATTTAACTATCAAGAAATCTAGGCTTCAGGAGGTTAAGTAATTTGACTAAAGTTCCATTGCTAGAAAATGGTGGAGCCCAGGTCTCTGCCTCGAATGCTTATGAGCAAAACCACTCTACCAAGGATTGGTAGGGAACTTCTCAGTAGTTGGTCAGTCACAGATGTTTACTGTGTACATGTACTTTATTTACATCAGGGTGTTAAAATACCCATGGGATTGAGTAAAGTTTTGTAATTTAGAGTATACTTTCTACCTCTTTTGGGTATAAGAGAGTAAATATTATAATTATTAAATGTTTTCAGTCCACAGAAAATTTGAATGGAAATGAAGGGGCAATTATAAAAGGACAAAAGATCTAAAATCCACCTTCTCCCTGTGTCTGTTTGCCATCTCTCAAACCATCCACTTCCTGAAATTAATATAGCAAAAATGGTACTGCTTTTGATGTGGACACCAAATGAGGTGTGGCTGGTTTTAAATCTACTTTATAAAATTAAATAATAAAACCTTATCAGAGTAGATCCTCCCTCAATATTTTGCCAAATTGAATAACCTAAAGTGAATTATTTGCTTATGCCAGGATCAAAGGTTGTGTTGTAAATGTTATTACTGTAATCAATTTTAGGAAGCCCTTCAGCAGTGATAGGAGTCCAATAGTCCTTTGAGATTGTGAGCTAGGAGACATGTCAGCTATCTTCCTACTGGACTCTTTAACTGAAAAAAAAGACTAATAATCCTATGATAGAAGATTAATCTTTAGTTCACTGAATTTAATTTCTTTAGAATTCTTTTGAATAAGCAAATACAGGGAGCAGGAAAGAGGAAAATAGGATTTATATACATCACAATTATAAGTAATCGAACTGTTGGTTTATAGCAAATATGTACATATCTGAAGAATTTTCTTTTTAGTAATACACATGAATAATCATCCAAAAATAATTTATGGTATTGTTATTACTTACTTCTTCTCTCTTTTATAGAGGATTCGGAAATTCAGAGGTTGATTACAGAATTGGAGGCATGTATATCTCTACTTCCAGCAGTGAGTGGAAACACAAATATTCAAGTTGAAATAGCACTGGCCATGCAACCACTAAGAAGTGAAAATGCTCAGTTACGCAGGTACAAATCATTCTTTGAATATTTTTGTCATATGCAAAGATGTCCTATGGCCAGAACAAAGGTGCCAAATGAGCTATCTAGGACTCTGTAAGAAAAATAGATTTACTGTTTATTGCGTTTCTACTTTTACTTCTCCATTTCTAAACATTGCCAGCATTCTTACTTCTGCTTGCTAGGACATATTTTCTTCCACCTCCTTTGCCTCCACTGTCACTTGGTTGATAGGGTATAGAGAGAAAAATGAAGTTCCTCAGGACATTTGTCAGACTCGTCTGGGCTGTGCTGCAGTAACAAACTCTAGAATCTCAGTGGCATAGCACGGCCAAAGTTTCTTTCTCCTTCATGCCAAGACCCTCTTTCATTCTATCACTCAGGGTTTAGGTTCCCTCCATCTTAATGAGCCACTGTCTCATAAGACATGTTTTTCAGGGAAAAGAGAACATGGACGGATCTGGCGCACCAACTCTACACACCCCAGCCCAGAAGTGACAGTCTTGCTTCTACTTCTGTTTTGTAGGCTAAAATGAGGCATATGGCCCTGCCTAATGTAAAGATTTGGGACATAAAATTTTCCCATACTGCCCATACACTCTGGGAGGAAAGGAGAACCTGATAGGGGTGAACACCAGTAGCCCCATCATGCTCAGACATAGAAAAAACTCATTTAAATTCCTAGATATTTTTTCTTTTGGCTATTTTAACTTATGTAGGAAATCACGTATTATTAGCAATATCCTAACTTTGAATGTTTCCGTGATGGCCACCAAGGCTGCTACTGCAGGGTCTGTACTTTGCAGAGAATTAGAATACATTGTCGGTTCTTTTGCGGCCCTGTAGTGTGCGTGAGCCCTGAGCTGGGATTATGGTTGCATGAGCTGTAGACGTTGTCACAAACATTTTCAAGAAATTAGAAAGTAGTAAAATAGGATCCCTCGTTGGAGAGGAGCTCAAATTTATGGATCGGGAGACTGCAAAGGCATGACACCTAGTGAGATTTACTTGCTTAGGATTATTTCTCTGAAGGTCATTAGTCTCTAAGATAATGTGATATAGGATGGGATTGCTGGGCTTAAATTCTAATAATACTGTCTTCAGTTCTGACCTATAATAGCATTAGTTTTTCAAAATAAAAAACATGTATAAATATATAATAGTAATGGTAATAGCTAATACTACTACTAACATTTATTGAATGTTTCTCATGTCCTATGCCTTTATATATGTCATCTCTTTAAATTCTCAGAATGGCTCCATGAGGTAGATACTATGTTATGCTCATTTACAGATGAGGAAACCAAGGCACAGAGAGGTTATGTAACTTGTCCAAAGTCACATGTATAAAAAGATTCAAACTGGGTAGTTTGATTTTAGAGAACAAATTATCTTAATTTCTACATTCTGCATTGCTTCTGCTAGGAAATAGAGTCTAACTTATTTTTACTTCAGGACTTCAATATTTAAGTGTATTTTGTGGAATAGCAGACTGTATACTGTAAGCTCTTTGAAAGAAGCGTGTTTTTAAAGGTATGACTGTCAACTAATTGGTGTCTTTAAATAAACATACCAGAACTTAGTCTCACAATATTATCTCTTTAAACATGTGCCCATGGGAAGTATCAGTGGTTCTTGTTTATTTCCCTTCTTTAGAAGATTTTAGAATTGTTTTGGGAGCTACTTTATAAGCCACTCAGGAAAATGAGACTTACTTTATTGGTCCACTGCTTGTTTTTAATTTTTTTAAAAGGTATTAGTTTGATGTTTAGCCTTATTCTTCAGACTTGGCACCAGATCTTTCTGGCTCTGTGTCCTTAGAGGACAAAGGTTATATAGCATGCTATTCCCACTGTTTACTTGACCTTCTAAAAATGAAATATCTGAAAAACAAGGAATTTGTCTTTTTAGTAGAATGAGGTTTCCAGCAGAGGGGTAGGAATTTTTGTGCTTCTTTGGTAACTTAATTTAGAAAGAATCATCCATAATTTCCATTACAAATGTAAGTTGGAATACATAGGTTCATTCAATAGTGTTTTCCAGCGTGTTTTTTTTTTTTTAAGATTTTATTTATTTTTTGACAGAGAGAGAGACAGAGAGAGAGGGAACACAAGCAGGGGGAGTGGGAGAGGGAGAAGCAGCCTTCCCAACGAGCAGGGAGCTGATGCAGGGCTCGATTCCAGGACCCTGGGATCGTGACCTGAGCCGAAATGACTGAGCCACCCAGGTGCCCCTTTTTCAGCGTTTTCAATCAAAAAAAATTTTTTTTCCTGTTTGGACATTCAGAAACCACGTGTTTCTCTTTAGCCAGAAAAGTGATCTTTCAGGACTTTGTTGGAGTTTATTGCCATCTTGTGGCTTAAAAAAAATAGCCAGGTGCAATGTTTTTGTGGCATTTGGGCGTTTTTGGCATTTGGGGCTGCACAGGTTTTATTTGGGACTTCTGATAACGTTCTTTTTTTTTTTTTTTTTAAAGATTTTATTTATTTGAGAGAGAGAATGAGACAGAGAGAGCATGAGAAGGGGGAGGGTCAGAGGGAGAAGCAGACTCCCCGCCGAGCAGGGAGCCCGATGCGGGACTCGATCCTGGGACTCCAGGATCATGACCTGAGCCGAAGGCAGTCGCTTAACCAACTGAGCCACCCAGGCGCCCCTGGGACTTCTGATAACATTCTTAACATTTAGCCTTCCTGGTCCCTACTCATGAAATGTCTCTAGTGCCCCATTCATTGTGACCACCAAAAGCCCCTGCACATTCCCAAATTTCCTGCATGAGCGTTGAGAGGGGACTACTTCCAGTTAAGAACCATTGAGCTAGAGAGTTCCTTAATATGTACAGGGCAAGTTAGAATTCATGACCACTTCCTGACTATAGACTCAAATATGAGGCCATTATGTCCTCACACAGAACAAAAAAATGAAATAGGAATGAGAGGGAGGAGCCAGGGGTGGCATTCAGTCTTTTGGCTTGATCATTTGACAGATGGTAACATAATTCTCCCAGATGGAAGCTACTAAAGGAAGAATATATTGTTTATTTGTTTATTGCATGTTATTTTTGAGATAGAATATATAGGAGAGCCAGTGAGTTAAGATTTAGACATGCCAAATTTGTCGTTTAGACCATCTGGAGATCTATATGGTATAAGTGGAGCACAGAACAAGATCCAGGATAGAAATGCAGACTGGGGAGTTATTCACTGAACACATTTTTATTGAGCTATTACTATAGATTTGGCACTGTTGTAGGCACTGGAGACAATGGTGACTAAAAACAGGTGATTTGCTATCAGCGTGTAAGTGGTAGATTCACCAGGAAGGTATAGAGTGTGAACCCAGCCAAGGGTGAAGTGCTGGGGAATAACAGCTTTTTAAGGAAAGAACACGGGGGCAGGAAGCTGTGAGAGAAACCCAAGAAGGAGCACGTAGGGAAGTGGGAGGAAAACCAGGAGAGAGAGATGTCACAAAAGCCATGGGAAGAAAGAATATATAGGAGAGATCTTTGCATAGCATATTCAGAATAAGCAAACTGACAAAAGAGATAAAAGGGGGTCAAGAATAAACATCACCAGATGACTTGCTCAAAGCAAACCCAAGAAAACTTGAAAAAGTATTCCACAGTTTCAAGGAGATTAAAGATAATAGAATCCTTAGAGGCAGGAAAAGAGAATGCTGTTTAAAGGAGAAAAGACAGCAAAGGAGAAGAAAAGTGAATTAGATGAGCTCAGGAAAGTAAAAGCCAAACATCTTACAAAAATGAAAACAAACATGAAGTCAGGTTTTTTATATTCCATTAGGGTACTTACTATATTCCATTAGAACCTAAGCAATATGAATGCTGATTTTGTTGTTTGGGGGGTTTTGCTTTTTCCCCCCAAATCTTCCTGTTTCATTTGCTACTAAATTCATAGTTCAGTGTCTCCTACCAACTTTAGCTTATTCCTCTTCCCAAACCCTTTTTAAAAAAAATTTATTTATTTTGTGATAAAATAAATATGACATAATATTTATCTTTTTAACCATTTTGTAAGTATACATTTGAGGGGCATTAAATACTTTTACAATGCTGTGTTCCCATAACCACTGTCTATTCCCCAAAACTTTTTCATCCCCAGCATAAACTCTGTACCCATTAAACAGTAATTCCCTCTCTTCCTTCCCCTTAGCTTCTGGTAACGTCTGTCTTCTTTTCTATGTGAATTTGAGAAGGCTGAATTTTTGTCTCTTTTGTTTGTTGCTGTTATTTCCAGTGCTGAGAATTGTGCCTAACACTCACTCTGATAAATGTTTGTTAAATGACTGAAGGCATGGTGGATAAGGTTGAAGAAATAAAACAAAACAAAATAGAGAATAATTAAAAATTATTGTAAAGAAGATACATATGGAAGACAAACAAAGAATGCACAATTTGGCATAATGACTGTTCCTGATAAAGAGAGCAGAACAAGTGGATTAAAGATAATGTTAAAAGATAATGTAAATAAAGGGAAATTTACTAAAAATCTATGTCAACAGATCAGTAGGGCATTCAGGATCTCAGGAAAATTAAAATGATCCACACCAAGACATAAGCTAATAAAGTCACCACATCAAGCTAATAAAGTCAGCACATCTTAAGGACAAAATAAAATTAACTTTTCTAGACATTCAAAATAAAAGCAAATAATGTGTAAAGAGAAAAATATCAGGCTGACCTCAGCCTTTTCACAGGAATATTCATTACCCAAAGATCATAGAACATTATTTATAAAGGTCTAAGGGAAAGAAAGTATGTCCCAAGAATCTCATATGTGGCCCAGCAATCCTTTTAGTGTAAAGGCATACTCTCAAGTGTGCAAGAACTTAGAAAATACAGCACCCTTGGATTCCTTTAAAAACCACAAAAAATAATTGTTGAATGGCAAATTCTAACTAACCAAGAGTTGAATTCAAATAAAGGGGTGGATTAGAGATAAACATCGAATCTACACATAGAACTAAGACAACTGTGGAAATTAAGGTACAGAATAGAATTTGTTATCTTGACAATAAAAATTCCAAAATCAGTGTTTTTATATCCTATTTCCTTTATTTAAGGTTATTTAGGAATACTATTTTATGAAGTAGAGAAATATTTGCCTAAAGTTCAATAGTTCTGATTTCAGTTGTTACTTTTCCTTCAGATAAAATCATCTAATCCTAAATTCAATACACAGTATTTTAAGATGGTATTTGTAATGTTATAAAAATAGTATTTATAAAATTATAATATAAAATAGTATTTGTAATATTTGTAATAGTATTTGTAATATTATCTGTTTGGCTAATTTTTTCTCTCTGTATAGGCTTAAAAAATGTCTGAATGATATCCAGCAAGTAGTGATTATTATTTCTATTTAGTATTGTGCTAGAGGTTCTACCAGTGCAATAAAGCAAGGAAAGGGAATAAAAGCCTTTTAAAGTACAGGCTGTCTTACTCACAAATGACATGATAGTCTTTGTAGAAAATCCTACAGAATCTACAAAAAAGCAACTAGAATTAATAAATGAGCTTATTAGCAGGGTTGCAGGATATGAGATCAATTTACAAAAGGCAATTATATTTCTATACATTGTCAATGAACAATTTGAAGTGAAATTTAAAAACAATACTATTAATAGCATCAAAAAATATGATCAATTTAGGGATAAACTTGATTAAAAATGTGTAAGACCTATATACTGAAAACTATAAAACATTGCTGAGAGAAATTAAAGAAGACCTGTATAAGTGAGAGATAAACTGGATGCATAGATTATAAGACTTACTGTTGTTAAGATATTAGTTCTCCCCAAATTGATCTATAAATGCTATGTAACTCTGGGGAAAACCCAGCATCTTTTTTTTAGAAAGATTATTCTAAAATTTGTATGGAAATTCAAAGAATCTAAAATAACCAAACCAAAACAACTTTGGGAAAGGAGAACAAAATTGGTACTATCCTATTTTAAGACATAAAGTTATAGTAATCAAGACAGTGTGGCCTTGGTGTAAAGATAGATATATAATTGAAACAGAATAGAGTCCAGAAATAAACTCACATATAAAGGTAACTCATTTTTTAGGGGCACCTGGGTGGCCCAATCGGTTAAGCATCTGCCTTCAGCTTGGGTCCTAATCTCAGGGGTCCTGGGTCTGGCTCCCTGCTCAGCAGGGAGCCTGCTTCTCCCTCTCCCTTGCCCTCAAATAAAATCTTTAAAAAATAATAATAATAAATAAAGGTAACCCAATTTTTGACTAAGATGCTAAGGAAATTCAATTGGGAAAGAATAGTCTTTTCAATAAATAGTGCTGGAACAATTGGAGAGCCATATACAAAAAAAAGCGAAAAAGGAAAGAAGGAAGGGAGGGAGAGAGGGACAGGACCATTTCAACCTTTACCTCACACCATATATAAAAATTAACTTGAAATGAATCACAAATCTTAATATATAGGTTAAATAAGTTAATATATAACTTAAATATTTATTAAACTTAATAAGTTAAATAGAACTTATAGAAAACATAAGAAAAAAATCTTAGGGATCCTGGGTTGGGAAAGATTCCTTAAATATAACAAAAAATCTAAGTAGAAAAAATTTGTAAGTTGGACTTCATCAAAATTTAAAATTTGCTCCTCAAAAGACACTATTACTAAAAGAGGCGAACAACAGAGAAAATATTTGCAATAAATATATTTGATGGACTTGTACATATAGAATGTATAAGGAACTGTTACAACTCAAAAAACAGGCAAAATATTTTAATAGACAACACATCAAAGAAGATAGATGGCTATTAAATAAGCATATGAAAATCTCATCATTGTTAATCATTAGGAAAATATAGACTAAAACCATGATGATATAACACTACATACCATAGTCAATTTGAATGACTAAAATTCACAAGACTATACCAGATGTTAGTGAGGATGTGGAGGAACTGGTACTTGCATAATTTACTGGTGGGAATATAAAATGGTACAACCGCTTTGGTAGTTTCTTTTTTTTTTTTTTTTTTTTTTTTTTAAAGATTTTATTTATTTATTTGAGACAGAAAGAATGAGAGAGAGAGAGCACATGAGAGGGGGGAGGGTCAGAGGGAGAAGCAGGCTCCCTACCGAGCAGGGAGCCCGATGCGGGACTCGATCCAGGGACTCCAGGATCATGACCTGAGCTGAAAGCAGTCGCTTAACCAACTGAGCCACCCAGGCGCCCGCTTTGGTAGTTTCTTAGAAATTAAACATAAACCATATGACCCAGTCATTTCACTCCTAGGTATGTACTCAGAGAAGTAAAAGCATATGACCACGCAAAAACTTACTTGTGAATGTTCATAGGAAACAGCCCCAATGTCTGTTAACAGGTGAATGGATAAACAAATGGTGGTATATCCGTACAATGGAATACCGCTCAACAGTGGGAAGGAAGAACTATTGATGCGTGCAACATCATGGATGAATCTCAAAATCATTATGCTGAATGAAGGCAGGCAGGCTAAAGAATATATTGTATGATTCCATTTACAAGATAATTGTATATGTATAAATATATAGTATAAAATTCCAGAAAATGCAAACTAATCTATAAATCAGTGGTTGTTTGGGAGGGGGATGCTATGAAAATGGAGCATGTGGAAATTTGGAGACATGATGAATATCTCAATTGTGGTGATGGTTTCATCACATCATATATTAAAACTTACCAAATTATATACTTTGATTATATATATGTGCAGTTTATTATATATGTTTCATTTCAGTAGAGCCATATTTTTAAAAAGTGAGTAAACTGAAAAAAAATATTTGCCTAAATGTCATCAGTTCTTTTCCTTTGTTTAAATCAAGTATGTGAAAATATAATACATAATATTTGTTAAAAGCGTGTGTAACTATCCATTTTTAAAAGATTATCTTTTGTTATTTTTTTATCATGTATCATTTTTAATAGAACAATCATGTTTTAAAAGCCTGGCCCTGAAAGCTGGGAATGAGAAGGAAGGAGAGTAGCTAATGGTACAGTTGGGTTGGAGGGAATATTTTCCTAAATATGGGAGTGCTTTTAGTATGCTTCTTGGCTTATGCACATGAACATCTAAAGAAGGAGAAGCTGCAGTGGAGAAGATAAAAGAGGTGGAATTGGAGCAGAGTCCTTTAGGGTAGAGGAGAAGTTGGGATCCAGGAAGCTGATGAGGCTCCCTTTCTCTAAGACTAGAAGAAAGAAGTGAGGATTAGTGTATATATATATATATATGGATAAATTTGTACACCCTGGGGCAGAAGGGTAACAGTTTGTCCCCAAGCCATGTTATTTTTAGTGAAAATAGGAAAGTATCCTACTGAGAAGAGGAGAGGGTAGGAATGAGAGGCTTACAGTGAGGGATGAAAGTTTAGGCTGGCCATATAGGGGAAGAGAAGAGAAGAATCTGACTAGGGACATGCGTACAAGAAAATTGTCAAGCAAAGCTTCTGTCATACACTTGGTGTGTAAGAGGACCTCAGTTTTCCTAGAAAATACCAAAAGAAGCATTCTAGGTAGAGTTACAGGTTACCAGTCTATGTTGCCTTTCCTAGATCTTCACTCTTTGTTATAAAGGGGAAACTTTTCAGAAAAGCAGAATTGTTTTGAAACAAACATGGGGTTGTATTATACTGTAGTTCTTCTGTAGCTTGCTTTTTTTCACTTCACAGTGAGTCTTGAAGATATTTCCTTGTCAGTACCTGTAGATGTCTCTTTTTTAAAAAGTACTTATGTATTTCTTATTATGGATATACCATAATTTATGTACCCTTTTAAGTTGTTTCTAACTTCTTACTACTAAATATTGCTATTGTGAACATCTTTGAATATATCTAAAGGTTGTAGATGCTTTTGCACATGTACAACTATAGTTGACTCTTGAGCAATGCAAGAGTTAGGGGCCCTTACACCCTACGAAGTCAAAAATCTGTGTATAACTTTTGACTCCCCCACAACTTAACTACTGATAACCTACTGTTGACTGGAATCCTTATCAATAACATTGAATGTTTTGATTAACATATATTTTGTAGGTTATATGTATTATGTACCGTATTCTTGCAATAAAGTAAGCTAGAGAAAAGACAACATTAAGAAAATCATAAGGAAGAGAAAAATACATTTATAGTATTGTACTATATTTATAAAATATCTCTGTATGAGTGGACCCGCACAGTTCAAACCCGTGTTGTTCGAGGCTCAATTATATTTCTGAGGCTAGATAACTTAGAATTATTTTGTCAGAGATAATGAACATTTTACATTTTGTTGGGTACTGTCAAATTGCCATTCAAATGGTTATATCAGTAGACTCCCACCAATTGAAATAATTCATTTGCCTCACCAAAAATTATTTCCTTTTATTTCTGTCAATCTTGTGGCCATAAAATATCTCCTGTTTTAACTTTGTATTTCTTCGTATCAGTAATGCTGAGCATTTTTTGTATGCTTATCGGCCTTTTTTTTTTAAAGATTTTATTTATTTGAGAGAGAGAGCGAGAGAGAGCAGCGAGCAGGGGGAGGGGCAGAGGGAGAGAGAGAAGCAGGCTCTCTACGGAGCGGGGAGCGGGGGAGCCAGACATGGGGCTTGATCCCAGGACTCTGGGATCATGACCTAAGCCAAAGGCAGACGCTCAACTGACTGAGCCACCCAGGCGCCCCTAGGTCATTTCTATTTCTTATGTGAATTGCCCATTTTTTTTGCCTTTCTTACTGATTTGCAGGAGCTCTTTAAGTATTATGATTTTTTTGTCTCATATATGTGGCATGTATTTGCTTCCAGACTGCTAATTCTAGAACAAGTTTTAAATTTTGATATCATTAAATCTTTCATTCTTTTCCTTGCTGGTTGGTGGATTTTGAGTCTTGCTTAGGAATGCCTTCCCCACTTCAAGATTACATAGATTTCCACCTAAAACTTTTATGGTTGGTCTTGTTTGTCCATTTTATGTTTACCTCCTTAATCCATCTGGAATTAATACATGTAAATGATATGGGGTAAGGCACTATCATTTTAGATTCAGTAACAAAAATAAATAATACAGAATATTTTCAGGTAATTCTGGGAAAGATAATAGAGACAACTTTTTTTCAGCGTTAACTTCTTAGAAGGAAACATTTTTGTGGTTCCTTTTGTATGTTCCAGTTTGTGAAGTGGCCACAAATTGTGAAGTTCATTGTAGGGCGAAGTTGCTGCTCATTAGCATTCACTTTTTTAAAATAGGGCCATTAACTTTTCCATCTAATAAAGAAATTATTAGAAGCACAGGTTTGCATTTCCCATTTTTTCAATATGTGACAAACCAAGCAGATGCATGTCTGATAGCAGTCAGTCCCTGTAAGTATTCTAGTTCATAGTTATGACAGATCTTTTAAAAAAGTAGGTTGTTTGTACAGTAATGAAAATACAGAGAAGGAAGACAGAAGAAGAAAATAGCAAGAAGAGATAGGAAGTGAAAGAAATTGAAAAAAAAAAGACAAGGAAATCATTGAGAGAACAAAAAAGGAAAGGGAAAATAAGAGAGGTCATCTTTTTTCTTGTGAAGGGAGAGTTTATGCTGTTCCAGGCAATCTTTTAAAAATTATCTCAGGCCCTATGAATAATAACAGCAATGTGGCTTTGTTGTTTTATTTATTTGGTTTTTATCTTTTGTTTTGGGGATGAGATGGATTTCTGCAATCCTAGTTGGTACCATCTTTTATCTTGTCTTTTTCATTTTTAATTTTTTAATCTTTTTCTTCATGATACATGTACTCTTTAATGCCCATCCCCCCTTTTCCCCATCCCCCTACTCACCTGAGCGAAATAGGTCAAATACCATATGATCTCATTCATATGTGGAATTTAAGAAACAAAACAGACGAGCAAAGGGAAAAAAGAAAGACAAGCCAAGAAAAAGACTATTAATTATAGAGAACAAACTGATGGTTACCAGAGAGAAGGTGTTGTCTTTTTTAATAGGCTGTTAGGTGTACACTGTTAAATGAGTTTGGGATTCTTGGAATCATGTTTCTTTTTTATTTCCTTTAGGCAACTGAGAATTTTGAACCGGCAACTTAGAGAACAAGAAAAATCTCAAAAGGCATCTGGTGCTCTGGAATGCAACCTTGAATGTAGGTAAAAGAACTTTAAGAACTGATAGTAAATTCTTTGTTCTGGAAATACTGATAAAGAATTGAGCTTTCTTAATTACTTTGTCTTAAGAAGACTTTTAATTTATATTGGAAAAAATAGGAATAATACTTCTTATTAAAAATTAAAGTAGCACAGAAACAAAAATAAAAGATCTGTGCTATTAGCAATGTCCACAATAGCCAAAATATGGAAAGAGCCCAGATGTCCATTGACTGATGAATGGATAAAGAAGATGTGAGATAGATAGATAGATAGATAGATAGATAGATAGATAGATAATGGAATATTACTCAGTCATCAAAAAGAATAAATCTTGCCATTTGCAATGACGTGGATGGACCTAGAGGGTATTGTGCTAAGTGAAATAAGTCAGAGAAAGACAAATACCATATGATTTCACTCATATGTGGAATTTAAGAAACAAAACAGATGAACATAGGGGAACGGAAGGAAAAATTAAGATAAAAATAGAGAGGGAGGGTGCCTGGGTAGCTCAGCTGGTTAAGTATCTGCCTTCGGCTCAGGTCATGATCCCAGGGTCCTGGGATCAAGCCTCTCATTGAGCCCCTCATCAAGCCCCGCATCTGGCTCCTTGCTCAGCAGGGAGCCTGCTTCTCCCTCTCCCTCTGCCTGCCGCTCCCCTTCTTGTGCTCTCTCTCTCTCTCTCAAATAAATAAAATCTTTAAAACAAAACAAAAAAACAGAGGGAGGCAAACCATAAGAGATTCTTAACTCTAGGAAACAAACTGAGGGTTGCTGGAGTGGAGGTTGGGGCGGGGATGGGGTAACTGGGTGATGGGCATTAAGGAGGGCACTTGATGTAATGAGCATGGGGTGTTATATGCAACGGAAGAATCACTAAATTCTACCCCTGAAACTAATACTACACTATATGTTAACAAACTGAATTTAAATAAAAAACTAAAAAAAAAGATCTGTGCTATTATATCCCAACAATATACCCCTATTTTTTTTTAAAAGGCTGTATTTCTTTCACATGTCTACTGTTCATATAGAATTGATCTGTTTCACATATACTGAGTTCCTACCATGTGCCCAGCACTAAAAGAACTATATGTGTTTTTTTTTCAATGAGATTACTCTGCATATGCTCTTCTGAAGCTTGCATTTATTCACTTAATATGTAGTAGACAATCTTTTTTTCCTTTCTTTTTCAAGTTTTTATTTCAATTCTAGTTAATTAACATACAGTGTAATAGTAGTTTCAGGTATAGAATTTAGTGATTCATCAATTACATACCACACCCAGTGCTCATCACAAGTGCCCTCCTTTATTCTTATCACCCATTTAACCCATCCCCCTGTCCACCTCCCCTCCAGCAATGCTCAGTTTGTTCTCTGTAGTTAAGAGTCTGTTTTATTTATTTATTTGTTTGTTTGTTTGTTTTAAAATTTTATTTATTTGAGAGAAAGAAAGTGAGTGAGAGAGAGCACAAGCCAGGGGGAGAGGCAGAGGGAGGAACCCGATGTGGGGACCATGGACCCCAGGGACCATGACCTGAGCCAAAGGCAGACGCTTAACTGGCTGAGCCACCGAGGCGCCCCAAGAGTCTGTTTTATGGTTTGCTTCTCTTTTCCTCCCCATGTTCATCTGTTCTGTTTCTTAAATTCCACATATGGGTGAAATCATATGGTATTTGTCTTTCTCTGACTGACTTATTTTGCTTTGCATAATACTCTCTTGCTCCATCCATGTTGTTGCAAATGGCAAGATTTCATTCTTTTTGATGTATATATATATATATACAATGTGTATATATATATATACACACACACACACACCACATTTTCTTTATCCATTCATCAGTCGATGGACATTTGACTCTTTCCATAATTTGGCTATTGATAATGCTGCTATAAACATCGGGGTGCATGTATCCCTTCGAGTCTGTATTTTTGTATCCTTTGGGTAAATACCCAGTAGTGCAATTGCTGGGTCATAGGGTAGTTCTATTTTTAACTTTTTTTTTTTTTTTTTAGATTTTATTTATTTATTTGAAAGAGAGAGATAGCAAGAGCAGGAGCACAAGCAGGAGGAGTGGGAGAGGGAGAAGCAGGCTTCCTGCTGAGTGGGGAGCCCGATGTGGGGCTTGATCCCAGGACTCTGGGATCATGACCTGAGCCGAAGGCGGACGCTTAATGACTGAGCCACCCAGGTGCCCCTATTTTTAACTTTTTGAGGAACCTCCATACTGTTCTCCAGAATGGCTGCACCAGTTTGCATTCCCACCAACAGTGTGAGAGGGTTCCCCTTTCTTCACATCCTCACTAGCACCTGTTGTTTCCTGTGTTGTTAATTTTAGCCATTCTGACTGGTATGAGGATGTATCTTGTAGTTTTGATTTGGATTTCCCTGATGTTGACTGATGAGCATCTTTTCATGTGTTGTTAGCATCTGTATGTCACTTGTTGTTAGCATCTGTATATCTTCATTGGAAAAATGTCTATTCATGTCTTCTCCCCATTTTTAAACTGGATTATTTGTTTTTGGAGTGTTCAGTTTGGTAAGTTTTTTATGTATTTTGGATACTAACCCTTTATCAGATATGTCATTTGCAAATATCGTCTCCAAATATTCTGAAGGTTGCCTTTTAGTTTTGTTGATTTCCTTTGCTGTGCAGAAGCTTTTTATCTTGATGAGGTCCCAATAGTTTATTTTGCTTTTGTTTCCCTTGCCTTAGAAGACCTATCTAGTAAAAAGTTTTTACAGCCAATGTCAAAGAGGTTGCTGCCTGTGTTCTCCTCTAGGACTTTGATGGTTTTCTGTCTCACATTTAGGTCTTTCATGCACTTTGAGCTTATTTTTGTGTATGGTGTAAGACGGCGGTCTAGTTTCATTCTTCTTCATGTGGCTGTCCAGTTTTCCCAACACGTTTGTTGAAGAGACTGTCTTTTCTCCATTGCATATTCTTTCCTGCTTTGTTGAAGACTAGTTGACCATATAGTTGTAGGTTCATTTCTGCGTTCTGTTCTGTTCCATTGATCTGTGTGTCTGTTTTTGTGCCAGTACCATACTGTCTTGATTACTGCAGCTTTGTAGTATAACTTGAAGTCTGGAATTGTGATGCCTCCAGTGTTGCTTTTCTTTTTCAAGATTGCTTTGGCTATTCAGGGTCTTTTGTGGTTGCATACAAAATTCGGGATTTTTTCAAGCTCTGAAAAATGCTGGTGGTATTTTGATAGGGATTGCATTAAATATGTAGATTGCTTTGGGAAGTATAGACATTTTTTTTTTTGAAGATTTTATTTATTTATTTGAGAGACAGAGACAGAGAGAGCATGAGCAGGGCGAGGGGCAGAGGGAGAGGGAGAGAGATAAGCAGACTCCCCACAGGGTATGGAGCCTGACACGGGACTCGATCCCAGGACCCTGAGATCATGACCTGAGTCGAAACCAAGAGTTGGACGCTCAACCATCTGAGCCACCTAGGCGCCCCTCCATCCCCTCACTTTTGATCTGCAGGTGTCTTTAGGTCTAAAATGAGTCTCTTATTTTTTTTTATCCATTCTGATGCTCTATGTCTTTTGATTAGAGCATTTAGTCCATTTACATTCAGAGTAATTATTGATAGATATGTGCTTAGTGCCATTTTATTACTTGTTTTGTCATTGTTTCGAGAGATTTTCTCTGTTCCTTGCTAGTCTTTGTCACTTTTGGTCTTTCCTTCCCACTCAGAGAGTCCCCATTAATATTTCTTGCAGGGCTGGTTTAGCGTTCATGAACTCCTTTAGTTTTTGTTTGTTTGGGAAACTCTTTATCTCTCCTCCTATTCTGAATGATAGCCTTGCTGGATAGAGTATTGTTGGCTGCAGATTTTTCCCATTCAGCACATTAAATATATCATGCCACTCCCTTTTGGCCTGCTAAGTTTCTGTGGAGAGATCTGTAGCTAGCCTTATGGGTCTGCCCTTGTAAGTTAGGGACTTATTTTGTCTTGCTGCTTTTAGAATTTTTTTCTTCATCACTATATTTTGCAGATTTAACTATAATATGTCTTGGTGTTGGCCTGCTTTTGTTGATTTTGATGGGAGTTCCCTCTGCCTCCTGGATGTCTGTTTCCTTCCCCAGATTAGGGAAGTTTTCAGCTTTTATTTCCTCAAATAAACCATCTGCCCCCTTTTCTCTCTCTTCTGGGACTGCTGTGATACAGATGTTATTACATTTAACGGAGTCACTGAGTTCCCTAGGTCTACTCTTGTGATCCATCATTCTTCTTTCTCTGTTTTGTTCAGCTTCATTATTTTCCATAACTCTATCTTCTGTATCACTTATTTGTTCCTCTGCTTCTTCCATCCTTGTGGTCATTACATCCAGATGGTTTCAAATCTCAGATACTACATTTTTCATTTCTGCCCGATTGTTTTTTCGCTCTTTTATCTCTGTGGTAAGGGCCTCTCTGAAGTCTTACATGCTTTTCTCAAGTCCAGCAAGTATCCTTATGATTGTTGTTTTAAATTTTCATTCAGGCATATTACTTATATGTGTTCCTTTTTTTCTTTTTATTTGTTTTGATTAGATCTCTGGCCATGACCTTTTCTTGCTCTTTTGGGATGAATTCCTCCATCTTGGCATTTTGTCTGGGTCTCTGTCTTCTACTGTGTGTTAGGAAAGCCTGTGATATTTCCTGCTCCTGAGAATAATGACTTCATGAAGAAGAGGTCATACAGTGTCCAGTCCAGGGCCTGGTGCTTCAGGGAGCATCTCTGCTGTGTGCTGCGTGCACTCAGCTGCTGTGTTTGGCTGCTCTGTCCCTCAGGTCAGTCGTCTGCAGAGGTTCTCCTTACCTGCCGTGGGCAGTGTTTGAACCTTGGCCAGAGTGTGGCGAGTTTTAATTAGGTATCTCTGGCCTGCTTGTTAAATGAGACTTGATGCTATTTCCACTAGAGCCGAAGCCTTGCAGAACTCTATGGTTGGTAGACGTGGTGCGTGCAGGGGTTTGTGCTGGTCTTCTGGGAAGGGGCCTGCTGCACTGGTCCTTAAACAGACGTGTCCAAGAAAAGCAGACCAGTAGACCGCAGGGCGGGACTTGGTGTGAGCAGGTAGGCAGCCAGTGTTGGTGCTGTGCTGCTTACCAAATTGGTTTATGGTGAAGGTGGGGGGTGGGGGAGGGAAATGGTGCCAGCCAGCCCCTTTGTTCCCAGAGAGGGGAGTCAATGCTTGCTGCTCTCAGGGAGGCCCTCTCAGAAGAGTGAATAATTTCCCCTTGCGTGTCCTGTGCATTTTTCAGATTGCTGTTTTTACACTGTCCATCTCTGGGTTGCTTGCCTGCCTGGAGCAGCACAGTGCACTTTGGGCTCCATCCCAGCCAAGCCTGCTGACTTTTAAAACTCCAAACTCTGTGGACCTGGTGTGGTAGAGACTTGCGCTGGTCTTCCAGGGGAGGGTCTTGCTGCACTGGGACAGAAGGGCAGTTATGCCAGAGGACGGGGGCGTGGGGTTTGGAGCAAGCCAGTTAAACAGCCAGTGTCCTGGTTAGCTGCCCTCAGCAGGTGTCACTGCACCTTTGGTGAGGGGTGGGAGAGGGAAATGGCACCTGCTAGCTCTTTTGTCTGTGGAGAGGCAATACCACCTCTCACAGATGTGCTCCTGGAAGTAGGAACAGTCTTTCCCTGGGCCCCTTAGGTGATCCTCACACCGTGCTGTCTGCCCTGGGGTTGCTTGCCTGCCTTCTCTCCAGGAGCAGGGCAGTGCCCTCAGAGCTCTATCCCAGCCAAGCCCAGGGACCTTTAAAACTCCAGTCTTTGAGCCCTGCTGGTTGCAAACACTCAGGAAAATAAGCCCCTCTCGTTTTCCCAGGCAGTGGCTTTGGGGAAGTGTTCTCCTTTTAGGTATTCCTGTGTGCCCCAGTCTCCCTTCGCTTTCTCTGTGACCAGGGCTCCCTCCCCTCTGCAGTACCTGCAACCCTCTTCTCCCCCAAACCACAGCCCTGCACTTCCTCTCTTCCTCCATGTGGCCTCTTCTCTCCCTCTAGGTGTGCAGTTTGTTCTATCAGTCCTCAGATCAATTTCTTGGCTGTTCGGAATGATTTGATAGTTATCTAACTGTGTCAAGGGACGAGGCAAGCCTAGGGTCCTCCTACTATGCCACCCTCTTAGCTCCCCCCCCCAATAAAATCTAGGGGGTATTTTTCTTTCTGTTTAAGAACTGTACAGATATTCTGCTTATGTGGTTCCATCCTAATGTATTTGAAGTTCTCTGATGATCGTTATCTAGGTATCTTCCCAGTGCAAACAGGGCTGCAGTAAAAGTCTTATACGTATGTCTTTGTGCACATGTGTGAGCATTTTGTAGATTATAGCTATAGAATTATTGAGTTAAAGGAGATATACCAGTTGTAATTTTGACAGATATTGCCAAATTGTGCTTATGGATCATGGCATTTAAAATAATAGAAAAAAAAGGAAAAAAACCTATACCAGAGGAAAAGGTGAGAACTGTTTGTTTCTTTGTTTGTTTTTGTATTCTTGGGATCTTTTCCTAAGCCTGACAAAACTCCGATGCCACAAAGGAAAAGATGATAAAATTTGTCCTCAGAATTTTTTTTCACTTTCTGCGCAGCAAAATTATAAACACATTTAAAACACATCAACAAAATGGGGAAAATGTTTTCATAATACATGATATGACAAAGGCTTAATTTTTTAAATATATAAATAGCTCTTACAAAGCAATAAGAAAAATATGACCACCCAACAGAACACACACTTCATAAAAATGCTCATCTTCACCAGAGTACTTCTGGAAAAAGTCACTCTGATTCCCCTATGAATAAACAGTGGGGGTGGGGATGGGTGGGAAAGGAGGCCAAGATGGGAAATGGGGAGATTGATGGTTGCCATTCTAAATAGCTAATCTCTTTTTAGTCTCTGCTCATTTACCTTAATGTTCCCTTAATGTGCATATATGTTATATGCACAGGTATTTTTCCAGAAAGATACCAAAGTTAATAGTGATTGCCTTTAGGAGGAGAGCAGAGGTAGGGTGGGGAGGAAGATTCTTCATTGAGAATCATTTGGTGTCATTGGTATTTCATCGTGTTTGAATTTTTTTTACTTTGTGCATGTATTATTATTTCATTAATGAAGGTAAAAAAATTTTTTTCAATGCCCCAGATATCAATTGGAGAAGAAAGGTATGACTTCTGCATCAAATTTTAAAAATATATTTAGTATTTATATAGAACTACTCAAGCATATAATTGTTGAGCAAAATCAATAAATTCCAGATCTTTTCTTTTTTAAAAACAGATCTTTTCCAGGTTTGTGCTTTTTAAATTCGGGCAACAATTATTTGATCTGTTTTGTCTTGCAGTGTTTTCCCTTCAGTCATTGAACAAGTCCCTGCAAAACCAGTTACAAGAGTCACTGAAGAGCCAGGAATTACTGCAGAGTAAAAATGAAGAACTTTTAAAAGTGATTGAAAATCAGAAAGATGAAAACAAAAAATTTGCTGGTATATTTAAAGAGAAAGATCAAACTTTACTTGAAAATAAACAACAATTTGACATTGAGACAACAAGAATAAAAATTGGTACGTATTTGAATTGTAGTTATGGTTACATTTTTTCAAAGATTGAGGTAACTGAACCTTTTTTGTGGTTTCAGAATTGGAGGAAGCCTTGGTTAATGTGAAAAGCTCCCGGTTTAAGTTAGAAGCTGCTGAAAAGGAAAATCAAATATTGGGAATAACATTACGTCAGCGTGACGCTGAGGTGACTCGACTGAGAGAATTAACCAGGTAATGTTGACTTCATTTGACTAACTTGCCTCTTGTCAGATTATTTATAGACTTCAAAAATCATTGTAGGTCTGCTCTCTTTCCCCCTTTTCTCTTATTTTGTCAATAATTTCTAATGATGTTTTCTTCTGCTCCAGCTGGGTTTAGGAATGCCAAACCTGGCTCAGTGCTTTTTTAAACCATGTGATTCCAGGAAAAGGGCTCTTGTAAGGAGCTTCAGCTTTTTATAAGTAAGCTGAAGAGTAACTTAGCAAATGGTGGAGAGCCCTCTGGCTCTGAAGCCAGAGAGACATGAGTGGAATCCCAGCTCTACCATTGTACTAGCTGTGTGACTTTAAGCAAGTTATTTACCCTCTCTAAACCTCAGCTGTAAAGTGGGGCATGATTAGGGTTGATGGGAACACTAAGAAATCATTCACATGAAGCACTGAGCACAGAAGCCCTCATGCCAGATGATCTTAGGAA
The DNA here is from genome assembly GCF_002201575.2 of Neomonachus schauinslandi. Taxonomy (NCBI): domain Eukaryota; kingdom Metazoa; phylum Chordata; class Mammalia; order Carnivora; family Phocidae; genus Neomonachus; species Neomonachus schauinslandi. The sequence continues at coordinate 67,321,311 of NC_058403.1, read as the reverse complement.
AGTCATTTAGCTTCTTTGAGCCTCAATCATTTCATCACAAAAGTGAAGGAATTGGCAGCAACCCCTAAAAGCCCTTGCTTCCCTAACATGTCTTTTCTCAAATAAATACAATCACCCCACTCAATTTTTATATGATACGTACTTTCAAAGTTCAGTTTTCTCTTTTTTTTTTTTTTAAAGATTTTATTTATTTGACAGAGAGAGAGAGCACAAGTAGGCAGAGTGGCAGGCAGATGGAGTGGGAGAAACAGGCTCTCCGCTGAGCAGGGAGCTGGATGTGGGGCTCGATCCCAAGACCCCAGGATCATGACCCGAGCCGAAGGCAGCCGCTTAACGGACTGTGCCACTGTTTTCTCTTGAGACATTTGTTAAGAATTGGATTTCCAACTACATATTTAAATCCTAGAGAAGTCAGTAATTTTGATGAATATCAGCAGATCTGACCATGCATTTGAATGATCCTGGAAGTTCACAGTTCCAAATATAAAACAATTTTGAATATAAAATAATCTCCTTTATATTTCAAATGAGAAGATCTGTTTTGAATTATGAACTTTTGGGAAATAGATGAAATACTGATATATATATGTATATACAGGGTAATTTATTTAGTTTTGTAAACATTTGAAATGATTATAGCTATGTTAATATAGAAATATTGCTTTTTTCACATTCACATTTCATTCAAACTTTTATTGAACAGTGGGGACAAGCAAAAGACACTTGTATATCTATGTAGTGTTATAATTAATTAGGCTCTAGTCAGAGTTTCTAAAATGTTGGCTTATACCACTCTTGTTCAAAGTAAAGTGAGAGAACGTCCCTCCTTATGAAAGCCTTTATAAAATTGCCGAAGAAAAACATCTCCTCTTTTTAGAGGAGTAATTTTGGGATGAAAACTCTGTTATTATCAAGTATTTATGATAAAAGAAGCCAGTCACAAAAGATCACATTCTATGATTCCACTTAATATGAAATGCTCAGAATAGGCAAACCCGTGGAAACAAAAAATAGATTAGTGGTTGCCAAGGGCTGGGAAAAGAGGGGAAGAAGCGGGGAGTGAGTTCTAGTGGGTACAGAGTTTCCTTTTGGGGTGATGAAAATGTTCTGAAATTGGATGGAGGTAACAATTATATAACTCTATGAATATACTAAAAACAACTCAGTTATACACTTTAAAAGGGTGAATTTTATAGTATATAAATTACATCTCAATAAACTTTTTTTTAAAAAGTACGTATGGTGTATAGTCCATTTGGAAAAGAAAACTAGGACAGCAAGTCAGCATGGTTAGATTCCTTGAGCAGTTGCGTAGGTGTCCCTGAGCATCTCCTCAGTATAGGCCCTGAGGAGAATATAGCAGAAGTAAAAGGAGAGTCATGTTCACTGGTGACTTGGAGAGAAATTAAAGATGAGTGTCATTTGAGAAAGTGCGTAAGGGGCATGGTGCTCTGCCTCTAGGAGAAAATGCAGCAGAGGATCTAGTTGCCTGAGAATTTGCTTTTCATTTCACAGGCTTTACTTCATACTACTAAATCTAGCTCCTTTATGAGCATGGAATCAGAAGCTGATGTTATTTTTTATTTATAATGTACTTTGATTTTTTTCTCAAACTCTTCTCCATCCCATATCTATTATTTTGTTTGTCCCCATCTATGATGGAAAGATTTTAATATCTGCATTTTCATAGATGGAGAGATTAGGACCATGTAAGTTAAATATTAAGAGAAAGTTAATAACAGAGCTGGGACTGGAACTCACGTTTCTTAATCCCTAGGCAGGTTTTTTCTCACTCTTGCACATGACATATCCTTAGCTAAAATAGTTTATTCCTGGTAACAACTCCATGCCTAATTTAGTCTAAGTGAACCTTAGTATTTTTTTTTTTTTAATCTGAGAGACGGAGGGATGAATGGATGGATTCATTTGCCTATTCATATATTCAACAAACATTTATTGTATATCATGTCCCAAATATACACGTGTGAAATACAAAAATATATAATCATATTAGTTGCTGAATATCCATGTCATCGAGTTAAAAGCTTATTCTGGCACCTTGATGATGGATATAGGAAGACACATCCTTTTTTAAGAATAACTCGACTAAATACTCTTTTAACATGTGTGGTGCATTTGTGAAGAAAATTAATAAAAATGTAAGGGCAATTTTCATAGTAAGTAATAGTATAATTATTATAGAAATTAGCATAAATGGAAGCACACGGAAATGAAGGGACTTGCCTGACTTTCAGAGCTCGTTGTGCCCAGGCTGGTACCTGAGCCAAGATTTTAAATTTCCTCTTGAGCCTTCCTTTCTGGTTTGGAAAGCACAGCTGCTCTCTGACAGAAGAAGACATGTTTTTGGAGAGATTCTTCTACCTGTGTAGGAGATACCTTTGTACCTGCTCATTCTTTCAAAATAACACAGTCTGACTTTTCCCGTGTTTTTTTTTAATGGCTTTTTATTTTTTTTTTTTCCTTTTTAAAAAATTTTTTATTTAAATTCATTAATTAACATATAATGTATTATTAGTTTCCGAGGTAGAGGTCAGTGATTCATCAGTTTTATATAACACCCAGCGCTCATTATATCACATGCCTTCCTTAATGTCCATCACCCAGTTACCCCATCCCTCCACCCCCCTCCCCTCCAGCAACCCTCAGTTTGTTTCCTATGATTAAGGGTCTCTTTTGGTTTGTCTCCCTCTCTGATTTTGTCTTGTTTCACTTTTTCTTCTACTCCCTATGATCCTCTGTTTTGTTTCTTAAATTCCACATATGAGTGAGATCATATAATTGTCTTTCTCTGATTGACCTGTTTCGCTTAGCATAATACCCTCTAGTTCTATCCACATTGTTGTGAATGGCAAGATTTCATTTTTTTGATGGCTGAGTAGTATTCCATTGTGTGTGTGTGTATATACACACATACACACACCACATCTTCTTTATCCATCTAGTGTTTTTTTTTAAAGGAATGAAAAGGATTCACTTGCAACTAGAGCCTTTTCTTAACATTCACCCTAACACAGAAGCATAGGAAATGAAAAAGGTCATTACTTCTTGTATATTATCTGCTTTTAGAAAAGACTGTGTCTAAAATATTAGGTGAAAATGTTTTGCTCTCCTTTTCTAAAGACTCTCGAGATTTTCCTATCATGTGTTTTCCATTGTTGTCAAGGACCTTTGCTTTTTATGCTGGGGATAAATCCTGCATCATGACTATTAACTCACTCATTAGATTAACTGGCCTCTTTAAATGATTATAGAAACACAGTGGGCAAGCTTAGCATTGTCTTACAGGGCTCAGTACTACCCCTGCGTTTTCTGAAGATTCAGTAACAACTTCAAAATCTAAGTATTCCCACGGATGGCAATTTTTTTTTGTCAAAACAAAATAAAAAGTTCGTATTTGAGCTAAATTCACCCACATTGGTGATTGATAGTATGTTTGGTGATACCCTGTGCGATTTAGTTAATTAGGAACATCTCCAATACGATAGCTGGGCTACTGTGACCACTTTAATTTTGCTTTTGACAGAGAGTAAAGCAGCAATATCTGACAGTACAGCTAAAGCTTCATGTTCAACTAGCCCATCCTTCTTCCCTATAGTCATACACCTCAGTAAGATAGATGTATGGTTTTTGTATGTGTTGTAAATAATCTCTTAAAGATTTCACAGAATTTCTGAGTGCCTTTCTCAGATTGTTGGAGAGGGATAATGGGACTAGAAGGTACACGTATGAGTTCTAAACAAATACCCTAAACCAGTTCTAAGCAAATACCCTAAACCATCTTTCCGTTCTCCAGCCTTCAATAATTTTGAAATACATCCTATCACTTTTTCAAAATTTTACTACAACACATGTTATAAAACCATTAAAATGTGAGGGAAAATTAATATATTTTCAGTGAACAAGTGGTAAATAGTCTCATAGCTTCTAAGAACACTCTTAAGAGTGCTGATACTTATTTAAATTAGTATATTTTTATAAGTAGCTGAGAAAGAACCTTGAATGTCTATTATAAAGATGTGTCAGTTATCTAAGCATTAAAAATCAGTGTGTTTAGGTGTATCCCACATATAGAAACAAATATATCTACTTTGTAGCTATTCAGGTGTTTGTATTGCTTCCTTTAAAATTTTGACATACTGGGACGCCTGGGTGGCTCAGTTGGTTAAGCGACTGCCTTCGGCTCAGGTCATGATCCTGGAGTCCTGGGATCGAGTCCCGCATCGGGCTCCCTGCTCGGCAGGGAGTCTGCTTCTCCCTCTGACCTTCCTCCCTCTCATGCTCTCTGTCTCTCATTGTCTCTCTCGCAAATAAATAAAATCTTAAAAAAAAAAAAAAAATTTAAAATTTTGACATACTGTCATTCCTTTACTTACAGAGATTTTTCTTTTAGTTTCAGAGACAATGGTCAGTCACATTTCTTGTTTAAATCAGAAGCTTAGTGATTACCATTAATTTCCAGAGATTAAACTTATTAATGTCATGTCCCTTCTTTCTTCATCACTGATTTTGTTCACAGCAAAGATAACATTTTTATTTAAGTCTGGAAAGAAACCTCAATATAAGTATTCCTTTTCTAAAAACAAAATGAAAATTTTAGTATGTAGTCTGATCGAATTAATTAGTGGGTGATTATTCATTACAGCATTTTTAAAAGATATGTTCATATAACATTTTTTGTCTTTTAGTAATAGTTCATTAGCTTCTTGAGAGAGGTATGAGAAAAAGTGGTAGGAGCCATTGCCATTTGAAGACCAATCAGAACTCAGAATGTGTTTAAAATGACAGGGTAAGGGCGCCTGGGTGGCTCAGTTGGTTAAGCAACTGCCTTTGGCTCAGGTCATGATCCTGGAGTCCTGGGATCGAGTCCCGCATCAGGCTCCCTGCTTAGTGGGGAGTCTGCTTCTCCCTCTGACCTCCCCCCTCTCATGTGCTCGCTCGCTCTCCATTCTCTCCCTCGCAATAAGTAAAATCGTAAAAAATTTAAAAAAAGATGACAGGGTAAGCCAGGTTGGAAAAAAATTTGTTTTTCCTTTTGTAGGGGAAAAAAACACTCATTCTATATCCAGACATATAATCACTGCTGTTTAGTATAGAGATTTCCTTTTAGTATTTTGTTTGGATGTGTGTGACTATTTTTACAAAAATAGTATTGTATCCATGTTACTTATGGACTGCTCTTTTAAGTTTAACTTATATAATGAACATTTCTCCATCAATAAATATTCCTTACAACACAACTATAAATGGCTATGGTGCGATTATAGCATAATTCAATCATTCTACTGTATTTGAAGATAGAGATACTCAATCCATCTATTTTCTATTATAAATTTTATCTTTGTAAGTGTATCTTTGGGTACAGCCTCTTGATGTATATATGTAGGATAAATTCCTAGAGTGCAAATTAGTGGGTCCAAAAATGTGGGATGTACAAATATTTAAGACTTCTGACGTATTGCCAGTTTGTGCTCTGGAAGGGTTATACCAGTGCACACTCCCACTAGTAGTACCTGCCTCTTCAAGCTTCTCTAACAGTGGGTATCAGTCTTATTTTACCATGTTAATTTGATAGGCAAAAAAACAAACAAACAAAAAATCACATTTAAAAATTTTGAACTTCTCCATTTAGAAGTTGAACTTTTAAAAAGTAGGCTAGTTGTAATCTTTTAAAATTACCTGTTGATGTCCTCTGCATCTTTTTAAAAATTGATGTATTTCTTTTCATATTTATATGTAATTACCTATATATGATTCAATTCAAAAAGACCAAAAGCTTGGTATAAAATGGCTTTAATAGGACTACTAATAAAAGCTGCCATCAAATGAACACCCATATAGCCTGAAGCAGTGCTAAGCACTTTACCCTCATATTTTATTATTTTATCTTATTTAATGTTCATTGTAATTCCACAGTAGATGTCTTCATTTTGCAATGAAGGAACTTGAGATTCAGAAAGGTTGAATGACTTGCCCAAGATCACAGCTAGTGATAGGATTTGATTCCATTTCTGTCTGACTTTAAACCCCAAGTGGTTTTTCTTATAACACACTTCTGGCACCTAGCTGTTGCTTATACCTAATTATCTCAGATAATTATCTCCAACTATCCTTTTTTCCCAGTATTGTTCCAGTGCCCTTTGCATATATATTTTGAATGGAGAGAAATAACTTCATTCATCCACACCATTTTGCAATGTTGCTCAAGAATAAAGCATTTCATACTTTAAGTGAAAAAAATTCCTAATCCTGTATTTTTAAATATCATTATATTAGATTTGATATAGACCAAGATCTTTTAATCATTTGTTATTGTAATTTACTCGTTCCAGACGCATTCTGTGATTTTGTGCTTTTAGTTGCTTTCTTCCATGTTATGAACCAGGTGCTTGCCTCAGATCCTTTCTTTTGAAGATGAGGTATAAATAAATAAATGAAAGAAACAGGTAAAAAAGAATAATTAGTGTACTAAATTCTTCTTAACAGAACTTTACAGAGCAGTATGGCAAGGCTTCTCTCAGATCTTAGTATGGACAGTGCTCGCTGCAAGTCTGGGAATAATCTTACCAAATCACTTCTGAACATTTATGAAAAACAACCTCAACATGACCCAATCCCTGCTCATACTTCCATAATGAGCTATCTAAATAAGTTAGAAACAGATCACACTTTTACACATTCTGAGACACTTTCTGCAGTTAACAATGAAGAGAGCATGGAGCCAGATAGACCTTATGAAAATGTCCTGCCCTCCAGAGGCCCTCAACATAGTCACACAAGAAACACAGAGGAAGCATCAGGCCCTGGGATGATTTCTACGCTTTCCAAACAGGTTTCTGTTGAGGAGAGCGAAATTACAACTCTAATAGACAATGAGTGTAATTTGGATAACACAATTTACATTCCATTTGCTAGAAGCACTTCTAAAAAGACGTCACCACTATCTAAGAGATTATCCCCCCAGCCACAGATCACTGTGGCTTTGCCACAGCTGGTCGGCAACAGCGGACTTGTCTCTGAAAAGGCAAATAAGTCGTGTGAACCTGGAGTTTGTTCCTCTTCCAAAAAGGAAGCCGAAGATGCACCTGAGAAACTTCCCAGACCAGCTGATAGGGAAGACAAGCAGCTCCTCAAGAAGATAAAGGAAGCCATCAGTAAGATCCCTGCTGCGTCTGAGGAGCCGCCGGAGCCGGCTGTGGGCCCTGGCCCCGCCACCCGTCAGGGCAGCGGCATTCGAGGGAGGAGTAGCGCGGTCTCCGACGGTAGCTTTTTAAATTCTGACATGACGTCAGACTGGAGCATCTCTTCTTTTTCAACGTTCACTTCTCGTGACGAGCAAGACTTCCGGAACGGCCTTGCAGCGCTGGACGCTAATATTGCCAGGCTCCAGAAGTCCTTAAAGATGGGTCTTCTGGAGAAATGAACTCAGAAGAATAAGGGACTGAGTGCTGCTTCTAAGAATAGACCTTGGCTGCACTGAATGTATATTTTAAATTTCTTTAGAGAAATGATGTTTTATACCAATTATGTATGATAAGTGTATGAATAATAAATGTATTATTGTCCTTATTGTATTTGAACATAAAGGAGTTTGTAAATCTTGCACTGGTTATAATTCTGCCTTTCCGCACTAATTCCTTTTCGGCCCTTTAGCTGAGGACGTTCTCTATTTTATAAGTAATATGAACAAAGTTAGTCTCTGCTTCTCTGTACTAGCACTTCTTAACTACTCAGTGTCACCTCTGTCCGTGTAAGCACATTCGAGCTATTAGAAGCCTGAGTGTTGTGCTGCCACCAATACCTCCTGGTCACCGGCCGGTGTCTTTATGCACAGTGCTTGGGCAGGCCTTAGCATTAAAATGTTCTGCCAGCACCAGGACCTCCTCCTACTGGTTTTTAAGTATTGGTGCTACAACTTCTGAAGGACCCAGATATAATCTCTTTGACATGTCCAGATTTTACAGATAGGGATTTCTTAAGTCTAAAAATACTAAATGAATTTTTAGTAGGTTTTTTTCATAGAACTGTCCATTAATATTTTTAATGTTTCTTCCAGTATTCATAAATTAATTCATTGGTGTATTTGGAGATAACAGGCCACAACTCTTCAACAACATAAGTTACAAAGTACAGTTCAGAAATATAAAATACAGCAAGGATGAAAACTGTGTCATCTGTCTACTCCCAAATATTCAGTTGTTATTCATATGCAGAAATTCTTAAGATTATTATATGATAATACAAGAAGAGCATTGTATTTTGCCCTTAAAATAGGATAAGCATTCTTTCATGCAAAGAAAATTATTAAATGCTTATGGGTTGATTCACTTAATTAAGGGTTAACAATGTGATTGAAAAACAAATGAGACTGGAAAATCCTTGAGAAACCTTACCAGGAGCTTACTATTTATTTAATATAAGACAAACATGGCATAGAAACATGAAATTATTTGATTAAATTTCAAGATGGAATATGATTCTAGCACAAAAGATGGGATAGACAGCTTCATAGAAGTTTAAACTAAAAGGAAGCAGCAAATGGTACAGGAAGACCTAGAAGAGAAGAAACTTCGTATTGATGTTTAAGAATGTGTAGGATTTGAATAATCCTGTGAATATCCTCATAATGTTTGCCCCATAAAGAAAGTATCATCAAAACATGGGGGTTGAATAGTATATTAAGAGGATGATAGGTACACCAACCTGACTAACATAGAGGGATCAAGATTACTACCATTGACTCTTGAACAACACAAGGCTTAGGGACACCAACACCCCCTATGCAGTCAAAAATCGGCATATAATTTTGACTCCTCAAAAACTTAACTACTAATAGCCTACTGTTAGCCAGAAGCCTTACCAATAACATAAACAGTTGATTAACATGTTTAGTATGTTATATGTATTAATATACTGTATTCTTAGAATAAGCTGGGAAAAAAATGCAAAGAAAATCACAAGGAAGAGAAAAATACATTCACAGTGCTGTATTTATTGGGGAAAAAAATCCATGTATAAAGTGACCTGTACAGTTCAAACCTGTGTTCAAGGGTCAGCTGTATATGATAAAGGTAACAGCAAATGATGATAGCACAATTAGAAGAGTTAGAGTCAGATCAGAATGTCTTAAGCTCCAGGCTGAGGAATAACCATTAACCATGAAGTCTTGGGTGTTTGGGTATATTTGGTGGTGGTGGGTTTTTTGTTTGTTTGTTTGTTTGTTTTTAACTGAGGACCACCAGATAAAACTGGCTGCTCTCAGAATTGCACAGAATGATCGTACATAAAAAGTAGAGGTGGGGGGAGGCTGGAAGCCACCTAGAAAGCTGTGGCAGTAGTCCAGACAAATTGACAAGCCTTTGGCAATAAAGGTGAAAAAGGAGAGACGAATTGAAAAACTCTCAGTAGGCTTGGTGACAATAGAAAATGAAAGAGAAAAATCAAAGATGACTCCAAAGTCTCCAATTTGGTCAGTTTGAGTCACACTGAGCAATGTCTCAAATGAAAAAGTTCTTGGTCAAGTTCCAAGTTAAGTCTTGATAACAGTACTGATAATGGAGAGTGGGATAAAAAGGAGAGAAAGCATGCCCATTCTCAGTAGTCCTCTTTAGATCTTCACACAAGAAGTCAGTGTAACTGCCTCTTCATAGTCTCAGAAGGGTCAGTCTGCCTCCAAATCCCAGCCCCCGCACAAAGCCTTTCCAGATGTCCCAGAGTGTGAAAAGCTGATTAGCGGAGTATCCCCCAGCCTCTGACAGGCGGAACTCAGTGTCTCCTTGATAGATACTGGGTGTAGAATGGGAGAGAATTGTCCTCAAGCATTCTGTCACTGTTCTGTCCTGTCTTGGATTTGTGGAGGTAATGTGCAGACGTCACAATGGATTTGGTATTTGTAAATACCACTGAAGATGAAAGAATCTGGTTCTATGACCAAGTGTGGAGATCCTAAGGGCTAAAGAAGCCCAAGAAGTACTTTGTACACATTCTTCCTTTATTCCCCCTTGGAGCTGAGTAAATCTTGTGAAAATCTTTTCTTTTCACTAATGGCATTTATGTCAAGTGCCTTAAAATTTATTAAGGCTGCCTCAACCACATGCAAAGGACAGAACTGCAATGCCCAGTTAGATAAAAGGACATGCGGCCTACTCACAACTTACCAAGTATTTACTCCTCACATTGTGGGGCAATCTGTTCAGCTAAAGATTCTTTCATTCAATGAATAAATGAGATGAAAGCTCTCATATTTACCACGTATTATTCTGGGCTCTGAAAATACAACAATAAATACGATCTTCTCTGCCCTCGAGCTTACATTAAAGGGGGAAACAAAGGAACATGAGCGGTAAGTACTGTGAAGAAAAAACGGGAAGGGGACAAAGATGACAGAATTGGCTTAAGTTTCCATTATTAGATTAAGAAGCCCCTTCTCAAAAATTATGTTTAGGAATCAAGAATTTAAGCATGCTATGCAGATAAAGCTGGATTTGATTTGTGAGCTAACTCTCCCTTAATCATGTTTTAGATCTGTTAACTCTTGGTTTCCTTCTGCTCAGAATTGCTTAAATTCACCTTATATTTTGATGTTTTAGTATACCACTTGTAGAGAACTGGACACCTTTTTTTAAAGCAGTTGGCCTGAATAGGACCTCCCTGAGAATTACCAGAGATGGTAAGATGTTAGGGACTTCTGAAGGGCTTAAGTTGAGTTTTTGAAGGGACTTTAATAAAAGTTATCTATCTCACATTTATACCCAAAGAAGGAATCCATTCTACAGTGATACCTGCTACTGGTAGGATCCCAAGTGCACCATATGTATTCCTTTTGCCTGGACCACCCTTTTGCTCCTCCTGACCAATTCTTACTCATTTTTCAGACCCATGATACTACTACTGTACCGTGTATATGCCTCTGTTGATGCATGTATCTGTTTGCATGGCAACCTCTCCTACCCTGTATCCTTCAGGGACCAGCATTTGTTCATCCTTGACACCTCTCATGGCACTTGGTGCCTGTCATATAGTAGGCAGTTAGTAACAATTGTTGAACTTTGCTAAGTCCCTGGCAAATGGTCATCTCCGCTTCACTTGATTTTCTCTTGGTGTTGGTAAGTTCATGCAATAGTTTGTAGCTTTATTACACACATCTAAGCTGGCATTAGCTTCCCTGTATTTTTTCTTCTTTATTCCCATTGTTAACTTCTGAAGCAAAATCCGCTTGTTTAGCAAATATCCACACACTACTTGTGCTGTGGAGAAGTCATAGATTTTTTAATATTTAGCGGGGGAGATAGGGTGAAGCATTTATTAAACTCTGTCACCACTGCAGGGAAAATTTATCCTACCAGCCTACCTTACCAATTTGTGGGAGGGATCATTGTAGGCAAAGACTTTGAAAACGAGGGCACTGTATAATCGGTGACTTACAACACTGAAAGAGCCCTCACCATCCTGCTTTCCCTCGCTTGATGTCCTCCAGTTTGTCAGTGTCTTAAAACTTAAGTCCAGCAATGAGTAGAGGAACTCCAGATGTGATGTTATCAAGAAGAATGCAGTTAGATCACCACTTACTATGATCTTGTTAAAGTTTTAGCCATTGAATTCTATTACAGATCATATTAGGGCTATAGTTCCTTTCTAGATAGTATTCGCATTGTCATTCTTGGTGTTGAGTGGCATCATGTTAGGACAGCTCAGGGGGCTCCAGGTCCTTCTGTCCAGCCAGAAGTGAGCCGTTCTTCAAAGCTCAGGTTCTGACCAAACAAGTGGTCTCAGCTGCCCCAGAGAGAGAGTTCACACTTACCACAAACTCACCAGTGAAGCCAGGTCAGCTAGAGGCCATGAAGAATGGTGAAAAGAGGCAGACTGGAAACCAGGAGACCTAGGTTCAGGTTTTGCTACTGTTTTTCTGTATGAACCTTGTTTTACAGTTACAAAAGGTAAGGATTTGACTAAAAGTTCTTTGGTCACCCCATGATTTGACATCCTATTTAATATTGTATTCTAGCATTTTGACTAGACATCTTTCAATTAGTCAACTGTGAAGGTTCTACTCAGGGTATTTAGAGCTTTATATGAAGTAGACAGGTCGTTTTCCCTATCAAGGGAATGGCCTTGCCAACTCTAGAGAAGATTTATAGAAGGGAGGTCATTATTTGCCACCTATGATTCAAAAAAAAAAGCTCTGATATTACTGGTGTCTCTATTAATTCTATCTCAGGACTAATTTTTGTTTTTTTGGGGGGGGGTGGTTTTTTTCAGGACTAATTTTTGAACATCAACTTAGAAGTTTGAAATACTCCTGGTATAAAAAAGATTGTGGATAATTTTTGCTTTATTTTTTACAGGACTTTTATAGGTAAAAGGGATCTTATGATTCTCTAGTCCAGTCTCATTTCTAGAAATATGGAAATTGAAACCAAAAAAATATTAAAGACATTTGCTCAAAGCCACACAACTAACTCTTTGAACAAGATACTCTGATTTTTCAGTCTACTTTCTTCACTATTTTGTCTCCCTGATAGCTGCTAACTCATGACCACTTGAGCCCCTGAGGCCCCTAATCTGCCACCAGGATCTAGCTGTATGCCTTTGTTTCTCTACTAGCATGGTCTAATAAGGAATTTCCGCCTGGAATTTATTAAGAGGATTAAATAAGATAAGTAAAAACTGCCTTGTGAATTATAACACTAAATAGATGATAATGATCACTATATATAATTGATCCATGCACATGTATATATACTGTACTAGATACTTAAGGTTTTACTTTTGCTTTATGAAAGTCACACAGTGTTTTTAAAATCTCTGTGTAGCATGTGGCATAATATTAGTAAAACAATCCTCCTACCTGTCACTTGGCCAATTCCATCAGAAGTCATTATTTAAACTTATGTTTACCAGCGCCTGGGTGGCTCAGTCAGTTAAGCGTCTGCCTTCAGCTCAGGACATGATCCCAAGGTCCTGCTCAGCAGGGACCTTGCTTCTCCCTCTCCCTCTGCTCTCCCTTACCCCCCTCAAGCTCGCTTGCTCTCTCATGCATGCTTTCTCTCACTCCAATAAAATCTTTAGGAAAAAAAAAAAAAGCTGTGTTTAAAGTAGATGGAGAAAGTTACGTGAGTTTTTCTCCTATCGACACTGGCATTCACAGTGAGTTCTGACATTTTCAGGACCCCAGCACTACCATCTGCTCAGCCTAGAGGGTAAAAGTGTTCTTTTCTCCATGGGCACTTCAAGAAGACATGTGGAGGTATCACAAACTATCCAGGAGGGAAATCTGTAACAAGAAATGTCCACTGCTCAGTAGGAAGCACACAGCCAAGGTACATATTTTTACCCCACCATCATTTCCAGATTATTCTGCACTTGGCTGTGAGCTCTAGGCCCAGAATGGGGTAGGATACCAGAATCAAATATTTTCAAAGTCAGCAGCTCCAAAACAAGCAGAATAGACCCTCTTGGAGGGTAGTAGTTTGTTTGTGGTTTGGCGAGAAGAAAGGAGTAAAGGAAAAATAAGTTTTCAAATCCAGAGCCTCAATGGATGGCGAGAAAATTAATCTTTTTTTTTTTTTTTTAGGTCAATACCATCAGACTTGCTGTCTTAGGATAGGGAGATTGGTAGAAGATGAGACACAAACTAGAGCAAGTCAATAAAGAAATATTTGAATAAGTAGGTCTTCACTATTTAGAGCAGTGACCTATATGTACCCCTCCATCCTCCCCCATCACAAAGCTAATGATCATTTTTTTCACCAGAGAACTGAGCCCTCTGTCATCACCTCTTCCCTCCCCCATCCCAATTGGATTAAAAATCCATCTGATCAGATTTCTGTAATAATGGATGACTAACACATAAAGCAACTCCTTCAACCCCCAAGTTACCCAGAAAGAGTATGGGAATTTAAATTGTAGTTTTATATATTTGGCCAAAGTTTGAGAAAAGTCATGATAGATCATTGATGAATATAAGACACTTAGGCAGTGATATTTAAGTCTGTGGATAGGTTTATTTTAATATCAGTGCGTTAGAAGAGCAAGAGCTCTGGATCATGAGACAGATGATCAAGTGACTGTCTTCATATTCTATGTGACCTTCATTCATTTATAATTTACCATATCTCTACTGTGTGCTACACACTGAGCATTTAAAGGTAAATAAGACAAAGTGTGCCTCTGAGGGACCTAAGGCCCCAGAAACTGCCAAATGAGGAGATATGATCTCAAATTCTCTCCAGCTCAAAATGCTCTTTTCTAAGGAAAGGGCTTCCAATACCAAAGGAACTAGGCATGTAGCTCATAGACACTCAAACCATGTTGGCGTCATACAGAATGTTAGCTTTGCATTGCTGTTGTTTCTTTCTTCCTTTAATACTCATATCTTAGGTGTCCTCCCTATTTATTTTTCTCCTGGATGATGTCACTTTCAAAGAGTATCTTTGTGTGGTGCCTTTCCGAGGCCTTGAATATTTTTTTTTTTAAAGATTTTATTTATTTATTTGAGAGAGAGAGAATGAGAGACAGAGAGCACGAGAGGGAAGAGGGCAGAGGGAGAAGCAGACCCCTGCTGAGCAGGGAGCCCGATGTGGGACTCGATCCCGGGACTCCAGGATCATGACCTGAGCCGAAGGCAGTCGCTTAACCAACTGAGCCACCCAGGCGCCCCGAGGCCTTGAATATTTTAATTTCACCCTTTTAAACAATATTTCACCATTTCAACAATAGTTTCCATTGGATTTCAATGTGAAAATAGTAGTGTAAAGTTGACCTTTTCCCTTCTTTTGCAGAAATCAAAATGAACAAGAGGAGTACGAACTCCATTTGTGGGGGAAAGTAGGAGACAGCTCTAAAACAAGCCACAGATTAGAAGGACTGCCCAAAGTGGTAGTGGTCAAGCAGGGTGCAGGTGAGAGGGAATACAGGGTAGATGCTATGACTCCAGATGCAGAAGGAGCTAGCAAAGCACACTTCTCAATGATGAACAGCTCACCCAATGAGAGAAGTTTTAAATCCTTAGTTTATGACATGGGAAGACGATCCATAGGCTTTACATTGGGGGAAAACACACAGATGCCTATTACCATGTGGAGAAGAAACACTAAACAAATCACTGCCCAGAACTCTGAGTATTAAAGACAATTCCAACCCTTCTTACACACAAGCATTCTGCAGATAGCCAATCCAGGGAAACTTCCTTATGTGCTTCAAAACCTAAGTCATCAAGAAGGACCAGCAGAGGATCTATACTAAAATATTTTGAGGGGGAAAATATGAAAAATAGGAAAATGAAACTAAATTAATTTAGTTTACTTTAATTAGTAAATTAAAAACACTTATCAGAAAAATGTTGCCAGAGAGTAAATAAAAGTTGTGACTAAATGAGAATTTTTTAAAAAGATTTTATTTGTTCATTTGAGAGAGAAAGAGAGTGAGTGGGAGAGAAAGAGAATGCACACAAGCCAGGGGAGGGGCAGAGAAGCAGACTCCCACCTGAGCAGGAAACCTGATATAGGGCTCGATCATGACCTGAGCTAAAGGCAGACACTTAACTGACTGAGCCACCCAGGCTCCCTTGGCTGTGAATTTTTAAAACTGAATTATAAACAGCTGTTTACTCAAATCAAGAGCATTGAGCAGAGAAGCAAGAGCTCAGGGACAACATGAGACAACAGGATATGAAGCAGGAGCTAGTAGAGCTTAGGAAAGAAATGAAAGGCAAAAATTAAGCCATCTCAGAAATGAAGGGAAAGGGGTGCCTGGGTAGCTCAGTCATTGAGTGTCAGCCTTCAGCTCGGGTCATGGTCCCAGGGCCCTGGGGGAAAAAAAAAAAGAAATGAAGGGAAAAATCAACAAATTTAAAACATAGTTTTGGTATAAAATCCTAGGTTCAAATTTATTTTCCTTCAGCACTTTGCATATTACACTACACTGTTGTCTTCTGGCTCCCAGTGTGGCTATCAAGAAGCCTGTCATAAAGCAGATCCTTACTGCATTGAAGTTGATATAATTTTTTCTCTCTGGAGCCTTTAGAATTTTCTCTGAATTTGATCTTCAGTTTCACTGTAATGAATATGACAGTGTTGTATTTATGTCTGTATGTTTTTTAATGTCTCCAGTTAGTGCTCTATGTGCTCTTTTTTTTTTTTTTTAAGATTTTATTTATTTATTTGACAGAGAGAGAGACAGCGAGAAAGGGAACACAAGTAGGGGGAGTGGGAGAGGGAGAAGCAGGCTTCCCACTGAGCAGGGAGCCCGATGTGGGGCTCCATTCCTGGGATCGTGACCTGAGCCGAAGGCAGACCCTTAACAACTGAGCCACCCAGGCACCCCTCTATGAGCTCTTTAAATCAATAATCTTACACCTTTTTCTAATCCTGGAAAATTCTCAGTTAATATTTCTTCCAGTATTTCCTTGTAATTTGTTTTCCTCTCTCTTTCTGTGATGTCTACTAAGTTTTTACTTCAAACCTTCACGTCTCTTAACTTTTCTCTTATTTTTGCCATCTCTTTGTCTGTTCTTAACTTTTATGAGCAAAGGTTCCTGATCTGGTCTTTCATCTCGCTAATTTGATTTTCACCTATATCTTTTTTGCTGATAAATTCATTTACTGAATTTCAGTTGTTATATTAGAGGAACAGTTTGTTCTTTATAATTGCTTTGCTCCTGCTTCATATTTCTAATACTCTCCCTTGTCTTGTTCAATATATTATGTATATTTTAAATCTTTGTTTGATCTATTGATTCTGTTCCCTTTAGCATGGACCATTAAGCATGTGTACCTTGTCTGTATCATTCTTTCCCCCTATAATTTCATATTACCCTGGGAAACCTAGCTACCTAGACCTAGCTACCTAGTAATGCATACCTGGGAGAAGAGACTGAAATCCATACTCTAACCTAAGACCTCTCTTGATGAGTTTATACAATGTGTATGATGTCGTGGTGTGGTGGTCATAGGGACAGGAAATATTCCTTAGACTGATGACTTCTGTTATTTCAGTCTAAATTTGATCACTCCCTATTTAGCTACCCACATGAATTAGCTTTTCCTGTATCTCCTCCCTCAGCTCTGCCCTTTTTCACGAGTTTCCTCCCTTAGGATTGGGATAGGAGTAAGAACGGCTCAGGAGTCAAAACACTGACCTGCGCCTGTTGTTAGCCACTCTCCACCAGCCAGGTTCCAGCTCTGCTGTAATATTATTCTTATATCCAGTAGCACTGTGCTGGCATTACTTCTGCCCAACACAGAGGTGTTGAGGTGAGTAGTGACTCACCCAGAACAGTGTGGAGGACAGAAGAAAATACAATAAAATTGTTCTTCCACAACCTGTCCTCTGCCTGGCCTTCTTTTATTCTAAGCTACGATTTCCCAAATACATACAGGAACAAAACCACTTCCTGTCTTCCTGAATTCTCTTGTTCATTAACCCACCATCACTTCTGTAGCATTTCTAAGGTGAATTCTGGAAGGAGGCCAGCAACCTATGTTTGTTTGCCCTCTTGTCCTTCGCACTGATGTGTAATGTCACCTGTCTCTCACCAAGTTCTGCAATATTTGTGCGTCTTTTGCTATTCTCTCAAGTCTGTTTCACTTATGCATTATCTGCCTCTGTGCAATACGACACTTCTAATTATTGCAGATTTACAACATCTTGATATCTGATAGGGTGATCCTTCCTCCTTTTTCATCTTCTAAATTGTCTTGGCTATTCTGGGCCATTTACTCTTCTGTGTCAATTCAGAGATCAGTTTGTCAAGTTCTGTGAAAAATCCTCTTGAGATTTTATGGGAATTGCTTTGAATTTATAGGTTAATTTGAAGAATTGCCATCTTTATTATATTGAGACCTTCAATCCATTAATATTGTATAATGCTCCATTTACTTGTCCCATAAAGAGCTTGTTAAAATTTTGTGGGATTTATTCGCAGGTATCTTATAGCTTTTGCTACTATGGTAAATCACTTTTTTTTTCAACAGTGAAAATACCTTTATTTTTTCTGATCATACAAAAAATCAAATGAAGGGCGCCTGGATGGCTCAGTCAGTTAAGCAGCTGACTTCAGCTCAGGTCATGATCTCACAGTCCTGGGATTGAGCCCTATGTCAGTGCTCCCCAGTCAGCGGGGAGTTGGCTTCTCCCTCTCCCTCTGCCCCTCCCCGCACTCATGCTCTCTCTCTCTCTCTCTCTCAAATAAATAAATAAAATCTTTAAAAAAATGCTTATTGTAAAATTTCGATCTTTATATAAATTTAAAAAGAAAGTAAATCCCACCGAAAATCCCATCATCTTGAGACTGACATCTTATCCTTTCAAGCATTCTTTATGCATGCCATATACATACACAAGTAAATTTATATATATAGGATCATATCATGCTTGCTATTTCTTTTCATCAACATCCTCCCTCTCCACCTCCTCTTCCCATATCAATGACTTTCCTATTCCCTAACTATACACCTGTAACTTTAATTTTATTAAAATCCTGTTTTGTGTGTTTTAATAGTTCCCCCCCCACACACACTTTTCTTCATTATAGATCCTGAGTCTATCTTGTTAAATCTTTTAAGTATTTAGAATTGTTGTCACTGTCAAAATTTGAGTGGATTTTATTAGCAGCATTAATGATTACAGAGACATAAGAAAATACTTCCTGGGCTCCTGGGTGGCTCAGTCATTAAGCATCTGCCTTCGGCTCAGATCATGATCCCAGAGTCCTGGGATCGGGGCCCTCATCGGGCTCCCTCCTCAGTGGGAAGCCTGCTCTC
Organism: Neomonachus schauinslandi; assembly: GCF_002201575.2. Taxonomy (NCBI): domain Eukaryota; kingdom Metazoa; phylum Chordata; class Mammalia; order Carnivora; family Phocidae; genus Neomonachus; species Neomonachus schauinslandi. The sequence goes on along the minus strand of NC_058403.1, from coordinate 67,302,532 downwards.
CCTCTCCCACTCCCACTGCTTGTGTTCCTGCTCTTGCTATCTGTCTCTATCAAATAAATAAATAAAATCTTAAAAAAAAAGAAAAGAAAGAAAATACTTTCCAGGCAGAATGTCCAGTCACTGAAACTCCAAACTGAATTGAAATCTGCTTCTGAGATTACCAGGAAAGAAAAGTGGATATGCCCTTAAGACTGTTTAGGTATGGTCTTGCTGGTGGTAGGGAGAAGGACCAGATGAGCCTTGGAAGACCAACAAAGAAGAGGAATCTGGAACGTTGCTGTTTTACTTAACCTACTGTCAGGTTTCTATTTATGTGAGGGCTCTTGACTTAATTAACCAGTTTTTCCAGTGGGTACATGGACCTGTTGGAGACCATTATAAAACATGCTGGGGTAATCCAGAGCAAAAATTTCCCAAAAAAGCATTTCTTCTGTTGTTTTTTTCCCCCTCTTAGAAATACCATTTTGTTGTTATGATAGAGTTTGGTTGATTTGTTTTTGCAATGAAAACCTTTAAAAATTTTTCCACAGGTAAGTAATATAGTAAATGTACCCATTCACTCACTTTGTATATTCAAAAATAATGGAAAAAATTCCAGCCCCCCAGAGGCCAGAGTATTGAATTTGGCATGGCAGGACTGAATAACTAATTGATACTCCACAGAGCAATAGTTACCATCTGTGGAACAATTATTATGTATCAAGCACTCTGCTAGTATTGCTTTGCAGTGTATCTTCTCATTCAACCCTCGAAACAACCCTATTGAGCAGACAGGATTTATTTTACCTTCTTTAACAGTTAGGAAATTAAGGCCCAGAAGAATTTAAGTTACTTGTCCAAGGTCACACAACTAGTTAATGACAAGCTTCAAACCAATGCAAACCAAGGGGCTAACTCAGATCTTACTACTATACCATATTCCCTCCACACAAAGAATTTGAGGTAGAAATGTACAACTTACTCTCTCACCTCCATTTCCCTTAAAGAAATTTTAATAGATGATATCATCTGGTAGATTCTCATAATGCAGAAAATTGAGTTTACAGAATTTATAAATCAAGGGACTTACATATAAAATGCCCCCAAATTAGCTTTAAACAATAGATGGATTTCTCAGCCATGATTTTCATGTGCTCATTTTGTCCTTAAATGTGGTCTTTGCTGTGCTGGGTTTTTATAGTACTTTCCTCTGTGGTTTCTAAGATAAACCTTTACATTGTGTTTGGTGGGGAAGGGGAGAAAATAGAGAACCTGTAGGTTTAGCTGTAGAATATGAGGGAGAATGATAGATAGAATGTGAAATAATAGAATGTGATCACTCAAGTCCATATTTGTCTTTATTTAAACTGTTGTTACTCTTTCTGACTATATAAAACAGAGGATTTAAGTGTTCTACAAAGTCATACATGAAAGCTTAGCACATAAAATCAAGAAAAGCAGAGCTGCTCTGGACAAGGAGTGGGTGGGTGCTTGGGGGCCTGGCCCGAGTCCCCATTCCATCCACTCCAATCACCTTTTGGAATTCTGGGGGTTCTGCAGCTTGAAATCATTGATTTGGATTAAATTTGTTTCTAACATACTAACCATAACATCTTGGACTAAATTTTAGAGTTGTTATTATTATAAGAAGTGATCTAATGAAACAGCCCTTTCCTGAAAGATACCCAAGAAATTCTCTGTAGAGGATACTCAGGGGATTGCAGTGCGTGGCTGTGAGCAAGATGATCGCTACTCTTTGCTTTCTACCTACTGTACTGTTCTTTCCTTTATTTTCCTAGCAATTAGAATTGTGACTTTTATGGTTAAAAAATTAGTTTAAACATTTTTCTGGAATTAGGAGTTATATTTTAATTATTGGCTTTGTAGTCAAGTATTTCCACCCCCCCCCCCAAAGACTTTTTAAATTACATAATGATAATGCATGAAATAATAGGATTTAAAGTACAGTTGACCATTGAGGCACCTCGGTGGCTCAAGTCAGTTGAGCCTCCGACTCTTGGTTTCAGCTCAGGTCATGATTTCAGGGTCATGATCTCAGGTTCCTGAGATTGAGTGCTGCATGGAGCATGTGCTCAGTGCAGAGTCTGCTTGGGATCCTTTCCCTCCTCCTCCCCACATGACCCTCCCCCATCTTGCATGCATGCCTGCTCTCTCTCTAAAATAAAGAAACAAATAAACAAATAAATAAAAACTTTTAAAAAACAAATAAAAATAAAGTGTAGTTGACCCTTGAACAATGCGGGGGTGGGGGGCTGTTAGGGGCACCCAGCCCCCTACACAGTTGAAAATCCACATAGAACTTTTGATTCCCCCAAAACTTAACTGCTAATAGCCTACTGTTGACTGGAAGCCTTACCAATAACATAAACAGTTGATCAACACATATTTTGTATGTTAGATATATTATATACTGTATTGTTACAATAAAGTAAGCTAGGGGAAAGAAAATGTTATTCAGGAAGAAGAGAAAATGCATTTACAATATTGTACTGTAAAAAAATCCACATATAAGTGGACCCACGCAGTTGAAACCCTTGTTGTTCAAGGGTCAACTGTATAGAAAATCAATTTATAGATATTTACTACAGGAACAAGTCTACAAACACTTTCTGGAGTTCAGTATTCTGTATTTTCATTTGTTAATTCCTCTGGTGAAGGCACTGGTCTTTAAACAAATAATTAGTCTTAAGGACTGAAAAGCAAATAGAAGCACAGCTGGTTGATTTCTAAATTGTTCTTTCTGTTATGGATTTTACCTAAGCTTTACATAGTTCTCAACTCTGGTCTCACATCAGAATTATGGGGAATGAAAAAAAAATTCCCCAGGCTGCACCCTAGATCAACTGAATCAATTTCTGAAGGAGGATATCAGACATAAATATTTTTAATATTTTAATATTTATGTTTTTAAACATAAAAAGCTTTTAAAAAGCTCCACAGGTGAATCCAGCATACAGTCAGACTTGAAAACTTGAAAACCAGCAAGTCTTTAGCCTGAATCCACTAATGCTGTGGATTTAATAAATTCAGAAATTTAATAAATTCAGAAACTAAGGTGAGTTATTTATTATTCTATACTTGTGAGAGATTAATAAATTGTGACATTTTACCTTCTCTTCTTTCTCTTTCGTTCTCCTTTGGTTTTCCTAACAAGGGCCCAGCAGAGAAGGGGGCCAGGCCAGGGAAGGGATCCAGAGATAGGAAGGAAGTGCAGAGGATGTGCACAGACAGATGGAGGCCAGGGCTTGCAGATTAAACTTCCTGGGAAGGCAGTATAGATAAACAGACACCCCTGCTCCACCAAGGAAAAGAATATATTCTACAACTAGTTTCTTGCTTTGGGACAATGGAACTAACTTGCATTATTTCAGGACATTTAAGGGAACTAAAAACATGTTTCTCTCTGGAGCAGATTTATTTCATCTTGACAAACCAGGTATATATGCTAGGTTTGTATGTTTGGGCCACAGCATTTTTCAGACTAAGTGATATATTTCCTAGAACTTTGAGTAAACCCTTTTTATCTTGTCACTAACCAGAGTTTAGGACTGGTGCAGTTTAGTTCTCATTAACTCTTGAAAATGACCAGCCAGGTTTCCCTTTCAGGACAGGACTCTTTCTAAGAAGAACTTTTTAGAAGTGGAATAAAAATGACCTAACAGGGCAGGATACAAAATCAACAAACAAAAATCATCTGTATTTCTATACGTTAGCAATGAATAATCTGAAAAGGAAATTAACAAAACACTTCCAGTTTTGATAGCACCAAAAAGAATAAAATACTTAGGAATAAATTTAACCAAGAAGGTGAGACTGGTACACTGTAAACTACAAAACATTGCTGAAAGAAATTAAAGAAGACCTAAATAAATAGGAAGACATCCCATGTTCATGGGTTGCAAGACAGTATTGTTAAGATAACATTACTACCAAAGCAATCTATGTAATCCCTATCAAAATCCTAATGTTGGTTTTTGTAGAAAAGAAAAAGAAAAAATCCTAAAGTTTACATGAACTCTCAATGAACCCCTAAATAGTCAAAACAATCTCAAAAAAAAAAAAAAAAAAAAAGATGAACAAATTTGGCAGTCTCACACATCATGATTTTAAAACTTAATACAAAGCTACAGTAATCAAAACAGCATGATACTGGCATAAGAACAGACATATAAACCAATGGAATAGAATAGATAGTAGAAATAAACCCTTGCATATTTGGTCAATTGATTTTTGACAAGGGTGCCAAGACCATTTGATGAGAAAAACAGTCTTTTCAACAATTGGTGCTGGGAAAACTAGATATCCCTATGTGGAAGAATGAAGTTGGACTCTTACCTTACACAATATAAAAAATTAACTCAGCATGGATTAAAGATCTAAATATAAGAGATAAAACTATAAATTTTTTAGAAGAATATATAGGAGAAAATCTTTATGACCTTGGATTTTGCAGTAGTTTAACAATGACATAAATAGCACAGGCAACAAAAGAAAAACAGAGTGGACCTCATCAAAATTTAAAACTTGTGATCAAAGGATACAATCAGAATGAAAGGCAACCCATAGAATGGGAGAAAATATTTGCAAATCATATATTTGATGGAGGATTAATATCCAGAATATATAAAGAACCCCCACAATTCAAAGACAACCCCCCCCAACAATCCGAATGAAAAATGGGCAAAAGAATTCAGACATTTCTCCAAAGAAGATATGCAAATGATCAATAAGCACATGAAAAGATGCTCAACATCAGTAGTCATCAGGGAAATGCAAATCAAAACCATAATGGAATATACTTCATACCCACTAAGATGGTCATTATAAAATTAAAAAAACCCAGAAAGTTAATAATCCTGATGAGAAACTTTTGGTTTCTGGTCTGTCATGTAAGCAGTTTGGAAATCATAACAAATAAAGAGCTGAACAAACAAAAATCAACAATTCTTCTTAGGTCTGTGAGAGAAGTGATTTCACAGGGCAAACTGCTGTTTCCAGTATTGGAGATAGACGAATGGATAAGGGGATCACAATTTACCAGAGCAGAAACCCAGAAGCAAAAGCACTAACCAGTGACAGCATAAAACAAACCAAACTGTAACTGACAAATTGATGGAAGCTCAGTATGGACGAGTCTGAGAGTTAAAACCTTCAGAGGAACCCAGACACAGAGAAGAGAGGGGCCCACACTTTTGAGCTCCAGTAGCTCAACTTCATCCTCACAGTGAAGATCAAAGGACAAGGGGAACAAGTAGAAAACAGTAGCAAATATAGTAGCTATTAATTCAACTATATCAACAATTATTTTGAATATCAGTGGTCTAAATGTGCCAAATTAAAACACAGAGATTTTCACAGTAGATAAAAAAACAAGACCCAACTCTATGTTGCCTACAACAAGCATACTTTAAGTATAAAGATACATAGAAATTCAAAATAAATGGTTGGAGAAAGGTATACTATGCTAACACTAATTTAAAGAGCAGCAGTAGTTATGTTAATTTCAGAAAGAACAGACTTCAGAGCAAAGAACGTCATCAGGGATAAAGGAGCATTACATAATGATGAAGGAGTCAATTCTCTAAGAAGACATAATAATCCTTAACATGTATGCTCCTAACAACAGAGCAACAAAATACATGAGACAAAAACTGATAGAACTGTAGGGAGAAATAGATGAATCCACTACTACAGTAGGAGCCTTCATCACTCCTCTATCAGAAATGGACAAATCAATAGGCAGAAATTCAGCAAGGACACAGTTGAATTCAACAACACCATCAATCAACTGGACATAAATTTGACATCTGTAGACTACTTTAACAACAGCAGAATATACATCCTTCTCAAGCTCACATGGAACATTCACCAAAAGACCATATTCTGGACCATAATACACACCTTAAGAAATTTAAAATAGAAATCACACATCTGATCTCACACCACAGTGGAGTTAAACTAGAAACCAATAACAGAAAGATAACTGGAAAATCCTAAAATACTTGGAGATTAAACAACATATTCTATATAACGCATGGGTCAAAGAAGAAATCTTAAAAATATTCGTGAAGATGTGGAGAAGTTGAAACCCTTGTGCATTGCTGATGAGAACGTAAATGGTGCAAACATTATGGAAGCAGTTTGGTGTTTCCTCCAAAAGTTTATGGTATGGTAATAATAGACTTTACCAAATGACCCAGCAATTCCATTGCTAGATATAAACCCAATAGAGTTGAAAAAGGGACTCAAACAGATACTTGTATGCCAATATACATAATGGCATTGTTCACAATAGCCAAAAGGTAGAATCAACCCAAGCGTCCACCAATAGATGAAATGAATAGGTAAAATGTGGTATGTGGTATATACATACAATGGAGTATTATTCAGCCATTAAAAGCAATGAAGTTTTAGTGCATGGTATAACATGGATGGCCCATGAAAATATTATGTTAAATGAAACACACACACAGAAAGACAAATATTGTATGATTCCAACTATATGAAGTACCTAGAATATGCAGATTGATGGAACCAGAAAGTAGAATGGAGGTTATCAGGGACAGAGGGGGATGGGGTATGGGGGGGGCTGCCTCTTAACATATATAGAGTTTCTATCTGGGATGATGAAAAAGATCTGGAAATAGTGGCAATGGTTATACAACACTATGAATGTACTAAATACTACTAAATTGTACACTGAAAAATGGTTAAAATGGTACATTTTATGTTATGTATGTTTTGCCACAAGAGAAAAGTGGAAAAAAATTGATATAATAGAGAAAATTAAAGTGGAAGGAAAAGGAAGAGCCAGATAAATGTGAGAGAAACAAAGCCAGGAAATCATAGAAATTCAGCCACCATTGTTTTTTGTTATTGTTTTGTTTGGGTTTTTTTTTGAGAGAGAGAGTGCGCCAGTGTGGCCACGAGGTGGGGCAGAGGGAGAAGGAGAGAGAGACTCTTAAGCAGGCTCCACGCCCAGTGTGGAGTCTGATGTGGGGCTGGATCCCACAACTCTGAGATCATGACCCGAGCTGAAATCAAGAGTCAGCTGCTTAACCGACTGAGCCACCCAGGTGCCCACCAAATTTTTTTTTTTTTAACACTACACAGAAACAACAAAATGGGGAGCTCTGTGAAGTTAGAAAAGGTATCTGGACCAAACCCCCTTCTAAAAGTTCAGGAAAAAAATTCATGTCAAAATGAGCAACAGAAAATTATCAGGGTCAACTCTAATGAAAAGTCACTTTAAAAAGGGAGTAAGAAACAGAATAATATCCCTACAGTGAAAACTTGCCAGGAAGATATGCTCAAAAACAGATCGAAGCTGTAATGTTCTAAAAGAGCTAAAAGACATCGAGAAAGTGATATAAGAATAACATACACCAGAATTAGAGAAACTAAAAAATTGGATCAGGGGCGCCTGGGTAGCTCAGTCATTAAGTGTCTGCCTTCGGCTCAGGTCATGATCCCAGGGTCCTGGGATCGAGCCCTGCATCGGGCTCCCAGCTCCGCAGGAAGCCTGCTTCTCCCTCTCCCACTCCCCCTGCTTGTGTTCCCTCTCTCACTGTGTCTCTCTCTGTCAAATAAATAAAATCTTTAAAAAAAAATAAATAAAAATAAAAAATTGGATCAGAACTCAAAGAAGAATTGAATTAAAAAAAATATTTGAGAAATAAAGATTAAACTATAAGGAACAAAAGAGCAACTAAACACAAAGCCTTAACAGAAAGAGAAAGTAAAAAGGAGGGAGATTTTCAAAATAAGAAAGAAATGAAGAAAGAAATTAAAAGGACTTGAGGGAAAGTGCAAATATAGAAGACAGGCAAAAAAGGCCCAACATACAGATAATAGAAGCCCCCAGGGAAGCAATCCAAAGCAAGGGAACCAAGGGAACAGAACAAATATTGAAAACTATAATTAAAGGGGTGCCTGGGTGGCTCAGTCACTGGGCGTCTGCCTTCAGCTCGGGTCATGGTCCTGGTGTCCTGGGATCGAGCCCCGCATTGGGCTCCCTGCTCAGCGGGAGGCCTACTTCTCCCTCTCCCACTCCCCCTGCTTGTGTTCCCTCTCTCGCTGTGTCTCTCTCTGTCAAATAAATAAAATCTTTAAAAAAAAAAACCATAATTAAAGAAAACTTCCCTGAAATTAAATGTATATATTTGAGGCTACATTTTGAAAGAACACACTGACTACCTGAGAAATATCAAACAAGAATGACCAACAGACATAGTCTAGTAAAATTACTGGGCTTAAAAAAAAGATAAAGTTCTTTGGGTATCTATGCAAAACGAATCTAACTTACAAGGGAAAGAAAAGTACACTATATCAGACTTTTTGACAGCAATGCTTTATGCATAAATAAGTTGCAAAATATAAGATTTTCAAGGAAAGAAAATGCAAGCCAAGCATTTCTATCCAGCAAAACTGACCTGCAATTATAAATGGCATAGACAAACTGTATCAACATGCAAAAACTCAGAGAATACTATTTCCATAAGCCTTTTCTTTCCTAAGGAATCTACTAGAGGACAGGCTTTCACACAATCAAAATGACTAGATTAGAGAGAAATAAGGAACTAATGGTGAGCATTAAATGTATATTTACCCATAAAACTAAGACCAAATGAGGGTTAAATGAAAAATACTATAGAATGCAATGGCTATAGAAGCTAGTAATTTAGAAAGAGTACAACTATAATAAAATGGATACTATATGCAAAAATTAACTGTTTTTAAGAACCATTATCAGTGGTGGTAGTATTGTTACTTTGAGATTATTGTATGTTTAATGTGAAATAAATTTCAAATTAGTAAATATTCTAATTCCATTATCCTTGAGAACCAGAATTCTCCATGTGAAAGAAAGGAAAGAAAGGGCAATGTAATATAGAAGAGGTTAAGTACAAGCCCTATAGTTCGTCCTGAAATTCGAAATATTAATATGAACTCATGAAGTATTCTATCCTAGTTCTATCTTTTGAAGAGGCCTAGAAACAGTTACCAATCTAGTAGTAATGAACACCCCTAGTTCCCATATTGTCATCTTAAAATGTCAAGAAAAGAAAATAGAGCTTCTTAGAGAAATGGATAATTCCATGTTTGTTTGTTTTTTAAGATTTTATTTATTTATTTGACAGAAAGAGACACAGCAAGAGAGGGAACACAAGCAGGGGGAGTGAGAGAGGGAGAAGCAGGCTTCCCACGGAGCAGGGAGCCCAATGCAGGACCCGAGCCCAGGACCCTGGGATCATGACCTGAGCTGAAGGCAGACGCTTAATGACTGAGCCACCCAGGCGCCCAAGATAATTCCATGTTTGGTGCAACAAATACATCTGATGAGCCTGGAACATCCTGTCATATCAGGTAGTAAGGAAGCTATCTACTGGCCAAAGATGGGACAGTTTGAGTTTTAATAAGGATTAAAATTGCAATAGATTGAAATCTATCAAACATCTTTAAATCCATGAATTTTTAATAATATTAAGAAAGAAACTTAAAGGTTACCTTCTGAGGATGACAAAATATCTTGACAGATTATCTTGAAAATAGGTAAATTAAAAGAAAGAAGCAAATATGTATCCAGACTTTCCTATATGAACTTATCTCCTGGTAACCAAATACTAGAAAAGAGGACACATCTCCTTATAAATGTATTCAGCTAATAAAAACCAAATGACAATTAAAATATCATTTTGTAACCCTCATAGATTTCATGGGTGTTAAAATTGAGCATTAACGGCTGCTAACCTTAGAAAAGAGCAAAACCAAGTATCATGTGCCTCTTGATCAAAGAACACCCCACTACCTATAGTCTTGCAAAAGGGATCAAACCTGTCTGATGAAGCCTCTGGATCAGCTCCCAATTTCCAGGAAATGCAAAGGACAGGAATATGCTGAACTGCCCCATAAAAGTACAATTTCCAGAGTGGGAAACTCCACAGGTCAAAAGGCCTAAATTCTTCAACTGATAATTGTAACAAAGACTTAAAAGGCACATCAAGCTAAAAGCAAAAGCAAAAACAAAAACAAACAAGCAGCAAGATGCACTTGGGAGATAATAGTGTAAAGAAACTAGCAAAAGTGATTCTATAAAAGCCAGGTTAGTGGTTGCTTTGGGGAGGAAGGAGATTGGGGGTCCTTATTGGGCTGGGGCAATGGAGAGACTTCCAGGATGGCTGGCAGAGTTCTCTCTGTTGACTTGGGTGGTGACTGCAAAGATCCTTACCTCACAATCCAAGTGGACAGATCAGGAAATTCTACAATATAATTCATTTCAGATGCAAACTAAGTATTAGGTGAGCCAAAAAAAAAAAATAATAATAATAATTTAAAAAAGACTGTAGGTATCCTACAAACTAATAAGAGATTAAAACACAACAAAGGGAAGATGTCAGAGGAACCCTGGAGCTAAAGTTTCAGAGAAGATGCCCAGAAAAAAAAAAAAAATCCCATGGAACCTCCTCATTTTAAAACTGAAGTCCGGAGACAGTGAGTGTCTCTTGCAAGCTCCACAGAGATAGTACCAGAAGCAGGTCTAACACCCAGGTCTGCCCATCTGGGACTTTTCCCACCACAACACAGACTTTGCTTCCTTTACACTTTAATTATTTTCTTTCCCTTTTTCTGTTTTTTAAAGAAGTGGTTAGTTGAACTTTTTATGTTTCTCCAGAACATTCCCAAGAGGATGTTTCAAAGAATGCATTCAAAGTTGGATCTTCTGGGGAGAAAGAAGACGCAGAACCGCTTTCTCAGAGCTGGGGCTAGTTAGCCTGACGGCAGAGCTGGGTGGGAAACCCCAGTCTGAACCTTCCAGAGACTATCTCTAATCTTAGGGCATTTTCTCTTTGCCTTCTATAGCTTCTTCCCCCTTCTCCCTCCTTCTTGCCTCTTGATCTGATTGACTCTGGGTTTAGGAGACACTGATCATACTTGCATGATTAAGAGTTTACAGTAACTGGGGGCACCTGGGTGGCTCAGATGGTTAGGCTTCAGCTCTTGATTTCAGCTCAAGTCATGATCTCAGGGTCTTGGGATCAAGCCCCAAGTTGGGCTTCTTGCTGAGTGTGGAGCCTGCTTGAGATTCTCTCTCTCCCTCTCCCCCTTCTTGCGCATGTGTTCTCACTCTCTCAAATAAATAAATGAATAAAATCTTAAAAAAAGAAGTTAACAGTAACTGTATGTTAGGTATTTTCCTAAGAGCTTTACCTGCTGTATCTCATTGAAGCCTCACATTCCTATGAGGCACTTAGATTAACCCCATTTTAGAAGAAAACCAAGTAATAGAGATCATAAACCCCCACTGGCCCAAAGTTTTGCAACCAGAAAGGGTAGGGTTCACAACTCCAGAATCTACATTTTTAAGAAATGGTTTATCCTATCCAATACAATTTTGTATTTATTTTCTTTCTTTCTTTTTTTTTTTTTTTTAAGATTTTATCTATTTATTTGACAGAGAGAGAGCACACAAACAGGGGGAGCAGCAGAGGGAGAGGGAGAAGCAGGCTCCCCACTGAGCAGGGAGCCCAATACGGGGCTCGATCCCAGGACCCTAGGATCATGACCTCAGCGGAAGGCAGACAGTTAACCAACTGAGCCACCCAGGCGCCCCTACAATTTTGTATTTCTTCAACTACTGAACAATGAACAAATTGCACGTAACTTGTTCAATTTTAAAAGTGAGCGAATTTTTTTCACCATACTTTATCCAAAAAACAAAACTGTATCCTTTTGAGGGATCTACTCGATTCGTTGTTTTTGATCGCCACATCAGACAGGAAATTAATTTTGAAGTCTACGCTGCGTTTTTCCAGTGAGTGGTCCTCTTTTGTCCTGTATCGGGTGGTCTTCCAGGCGAAAACACAAAACAAATCGCGAAAACGCGTTGACCGCAGCCTAAGGAGCTGGGGCGGCGCGGCGTGGGGAGCTCGGTTGGCTCGGAATTCGGGACTCCCGGCTCGGAGGGGCCGCGACGGTGGGCGTGGCGGGAAGGACCTTAGGTCCATTCCCGGAGTGCTATGCAAACGACATGCAAATCAGCGCGTGTGAGCCGCAGACCGAGTCCGACCCTGAGCGCCGCGCTCTCAGTGCTGGCACACGCGCGCGTTCGCTCCTGGCTGTCCCACTTGCTCTGTCGCCGGCCGCTCACTCCTGTCCCATCCGGCCCGCCCCGGACGCGCCTCGCCGGCTCCCCGCGCCGCCCGCTCTGCAGCCGGCTGCGGAGCGAGCTCGCGGCCCGCGCTGCGCTCCTGCGGCAGGGACGCCCCCGCCGAGCGCGGTGCCTTGGCTACCCGGCCGCCTTCGCCGCGCGGGTGAGTGAGCCCGCCGCGCGCTTTTGTCCCGGCGCGGCCCCTGGGAGTCACTCTCCGAGGGTGGGGGTCGGGGATTGGGACCCTTCCTCGGAAGCCTGCCACCGGCTCCCCAGTTGGAGAGGGGCTCCGACTTGAGGCAAGGAGGATTTTTTTCGGGAGGGTGGGTGTGGAGCGTAAGGGAAGGACCCCAACGACTCCAGACAGCCAGGAGTTTTCTTTTGGGGGGAGGTGAGGTGCTGGGAAACGGTGATGCGGTTGTCTCGACAGGCGTTATTCGAAAGGGGGTGCGTTTGATTTGAGGGGTGCTTATCGCGGAAGCCCTCAAGGAAGAAAGGTGGGCTCATCTTCCAGTTCCTTAGCCCTTTGCAGGAGGATTCAGGGTGCCACGTGAAGGTCCTCCCAGCCCAAACGTGAGTCTGGGAAGGTAAGGCAGTGGAGGCGGCCGTGGGGTCCCAGGCAAAACTGGGGCGTCGGGCGTTGCAGTCTTGCTCTCCCAGCTCCTTAGTCAAGCCCCTCCCATCGCTCTGCTTCCTTAGCTTCTACTGGGGTTCGGTGGTTGAGGGACCCTTGTTCACAGATCATTGCAGTTAGAGAGTTGGATAACGAATTCCCAGGACTCGTTAGCTGTCAGTGGTTGAGGTAGAACCCTTCCTTGGAACTTGTGGCTACTAACACCCTTCGAGACCCAAAGGACTGAATTTTTAGGGCTGGTACTGCAGATGGGAAGGTGGACTGTTGGGTAGAGGTTTTCTAGGACTTCTTTGGTTAGGGGGAGCACCCTGTATATCATTACCTGAAGGAGAAAGACCGAGGCCTTTGGGGCCCAGAGAGGGTAAAAGTAGCCATTGCAATTCAGGAAGCTGGGTTGGGGTGGGGGGTACACTTGGGCAGTGGGCATGATGCCAGACCCCAGGCCACTGTTTTTCACCATCCCTCCTCACTCCAGGTGCAAAGAGCAGAGTATGTGCAATGTCCCCATCTCACTGCCTCCCCCTCCCCAGCCTTTAGGTGCCTGCCCTAGAGCTAAATCCCCTTTCCAAGGGGGGCTATGGGCTCTTCCTTGACTTAGTGGAATCCTTTATGTCAAAGTGAGTAAGTTGTCAATAAATTATCTCCAGATGGGGGGCTTGAGAGGACCATTAGAGGAACCCCTGACACTTCAAAGCTCAGGTATCCGCAATGGAAGTCTCGGGGGGAACCGTAGGTGTTTCTGGTAACCTTATTGGGTTCCTAAAGGGCATTTTGAGTTCTAGTAAAATAAAATTTTTGTTTTATCATTTCCTTTCCCTCTCTTTTCTTTTCCCTTAAATTCTTGAGCTCCTTCCCTTCTCTGCCAGCCTGTCTTTGTCCCCTCCCCACACTGCAGGGACTGTGGAGGGTGAAGCTGTGGCACCACAGAGCCCTAGGCCAGCATGGAATGTTCCCTCCTGGTGTCCAGAGTGAGGTTCCCCCTCTGTCTCCCACCCTCAGTGGGCCAAGGGTCTTGAGGCAGAGTAGGTAGGGGCCTGGGGAGTTGGCTCTGGGTGGGGAGTGACTGGACACTGGGTGCTGGGTACTCTGGGGGACTTGCACAAGGGCCTTTTCACTAGGGTGTACATGTCTTTTCCCTCATTTACTGATGAAACAAAACGATGCTGGTCCTCACACACCACTAGGCATGAGCCTGGAGAACCACCCCACAATGGTGAAGGGTTTGTGCTGGTCGTTTGTTTTGTGTGTGTGGTGGTGGTGGTGGGGGTTGGTTGGTTGTTTTGTGCAATAACAGCTAACTGAGGAGGGGGCTGGCTGGGGCCTTGTGGCAGTTTTTCTTTGTGTGAGGTTTGCTGACCCCCTCAGCAAGAGACTATTTTTCCAGCGGCCAGATCTCAGGGGATATGTGCAGAGCAGACTAGACCCTTGGGAAGTTCCTGGTCTAACTGGTAAGGTCAGGGTCAGGTGGGTCCATCTGCTGCCTGGAGCTTAGTAGACACACAGGTACATTCACTGCAAGGCAGGGGCCCCCAGCTGGCAGTTGCAGGGGAGTCTGCTGGGAAGGCTTGTCAGAAAATAAGGCTGGTGGCAGATGGTGCTGAGGGGACAGGGGCTCTTGCAGTGCCAAGATGGGGGAGGACTCTTGATCCTTCCCCGGGGGTCTTTACCAGCCTCAGAGGAATAGATCGTGAACACTCTGGGATCATCACGTACTCAATGTCTACAAGAATGACCCCGGCTGTTTCCCCCCAAAATATGAGTCTGGAGTAAAACTAGTTGGTTTTTTGGCTCTTTGACTTTTAAAAGGCTCAGAATGCAGGTAGGGGTCCAGATAACCCATGAACATGTGGAGTTTTATTTAGTATCTTTCTGGGAACAACACTTAACTGGTATTCTAGAAATATACACCAGGCCCACTTGGAAGCCTAACTGCCCTTACCCCAATTCAAACCAACACATGCAGGTTGGAAAATTGTTCATTCTTAAATGTTTCCCACCTATCCTTTCTGTAAATGTAGTAAAATTTAGAGAACAAGCCTTAGAAAGTACCCCCCTCCCCCGGAAAACATTGTCTTTGCCTATCTTGACTATTGTGTCATTTTCCTCTGACTGGCAGAAGGTGCCCCCAGAGAACCTTAGAGAGGACCAATGGCATGGGAAATGTACAAGGGGACACTTGGGTGGCATGTGGGCTCGGAATCAAGGAACCATCCCGCACTAATCCAGAATGAGGCCATCACACAGGTCACTGGGATGGTTCCCCTGCCATGTGACTTCTACCCCTGTCCCTTCACTCCCCATCCTCTTGCCCCACAGGCACAGGTGAATGTGCTGGGCTGGGGTCTGCTGAGCCAGCCACTCACCTCTCCCACCTGTGCCATTCTGCAGATGAATGCCTATCTCTTTATTGAGCTTTGGCTTCCTGTTTTTCCATGCATTTTAAGCCAAAATGTTGAGCAAATGCAATTCTTAGAATTTCAAGGTGAGCAGACCTCAGTGTTTGTCACTACACGCCAGCAGGTGCATCCTTCCTGCTGTGTATGTACCTGGTATACCAGGGCTGTGGCCCCTGTGAAGTGGGCAGTAACAGCCAGCCCAGTGGGGCTGGGGCAGCAGGAGGGCCACAGCATTGCTCCCTCTCTGCAGCTCATGGGGATAAGGCTGCATTTCCAGATGCTCACACTACCGTATCTTCATTGTCCTCCTGCTCACTGTCCCTTGGTGTCTGAGGGTGAATGCTCAGTGGGCACCCCACTAGGGAGCTGTGGAGATTTTTGTATAGATCCAGCTTCTTGGTTTTTCCCACCATTGTCCCCATTCCCCCAGTGTTGGTACTTCTTTTTTTTTTTTTTTTCTTGAAAAGAGAAAATTTATTATTTTTTAAACTATTTATTTCCAGTGTTGGTTCTTCTGTCCTCTTTCTCCCCTCTCTTCTTCTTCTCTTGGGTCCTTAGTGCAGAGCCCTCTGGAGACAAAAGGAATGAGGAGAGATTTCCCTTTCTTTTAGATCTGCCTCTTTACCCCCACCTCCACTCTGGGCCCCCAGATCTGATGGTAATTTGTTAATCTAGGATCTTATGAGTTATTTCTCATAATCTTTGGGAACTAAACATCTACAGTTATGGGTTTTCATAGTTGGGGATGCTTTTTATAATTTTTGCTGTTTGTTTTCAGAGACTGAGATTTCTAGTACAGAGTAGCTCTCCTTCAGATTCCTGGCAGGAGGAAGCAGCATGAGGGTATTATGTGATCTTTGGTGTTAAACTTAGGTTCAGAGCCATCCTGTTCACTCACTGGCCCTGGTTAATGGGCATGGTATTTAGCCTCTGTGAGTGACTTCAGTTTCCTCATCTGACGACAAGGGTGGTTATGAAAATTAAATGAATATATAAACATAAGAGGCACAAAAGAAGGAATAACTATTACCATACATATTGAGTAGTGTTCTCTTTGTCTATGGAATGACCTGTACCTCAGCCAACAAACATTAATTACAGACCTGCCCTCCCTCTGGCCCTGTGGAGGTTTATGAAACAAAGGTGGTATGCCCGAGAGATTTGGGGTCTATGTGGGGGGAAAGCTAACATTTATGAAGAAATTAGAAAACAGAGACAAGTTCTGTGTATAGACTCAGCTAGGGGAATTTAAGGGTGGCCGAACATTCAGGGCCAGGGTGGTCAGGAAAAGCCTCAAAGATGAGGGGGAAGGAGGGTGGGCATGAGCAGGACCCTGAAGGGAGGCTGGGTACTGACCAGCAGAGAGAAAGGTGGGACTCTTTGGCTCTAGTGCCCAAAAGCTCCAGCTCCCCTTCTGTTGGAACCTGGAGCAATACCTTTGACCCTGCAGTGAGCTCTCAACCATGCAGGCCTGCTTGTTCTGAGATTTATTTGGGGGATGGTTTTCATTCCAGGCTTGTTTTTCCCTCTGCTGCCCAGAATATTCTTGGAAAAAATTTTGTTTTAATTTTATACTGGGTCAAAAATAATGAGAAGCAAATCTACAGCCAGCGTGAAAGCCCAGACCCATGGAAGACTTTTGGGTTCCCAGGGCTCTGTGTTCTTTTCTCGTGCTTCATTTACGGTAGCTTATTTCCTGGTTCTGGAATGGCAGGCATTAGGGCTGCAGGAGACCAGTCCAGCCAACACCTGCATCCTACCGAGGTGGAAACCCTGGTCTCAGAGGCCAAGCCACTGGGTGGCAGAACCGGAAGCAGCCAGAGTTTTTATCACCCCACTCTGTTGGAGGAGGGTGATGGCGTGAGAGGGCCTGACCTAGGCCAGAGGTCAGAGGCAATTTGGTTCCATCTCTCCACCTGGTTCTCCAGAGTCTGGGAGGCTACGTCCTTTAGTCTAGGACTTGCTAATGGGGTGAATTGAAATGCTCAACAAAAGATTCTAAGGGATTTCCCATCTGCCGCTCTATAAGAAGGCACTTTCTACTCACCTACCTACCTTCTGCAGTTACGTCTTCTTAGTGGTTAGGTATAACCATTCTAATTTCTCTCCTGAACGTTATGCATTTTTCCAGCTGAGTGCTAAGCCTAGTCCTAGACCGTGCCCACAGTGGACCTATTCCTACCCTTCCCCATTATCCATGTTAAGTTCCCATTTGATACTTTCATATTAGTGTCAGCAGAGTGACCGTTTGCTTAGCCGCTTGGTTGCTGAACTTGTGGAAATGAATGTGTAAATGAGGAGGCAACAGGTTGTTTCAGAGTGCCTGGAGGAACACAGCCCTTGCCCTGTGACTTGCCCCTTATTGCTCCCAGAAGCTTGTCTTCACAGCAGGGCCTCCTGGGGGGCATGATGCAATTCATGCAATTGCTACTGACTTTACCCCATGGCCTTTCGACCAGTACTGTTTTAGGGAGCTCTTAGTTGTGATTGGACGACCACCTAGGGCTCCTGCTGGTCGTAGATGACCACAGCCACTCAGCCCCTCCTCCTGTGGGCCCTCTGGTTATCCCAGCTTAGAGAATCCCTTGGTTTTACTTTGGTTTTGCTATTGCTCCTAACCAGACCTTTGCTAGCACAGCTTGGAGTATTTGGCACAATACTCTGTGGCACAAATACATTTTACACTTGATAGCTTTGTTAATGTCTCTCTTTTTTTTTAAAGATTTTATTTATTTATTTGAGAGTGCATGAGTACGGGCAGGGGAAGGGGCAGGGGGGGAAGCAGAGGGAGAAGCAGACTCCCTGCTGAGCAGGGAGGCTGATGCAGGGCTCAATCCCAAGACCCCAGGATCATGACCAGAGGCTTAACTGACTGAGCCATCCAGGCACCCCAGCATTGTTAATCTTAAAGCCCATCCTGACGGCCTCACTCCACCTTCAGAAACCTTCAGTGACCCCCTGCTTCTCACAGGACAACTTTAACCTGAAGCTCAAGGGCCTCCATAATCTGACCTCCAAACCAGAGAGATTGGTTCACTTATTGTCCTTGAACCTAATGAACACATTTCCTCTCTGTATCCTCTCCTGGAATATTCTTCACTTGCCTCTTTGACTAACAAGTCCTTCTATCCTTAAATATTTGTCCAGGGAATTCATTAAGCTCCCAATACCTGTCAGGTGCTGCCCCAACACGGAGGCTGCCTCTGACCTCTTCAGCTTCAAATTCTTGTCCTTGTTCAGACTTCTGTAGCAGTTAGTCCCTGCACAATTCTTATGGTGGTGACAAATCATTTATTTATTCTTATGGAATGTTTTTATCTTTTTTTTAAAAGATTTTATTTATTTATTTGACAGAGACACAGCAAGAGAGGGAACACAAGCAGGGGGAGTGGGAGAAGCAGGCGCGGGGAGCCCGATGTGGGGCCCCGATCCCAGGACCCTGGGATCATGACCTGAGCTGAAGGCAGACACTTAATGACTGAGCCACACAGGCGCCCCAGGAATGTTTTTATCTTTTGTTTAATTTTTTTAATGGTAAAATTTTAGATCTACAACTACATTGAAAAAACTTCAAAGGAAGGACGTGCCTAATGCCTCTATTTTCTCATGGTGTTGGTTCCAGGACTAGCTGATAACAAAGTCCCCTTGGGAGCCTTGTTTGCAAAATAATGCATGCCCTCCCTGTAGCCAGCCCAGATTACCTGGGTGGGGTCAGGGAATCTGTTTTTCCAGAGCTCCCCAGGTGTTTCTTGTGTCAGCCAGATTTGGGAATCAATTTTGGTGGATTTTTCATTATGTAATTATTTCTGTGATTTGTATATTAGGATTTGTATATTAGGAAGGATTGTTAAAATTAACAGAAACCAACTCAGGATAGCTAATGAGGAAAAGAAAGGTAATTGTTGTGTGGTCAAAGGAGATGACACTGCATATTTTCTTGATTCCAAGTTACCTTAGGCTGTGAGATTCCTATCACTGTATAGTTTCTCAGCAATAAAGCACTTCCTTTAATATACACAATTTTAGAAAATTTTCTGAATTACAGTATGCCTTTATTCATAAAATTGTTGCCACTTTCCTCATCATTATCACAGTCAAAATACTGAGATCCTTCTACGTTGTGTTTGTCTCATATAGTTACACATGATTTCAAGATGAAATGCTGTTTTTCATAATCTGTGTTCATGAGTTTTGAATGTTCACTCCTCCTTGAATTCCTGGGATAAGTTCTTGGTTAAATGCTTGGTCATGACATACATGTATAGTTTAAAAAAAAAAACAAAACCCTGTTGGCTTTGATTTTCTAATATTTTATTGGGTTCATTGCATTTATGGTCATAAGTGAGAACCCTAACTATTGTCTTTGCTGTCCTTGGCCAGTTTTGTATGTGACCATGATTTTGACATCTTTAGCCTCTTTAGGGTTAACAGAATAATTCTGAGGAAAGTTAAATTATACCAGAGCTTTAGCTACATTTCCTTTAGGTCAAACTTATAGTTCAGGTTTTTCTAGAAGTAAATCATGTTGCTAAAAGTCAAATATCTTTGAAAGTTAACCGGGAGCTTTGAAAAAATTATTGTACAGTACCCAACTGATCATAGGTTGCACATGAGTCAGTAATACCAAATTTTCCTAGCTTTGAAAAGTCTATACTTTATTCTGGTAAATTTGGCAGTTCTTGCTGCTGTTTGATTCCCTTGCTTGACAAGTGGCAGTTGTTGTTTTAGATACACAATAACTTTTCAGTGCTGCCTCATGATGGAATCTTTCTAGAGACATTTTTTTTCTTTCTCATTTAAAAAAAATTGAGGTATAATTTACATGCAATAAAATCCACCCATTTTAGGGTACAGTTCTGAGTTTTGACAGCATATGTAGCCATGTAAGCACCACCACAATCAAGATGCAGGATTCCATTTCCCAGAAGATTGTCTTCTGTGCTTTTGTAGTCAGCCCTTCCCCTCCTAGAAGACCCTAGGAGGCCCTGACCTGTTTTCTGTCCCTATGGTTTTGCCTTTTTTGGGATGTCATATAAACGGAGTCCTATGATATGCAGCCTTTTTAGTTTGCCCTCTTTTACTTAGCACGAGGTGTTTGAGATTCATCCATGTGGTTGGGTGTTCATTAGGTTGCCCCTTTTTGTTGCTGAGTTTTATTTCATTGTGTGGATCTACCACAAGGTATTTATACACAACTGAAAGACATTTGAGTTGTTTCCAGTTTGGGGTGATAATGAATAATTCACTGTAAATATTAGTATACAGGTTTTTATGTGAACATAGATTTTCTTTTCCCTTGGGTGAATACCTAGGAGTAAGATTACTGGTAGTATGGTAAGTGTATTACAATAACATGTCAAACTGATTACGTTTATTCCAAGTGGCTGTACCATTATGCATTCCCATTAGTGACATACAAGGGTATAGTTTCCACATCCTTGTCAGCACTTAGTATTTGTAAGATTTAAAAATTTTTAGGTATTCTGATATGTATAGCTTTATCATTGGGGTTTTAATTTGCATTTCCTTAATGACTAATGATGTCGAGCATCTTTGTTATTTGGCTTGTTTGCTATCTCTGTATCTTCTTTGGTGAAGTATCTGTTTAAATCTTTTGCCTGGGTTTTATTGGATTGTTTCCTTATGGTTGAGATTTGAGATATATATAATTCTTTTATATTCTGAACATGAGTCCTTTATCAGGTACCTGTTTGGCACATATTTTCTGACTGTCTATGGCTCGCTTTTCATTCTCTCAACAATGTCTATTATTGCAGAGCAGAAGATTTTAATTTTAATGAAGTCTAATTGATCAATTTTTAAAATGTATTCTTTTGGTGTTGTATGTGAGAACTATTTGCCTAATACAAGGTCATTAAGATTTTCTCCAATACTCTGGGGCGCCTGGGTGGCTCAGTCATTAAGCGTCTGCCTTCGGCTCAGGTCATGGTCCCGGGGTCCTGGGATTGAGCCCCGCATCGGGCTCCCTGCTCAGCTGAAAGCCTGCTTCTCCTTCTCCCACTCCCCCTGCTTGTGTTCCCTCTCTCTCAGTGTCTCTCTCTGTCAAATAAATAAATAAAATCTTTAAAAAAAAAAAAGATGTTCTCCAGTACTTTATTGGATTTTAAGTTTTTATTTTAATTCCAGTTAGTTAACATGCAGTGTTATATTAGTTTCAGGTGTGCAATATAGTGATTCGACAATTCTATGCATCACCGGGTGCTCATCATGACAAGTGCACTCCTTCATCCTCATCATCTATTTCACCCATCCCCCCACCCACCTCCCCTCTGGTAACCATCGGTTACCATTCAGTAGGTTGCCTTTTAGTTTTGTTGATTGTTTCCTTCGCTGTGTGGAAGCTTTTTATTTTAATATAGTTCCAATAGTTTATTTTTGCTTTGTTTCCCTTGCCTCAGGAGACATGTCTAGGAAGAAGTTGCTATGGCTGATGTCAAAGAGGTTACTGCCTGTGTTCTGTTCTAGGATTTTATGGTTTCAGGTCTACCATTTAGGTCTTTAATCCATTTTGAATTTATTTTTGTGTATGGTGAAAGAAAATGGCTGTTTCTCTCTTTTGCTTGTTGCTGTCCAGTTTCCTTAATACCATTTGTTGAAGAGACTGTCTTTTTCCCTTTGGCTATTCTTTCCTGCTTTGTTGAAGATTAATTGACCATATAATTGTGGGTTTATTTCTGGGTTTTCTGTTCTCTTCCATTGATATATGTGTCTATTTTGGTGCCAGTAACATACTGTTTTGATTACTACAGCTTTGTAATGTAACCTGAAGTCCAGAACTGTGATGCCTCCAGCTTTGTTTTTCTTTTTCAAGATTGCTTTTGCTATTCAGGGTCTTTTGTGGTTCCATACAAATTTTAGGATTATTTTTCCTAGTTCAGTGCTGTTGTTTAACAGCATTTTTCACCGAACTAGAAAAAACAATCCTAAAATTTGTATTTTGTATAGGGATTGCATTAAATGTGTAGATTGCTTTGGGTAATATAGACATTTTAACAATATTTGTTTTTCCAATCCATGAGCATGGAATGTGTTTCCATTTCTTTGTGTCCTCTTAAGTTTTTTTTATCAGTGTTTTATAGTTTTCAGAGTAAAAGTCATTCATCTCTTTGCTTAAGTTTATTCTTAGATATTTTATTGTTTTTGGTACAGTTGTAAATAGGGCTGTTTTTTTAGTTTCTTTCTGCTGCTTCAATATTGGTGTATAGAAATGTAGCAGATTTCTGTACATTGATTTTGTGTCCTGCGACTTTACTGAATTCATTTATTAGTTCTAACATTTTTTTGTTGGAGTTTTTAGGGTTTCCTTTATATAGTATCATGTCATCTACAAATAGTGAAAGTTTTACTTCCTTATTGATTTGGGTGTCTTTTATTTCTTTGTGTTGTCTGATTGCTGTGGCTGGGACTTCCAGGACTATGTTGAATAAAAGTGGTGAGAGTGGACATCCTTGTCCTGTTCTTGACCTTTGGGGAAAAGCTCTCAGTTTTTCCCCATTAAGAATGATGTTTGCTGTGGATTTTTCATATATGGCCTTTATTATGTTGAGGTATGTTCCCTCTAAGTCTGCTTGTTGAGGGCTTTTACTGTGAATGGATGTCGTACTTTGTCAAATCCTTTTTCTGTGTCTATTAAAATTATCGTATGTTTCTTATCTTTCTCTTATTGAAGTGATGTATCATATTGATTGATTTGTGAATATTGAATCACCTTTGCATCCCAGGAATAAATCCCACTTGATTGTGGTGAATGATTTTTTTAATGTACTGTTGAATTCAATTTGCTAGTATTTTGTTGAGGATTTTTGCATCTATGTTCATGAGCGATATTGGCCTATAGTTCCCTTTTTTTTGTGGTGTCTTTATCTGGTTTTGTTATCAGACTAATGCAGGCCTCATAGAATGAATTTGAAAGTTTTCCTTCCTTTTCTATTTTTTGTAATAGTTTGAGAAGAATAAGTATTTATTCTTCTTTAAATGTCTGGTAGAATTCCTCCATGAATCCATCTGGTCCTAGACTTTTGTTTGTGGGGAGTTTTTTGATTACTGATTCAATTTCTTTGCTCGTTATCAGTCTGTTCAAATTTTCTATTTCTTCCTGTTTCAGTTTTGGTAGTTTATATGTTTCTAGGAATTTTTCCAATTCTTATAGCTTGTCCAATTTGTTGGCATATAGTTTTTCATAATATTCTCTTATAATTGTTTGTATTTCTGTGATGTTGGCTATTATTTTTCCTCTTTCATTTGTTATTTTATTTATTTGAGTCCTTTCTCTTTTTTTCTTCTTAAGTCTGGCTAGAGGTTTATCAATTTTATTGTTTTTTTCCAAAGAACCAGCTCCTGGTTTCACTGATCTGTTTTCTTGTTTTTGAAGTTTCTATATCATTGATTTCTGCTCTAGTCTGTATTATTTCCTTCTGCTGGTTTTAGGTTTTGTTTGTTGTTCTTTTTCTAGCTCCTTTAGGTGTAAGATTACATTGTTTATTTGAGATTTTTCTTGCTTCTTGAGGAAGGCCTGTATTGCTATATACTTCTCTCTTAGAACCGCTTTTGCTACATCCTCAAGGTTTTGGACCATTGTTTTGGACCATTTCATTTTCATGGTTTCTGTGTACTTTTTAATTTCTTCTTTTATTTCCTGGTTGTCTCATTCATTGTTTAGTAGCTTGTTATTTAACTTCCATGTATTTGTGGCCTTCCCAAATTTTTTCTTGTGATCGACTTAAAGTTTCACAGCCTTGTGGTCAGAAAAGATACATGGTATGACTTCGATATTCTTGAATTTGTTGAGGTTTGTTTTGTAGGCTAATATGTGATCTCTCCTAGAGAATGTCCCCTGTGCACCTGAAAAGAACGTATATTCTGCTGTTTTAGGATGGAATGTTCTGAATATATCTGTTAAATCCTTGTGTTTCAGTGTGTCATTCAATGCCATTGTTTCCTTGTTAATTTTCCCTTTAAGTGATCTGTCCTTTGATGTAATGGGGTGTTAAAGTCCCCGACTATTCCTGTGTTATTATCAATGAGTTCCTTATGTTTGTTATTGTTTTATATGCTCCCAAGTTGGGGGCATAAATATTTACAATTGTATATCTTCTTGTTGGATTGTTCACTTTATGATTATACAGTGTCCTTGTTTTAAAGTCTGTTTTGTCCTGCTACTCAGCTTTCTTTTGATATCCATTTGCATGATAGATGTTTCTCCACCCCCTCACTTTCAATCTGCAGATGTCTTTAGGTCTGAAATGAGTCTTTTGTAGGTAGCATATAAATGGGTCTTGTTTTTTAATCCATTCTGTCACCCTATGTCTTTTGATTGAGGCATTTAGTTCATTTACATTCAAAGCATATATGTGTGTGTATATATATATAATAATATATATGTGTATATATATGTATGTATATATATGTGTATATATATATATATATATATATAGTCATGTTATTATTTATTCTGTGATTGTTTTCTCTGATCCTTTCTTGTCTTTCTGTCTTTCGTGTTTTGCTGATTTTCTTTACTGATATATTTGGATTGCTTGCTCTTTATTCTTTGCATATTTATTAGTGGTTCTTGATATATGGTTACCATTAGGTTTGTATATAACATTTTCTGCATATAGCAGTCTATATTAAGTTGATGGCTGTTTAAGTTTGAACCCATCCTTAACTCCTTTCCTTCCCATGTTTTAGGTATATGTTGTTATATTTTATATCCTTTTTATTTTGTGAGTTCCTTGACTGACTTTTTACAGAAATAACCATTTTTTACTGGTCTTCTGCTTCCTACATTTACACTGTCACTTTTGGTTTCTCCTTTCCACTCAAGGAGTCCCCTTTAATATTTCTTGCAGGCCTGGTTTAGTGGTCATAAACTCCTTTAGTTTTTGTTTGTCTAGGAAACCGTTTATCTCTCCTTCTATTCTGAATGATAGCCTTTCTGGGTGGAATATTTTTGGCTGCAGATTTTTCTTACTCATCACATTGAATATATCATACCACCCCCTCTGGCTTCAGTTTCTGCTGAAAAATCTCCTGCTAGCCTTATGGGTTTTCCCTTGTAAGTTAATGTCTTTTGTGTTGTTGCTTAAAAACTTTTTCTTTATCACTATATTTTATCAGTTTAATTACAATATGTCTTGGTGTGGACCTGCTTTTGTTGATTTTGATGGGAGTTCTCTCTGCCTCTTGGATCTGGATATCTGTTTCCTTCCTGAAATTAAGGAAATTTCCAGCTATTATTTTTTCAAATAAATTTTCTCCCCCCTTTCCTCTCTCTTCTTCTGGGACTCCTATAATACGAATGTTACTATGTTTGATGGAGTAACTGAGTTCCCTAAGTCTACTCTTGTTTTGCACAATTCTTTCCTCTCTCTTTTGTTTGGCTTGATTACTTTCCATTACTCTGTCTTCTAGGTCACTAATTTGTTCCTCTGCTTTTTTCCATCCCACTGTTCATTCCATCTAGTGTGTTTCTCGTTTCATTTGTCAAGCCCTTTATCTCTGCTATGTTATTCCTTATCTCTGTGTTAAGAGTCTCATTCCTGTCTTCTACTCTTTTCTCAAATTCAGTGAGTATCTTTATGATCATTACTTTAAATTCTCTATTAGGCATATTATTTATATCTGTTTCCCTTAGATCTTGCCTATGGCCTTGTCCTAGTCTTTCATTTGGGATTGATTTCTCTGTCTTCTCATTTTGTCTAAGTCTCTGTGCCTGATTCTGTAAATTAGGAAAATCAGCTATGTCTCCGGTTCCTGAGGGTAAGGCCTTATGAAGAAGAGGTCCTGTAATGTCCTGCGTGTGGTGTCCCCTGTTCCCCAGGGCCTGGCACTTTCAGGAGTGTCTCCAATGTGTGTGGCATAGGCTGTGCTCTTTTGTCCTGGCTGCTTCATCCTTCAGGCCAGTCATCTGCAGAGGCCCTATTTGCCTGTTGTGGGCAGTATTTTGGTCCCTGGCCTGAATGTGGCACATTTTAACTAGGTGTGCTCTTGTCTGTGTTTGAAAGGAGACCTGTCTCCCCTGCCACTGGAACCAAGGCTCTATAAAACTCCTGCGTCAGAAGACATGGTGTGGCAGGTGTTTGGGCAGGTCTTTTGTGGGAAAAGGCCCACTGAGCTGGTACTAAGGCAAGAGTGACTGGAAAGGATAGTTCTTTTGGAGTGCGGTGGAAAGAGATAGGGCTAGTGTAAGCAAATTAGGTAGCAAGTGTCAGGGCTGTGCTGGTTCCTGCAGGTGGCTCTGTGTTTTTGCTGAGGGGCAGGGCAGGGAAATGGTGCCAGTTAGTTCCTTTGTTCCCAGAGGGGTCTCTCTGTGAATGCTGCCTCTTTGGGACGGTGCTCTGAGATGAGCAAATAACTTCCCCACTTTGTGCCCAAGGCTTCTTCATATCCCTGTTTCCATGTTGTATGTCCTCAGGTTGTTTGCCTGCCTTTTCTCCAAAAGCAGTACAATGCCCTCTGGGCTCTATCCCAGCCACACCTGCTGACTTTTAAATTCCCAGCTTTAAGCCCTGCTGGTTGCAAGAACTCACAAAATTTGGCCCTTCTCACTTTCCAAGCCAACTGCTATGGGGATTCATTTTCCCTGTGTACTCCCCTGAGTGCTGGTCTATCACTCTTCTCTGTGAGCACAGCTTCCTCCTCACTGCAGCAGATGATCCATTTCTCTCCCACACCGTGTCTCCACACTGCCCACCTTTTTCGATGTGGCCTCTTCTCTGCCTTTGGTTGTGGAGTTTGTTCTGCTAGCCTTCAGGTCAATTTCTCGGGGTATTTAGGATGATTTGATAGTTACCTAGTTGTATTCGTGGGATGAGGTGAGCCTAGGGTCCTCCTACTCAGTCACCATCTTCCAGCCTCTCCTTCTAATAGTCTCTTTGCAATGTTTTATAGTTTTAGTTTTTATATTTAGGTCTGTTCCATTTTGAGTTATTTTTTGTGCATGGTGGATAGGTATAGATAGAGGTTCTTTTTTGCATACAAATGTCTAGTTATTCTAGTACCATAGTGAAAAGACTATCTGTCCCCTCTTGAATTGCCTTTGTATTGTTGTTGAAAATCAGTTGAGCATGTATGTATATGGGTCTATTTCTGACTATTCTGTTACATTGGTTCATGTGTTTATCCTTTCAGTAATACCACACTGTCTTGATTGCTGTAGCTTTATTGTAAATTTGAAATCAGGTAGTATGGGTCCTTCAACTTAGTTCTTCTCTTTCAAAATTGTTTTGGCTATTCTAGATCTTTGTCTTTCAAATATATTTCAGAATCATCTTACTGACATCTTTAGAAAATCCTGCTGGCAGTTTGATTGGTATTGTATTGAATCTACAGATCAGTTTGGGGAGAATTGACATCTTAACAATATTAGGTCTTTCAATACATAAATAAGCTATATCTCTCCCTTTATGTAGGTCTTTAATTTCTTCATCAATGTTTTATAGTTTCACACATACAAATATTGAACATATTTTTCTAGCCCTATAGCTGTATGTATTTCATATTTTTGGTGTTCCCTCCTCTTCTATTTTCTAGAAGAGTTTATATGAGACTGTTATTACTTATTCCTTAAATTTTTGGTAGAATTTGCCAGTGAAGGTAGTTGAATTTGGAATTTATTTGTGGGAGAGTTCCTTTTTTAATTTTTAAAAAGATTTTATTTATTTATTTGTGAGAAGGCGGGGGAGAGAGGGAACACAGCAGGGAGGAGGGGCAGAGGGAGAGGGAGAAGCAGACCCCCCCCCCCCCCCCCCCCCGAGCAGGGAGCCTGATGTGGGTCTCGATCCTAGGACTCTGGGATCATGACCTGAGCCAAAGGCAGACACTTAACTGACTGAGCCACCCAGGTGCCCCTGTGGGAGAGTTTTAACTACAAATTAAATTCTTTAACAAATACAGGGCTATCCAAGTTATCTGTTTCTTCTTGAGTGATTTTTGATAGTTTGTGGTTTTGGGGTAATTTGTTTTATCTAAAATGTAGAATTTATGGGCAAATATTGTTCATAGTATTTAATTATTATCCTTTTAATGTCTTTACAGATTGTAGTGATGTCTTCTTTTTCATTCTGGATATCTATAGTTTGTATCTTTTTGCTCTCTGTCAGTCTGTCTAGAGGTTTGTTCGACTTTATTGATCTTCTCAAAGAACCAGGTTTTGGTTTCACTGATTTTTTTTCTCTATTATTTTGTTTTCAATTTCATTGATTCCTTACCTTATCTTTATTATTTCTTTTCTCCTTGCTTTGATTTAGTTGCTCTTCATTTACTAGTTTGCTAAGGTGGACGCTTAGATCATTGATTTGAGACCTTTCTTTCTAATAAGATTCCAGGGTTCTTCTTTTCTGGGGTGATTGGGTTGGGAAGGTGAACATGGAGGTGTAGAACAAGTTTTTCCACCTCTAAGCATTTATTATGAGATCTTTAGTAAAAGCACGTGCCAGATTCTTGCATAGTGCCCTGAGGCTTCTGCTTGTGGGTGGGACCAGTGGGAAGGAGGAGCAGAAGTCATACCTTGGACTACTTCCCTCATGAAGGCAGTGGTCTGGTCTTCCAGCTCTGATAGTCTGGGATCCTAGTGCTCATCTGCCTCCCAACCTGATCTGTGGAGCAAGGGGTAGAGGGAGTTGGAGTTGTTGCAGTTTTATGGGTGAGAGGGCTTTCTCCCAATGGCTTAGAGCGAGGGTGGCAAACTCTCTCTGTAAAAAACTGATGGTAAATATTTTCAACCCTTCAGGCTCTACTTCCTCTGTCACAAGTATTCAATTATGCCATTTTAGCAGGAAAGCAGCCATAGATAATATGTAAATGAATGGGCATGGCTGTGTTTCAATAAAACTGTTTATAAAAATAGACAACAGACAGATTTGGCCATAGTTTGCCTACCCCTGCTTTAGTTAATGGTGAATTACATGGATTGCTTTTCAGATGTTGAACCAGCCTTGTGATCTCTAGATAAACTCCACTAGTTTAGAGCATCTGGACTGTACCTGGTCTAGTCTTTGTTTCTTAGCTTGTGTTGTCCCTGAGCTGGGAGCTTCTCAGGAAGAGGGCCTCAATAGCGCCACCTCCCATCTCCCGTCAGGCATGTAATGGATGGCTCTAAACATTTATGGCTTGATGGAAACAGCTATGCATGTTCATGGTGCCTCTACCAAACTCCCTTTATAGTTTTGTCAGGGGCCCAGAGCAAATGGAGGTGGTATGGAGGAGTTGGGCCCAAATGCTGTCACTGCAGGTGCAGGCTCATCTTTCATTTTGGAGGCCACTTTGGAAACATGACCTAAGTTTGGTCTGTGGGGCGCTGCTTCATAATTACTGTCCTTTTCCTGAGGGTTGTGGTTGGTACAGTGGCTGCCAGGCCCAGGAACTTAGGCATCCAGATGCTGGCCCCGTGCTGGTGTTCCAAAAGGGCTTGACTGACCCCATTCCTGGGCCCTTGTCTCCTACAGAGGGGGCGCCTCTGTGTGTGTGAGAGGTGGAGCAGGAGGGCCTGGCCCAGCTGGCTCCTGAATATGAACACTTCAGACCTTCATGGGTGTGGTCAGATATGTGTTGACCACGTAGCGCCATGGTGGTGGGGTGCAGTAGATGGATTTCGTGCAGGCGGATTGCAGAGTCCATCTTGGCTGCTTTTCCTCATTGATTAGGGGAGCTGGATGTATGCTGGATGCTGCCACTAAGAGATGCAGTTTTTAATCCCAGCCCAACAACTTATTAGATGGGTGACCCTGGGAAATTATTTAACTACTCTAAGTTTTCATCCCCTCATTTCTAACATGGAGATGCTCACAACCTCCCAACAGTGTGAGGTTTACATGAAGCCCCTCACTCTCTCCCCTGGGCTGGGGTAGATGAGGGGGTACTTTGAAGGATACAAAGCAGGGAACGTGGACAAGTCTATGGAGAAATGCCAAACAAATTGCAAACACGATGAGAAAATCCGCTAGAAGACTAGGGTGTGGAGAGGGAGTGTCTGTCACTTTTTCCCTCCACAGTTATTTCTGGACTGGAGGATGAGTAGGGGTGACTCAGGAAGCCAGGCTCTTGATTTTGCTCTGGAGCAAGGAGGAGCTAACTGCCGGGTCTGGGTGATGCTTTGGATTGTTTGGCCCTCCTGTCTTTCTTTATTCAGCCTGACTCACTGGGATGGCTGTGGGGTTGTGGGACTGTGCCAGACCCCGGTCAGTGGAACCGATGGCGTAATTGCCTGGGATCTGATGCTGCCGGGCCCCTGGGACCTGGCGACAAAGACAACCCTCTGGTATACATTTATAGGCCCTTACTGCTGGCAGAACATATTCACACCATCCTTATGACCACCCAGTGAGGGAAGGGCCAGGAGAGTCCTCTCTAAATGCCATCAGAACCTCCCCCCTACCCCCACCTCTTTGGGTGCTCTGGCATCTTTGTATTCTTCCTTTCTTGCAGAAAGTCAGTGAATTAAGGAGAATGCTGCTTCAAGGCCCAGGCTGCACACCCTCTGGAGGAATCCGACCAGGGCTTTTACTAGAGGGAACTCATAATACTTGTTTAGGGTCAGAAATAGATAAGGTTCCAATTTTGTCACTCTGTGGCAACTTTATATTATTGCACCTTAAAACAGCATTAAAATACAGACCTGCTTACAACACCCCTGGCTTAAAAAGCAATGTTGATTCTCTTCTACATAAAAGATAAAATTTCAAACTGTTCAACCTGGCATGCAAAATAGGCTACAGTGTAGACTCCTGCCACATAAGATATTTGGAGTTATCCTTGAGTGGCTGTAAGTCCTTTTCATTTGGATAATGCTTTCAAGTTTATTTAGTGTTTTTGCACATTTTGTACTCAATCTTTGTCAATCATTTGGTGTTATTCCTGTTCCCACTTTATAGCTGATGGCCTGAAATTTAGGAAAATTAAAAAGAACTTGCCCAATTTCACATGGCCAGCAATAGTCATGACTGTAAGCAGAGGACATAAAATAGCAGTCACTTGCCACTTTCTAGCTGTGTGACCTTTGAACACGTTTCTTTATCTGTAAAATGGGGATAATACAGATATGTCATGATGGTTTTGTGAGGGTTATACCAGATGACCCAAGGGAAGTGCTTGGCATAGTGCCTGCCATATACTAAGGGTTTAGGAAATGTTAGGTCTTATTATGGTACTCTCTTTGAACTGTTCTGCAATTGTTCCCAGTTTTATCCCACTATTGTGAGTAACATAGCTATAATTATCTTTGTGCAAATGGTTTATTTTTTTCTGTTGTGTCATTTCCTTGGACTGTATTCCAAGAACAGCATTACCAGGTCGAAAGGTATGATCATACTCTTTTTTTTTTTTCCTTTGGTCCATATTGCCCAATAGCCCTTTAGTGGGATGATTCCCATTTAACAGGCCACTACTAGACCCACGAGAGTGATCTGTCTCCCATGGGTGGTTCTTCCCTGAGACCTTTCAGAGGGCCCATCAGTCAGTCTTCATGAGGATTAAAAACAGATTCTAGACTGGTTGGAGCCAAACCTTATAAAATAGGTTGCGCCTACTGCAAGACACAGACCAGCTGGTCAGCAAATTGTACTGAAAGCACCGGGGCTGGCTGGCCTCTCACTGGCTTTCTTCCGGGCTCTGTGGGAGGTCTTTGCATATGCAATGCAGGTAGGTCTGAAGGAGTGGGGGAGGCAGGAGCTGCTTCTGAGCTGTGGACCTGGAAATGAAGGGAGAAAGACCGTGTCCGTGGATGGCTCCAGACTTTTTACATAGGAGGGTGTACTAGTTTCTTAGTGCTGCCATAACAAAAGCACCACGAACTGGGAGGCTTAAAACAACAGGAAATTATTCAATTACAGCTATGGAGGCTAGAAGTCTGAAATAAATGTGTCAGCAGAACCATGTTCCCTCTTAAAACTCTAGGGAAGAGCACTTCCTTGACTCTTGGCTTCTGATGGTGTGCTAGCAATCCTTGGCATTTCCAAGCATGCTTTGGCTTCTACATGCATCATCTAATCTCTGCCACCATCTTCATATGGCCTTCTCTCTGTGTCTGTGTCCAAATTTCACTCTTCTTGAAAGATACCAGGCATTGGATTAGGACCCACTGTAATCCAGTATGACCTCATCTTAACTTGATTACATCTGCAAAGATCCTAATTCCAAATAAGGTCTTTCACAGGTTGGTGGTGGAGTTGAGAGTTCAGTATGACTTTTTGGAGGATACAATTCAACCCACACCAGAGGGGTTAAGAGAAAATGGAAAATATCCATTTCCTACATCGTAGACTGCACTGTGGAGGGGCTGCTGCTGGAGACGTTAGGGCGGTGGGAGTGCCACTGGTGGGGATGCTGGTGATTGGTTCCAGACTGCTGTGGAGGATCAGGTGCATCTAGCCGGGGTGATGCAGCCGAGGGACAAAGAACTTAGTTACCAAGAGAAAGTGGTTTTCAAAGAGCCAGTAGAGAGAAGGAAGAAGAGCGTGGGACTGGGCAGATATGCAGATCTCATGTTAAGTCTTAGACCAGCTGGAACACCATGGCTTCAGCATTCCCACTGAAGGATGAGGTGGCTCTGAGGGCCCTTTGGCATCACATCATTCTTACTTAAGAGTTGACGTTTTAGAGAAGCCCCAGCTCCTTGGTCCTAAGGATTATTGTGAGGTCTGTCTAGGCAACGTGGTGTAAGCAGCTGATACAGGAAGGGGACAACCGGAGGGGGCCTGATAATTCCCAGCCCAGGCCTCCAACAGGACTTTATTCAAGTCCCCTTCTTCATGAGGCCTTTCCTGGACACTCTTTCTACAATTTCACCCCCACCCCCAACATTTCATGTCCCCTCTCCTGGTTTTAATTTTTCTCCTTGTACTTAACCCCTATCCAGCATGATTTCTATTTTACCTATTTGTCCTACTCATTGTCTCTTTTCTCTACTAGACGGTAAGCTCCTAGAGAGCAGGGATTTTTATGTAATGCTAGAACAGTGACTGTCACATACCGGGCATTCAGTACATATTTGTTGAATGTTGACTAAGTGAAGATATTGTAAACTTGGTAAGTGGGATAACATTTTAAAAGGGATATAATCTTGGAGGGGTGTCACTCTTTGTTGACTTTGAACCCCCAGCCTGGACTGCACAGGGCCCTGCCATGAGTAGCTCCTGCTTTTGAAAGTGTTGTTCCAGTTATCCATTGCCGGTAACAAAACACCCCCAGTCTTAGCAGCATAGAAGAGCATTTGTTTTATTACGCTCAGGAGCTCTGTGGGTCAGGAATTTGAACAGGACACGGTGGGGTGGCTTGGGAAGTTGTGAATGGGTCACATGCCTCAAATGGATGGGAGCTGGAATCCTCTGGGGGCGTCTTCACTTACAATCTTGTGCCTGTGCTCAGCGGGGATGCACGTAGCCAGAGCGCCCACATGTGGCCTCTCCTTGTGGCTTGGGCTTCCTCGCAGCCCAGTGACTGGGTTTGTGGAGGGAGGGTTCCCAGGAGATTTGGAGAAATGAGCATTCCATGAGAGCCAGGTGGAAGCTGTCTGGTCTTTTATTACCTGACCTCAGAAGTCGCGGAGTGTCCCTTTCACCATACTCTCATGAAGAAAGCAGTCACGAGCCTGCCCACATTCAAGGGGAAGGGAACATCGGCTCTCCCTACCTGGATGGGGTAGTGTCAGAGATTTTGAGGCCGTGTTTTAGAACTGCTACGGAGATTGTACTACAGTCTCACCAGCCCCAGTCTGGAGTGAACCTTGAGCGAGATTTCTGGTGCTGCCACCTTCAGGCCCGGACCTACCGTGAGTTAGGACTCTTCTGCCATCTCACTCTTGGACTGACTGAGTTTCTTCAGGGTGGGCTGCTGTCATTTTAGCTCTTGCAGCCTGTAGGAGATTATCTGGCACATCGTAAGTACTTAGCAAGTGAGTTAGAGAGTGAATGAATGAAGGAAGGAAGGAAGGGGTAGGTGCTTGTGCTGCGTGGCCCCAGTGAGTGTCTACAGGAGCCTGGGATCTTGGATCTTTCACGGCCAAAAGTTTTTTGTTTTTGGTTTTGTTTTTAAGTTTTTAGTTAAATTCCAGTTAACCTACAGTGTAATATTAGTTTCAGGTGTACAATTTAATGACTTAACCCTCACATACAACACCTGGTGCGCATCATAACAAGTGCCCTCCTTAATCCCCATCACCTGTCTAGCACCCCTCCCCCGCCTCCTCCCCTGCCCCAGCCTCCCCTCTGGTAACCATCAGTTTGTTCTCTATAGTTAAGAGTCTGTTTCTTGGTTTTCCTCTCTCTTTTCTTTCCCCTATGATCATTTGTTTTGTTTCTTAAATTCCAAATATGAGTGAAATAATATGGTATTTGTCTTCCACCTGGCTCTCATGGAATGCTCATTTCTCCAAATCTCCTGGGAACCCTCCCTCCGCAAACCCAGTCACTTATTTCGCTTAGCATAATACTCTCTAGTTCCATCCATCTCAATGCAAATGGCAAGATTTCTTTTTTTTTTTTGATGGTTGAGTAATATTCCATTGTGTATATATATACCACTTCTCCTTTTCCATTCATCAGTCGATGGACATTTGGGCTCTTTCCATAGTTTGGCTGTTGTTGATAAGGCTGCTATGAACATCAGGGTGCATGTATCTCTTCAAATTAGTATTTTTGTATTCTTTGAGTAAATACCTAGTAGCACAATTGCTGGGCCGTAGGGTAGTTCTATTTTTAACTTTTAGAGGAACCTCCATACTGTTTTCCAGAGTGGCTGCACCAGCTTGCATTCCCACCAACGGCGTAAGAGGGTTCCCCCTTCTCTGCATCCTCACCAACTCCTGTTGTTTCTTGTGTTGTTAATTTTAGCCATTCTGACAGGTGTGAGGTGATATCTCCTTGTGGTTTTGATTTGTATTTCCCTGATGATGAGTGACGTTGAGCATGTCTGTTAAGGCCAAAAGTTTTCTGACCAGTTTCTGGTCGTATGCAGAACTGCTCAGACCTGTGGCTTGGGCTCTAAACACCCAGGAATAGATTCCTGGAGAGGACGAAAGGGTGTGGAGATGAGAGGTGTCTGTTGTGTCAGGGGTTAAGCAATAGTCTGGTTTGATGGTAGCAAAGCATTTCTGTATTTCTATAGGGCCATAATAGAATGAGGCTAGAATGCCAGGGCCTTATTGCAGGCTGAGGATTTAGAGGTTATATGTTTTCATTTCTCTTGGGTAAATACCTAGGAGGAAAATATCCCTGGGCCACACAATAGGTCTAGGTTTAGTCTTGTAAGAAACTGCCAAATTGGTTGTACCATTTTTACACTTCCAAAAACAGCGTATGAGAGTCTGGTTGCTCTATATCCTCATCAATATTTGGTGTTGTCAGTCTTTTTAATTTTAGCCATTTATTGGAATGCAGTGTCCCCAAAGGGCTGTAATTTACATTTCCCTAATGAGTAATCATATTAATCACTTTTTCATGTGCTCGTTGACAGTCTGTATATCTTTCTTTCTGAAGTATTATTCAAAAATTTTGCCCACTTAAAAATCATGTTGCCTTTTTATTATTGAATTGTAGGGATTCTTTCTTTATTCTGAATACCAGCTCTTTGTCAGATACATGATAAACCAACCTTTTTCCTACTTGTGGCTCGCCTATTCATTTTCTTAATGGTGTCTTTTGATGAACAGAAGGTTTAAATTTTGATGAGGTCTAATTTATCATTATTTTTGATAAAGCTGTTTTTCTCTGTGTCCTCAGAAACTGTGGAAACCCCTCATTATAAAGGTCATCTTTTACAAGCTTTATAGCTTTAGTTTTTAATGCTTAGTCTATCATCCATCTCCAGTTAATCTTTGTGTAAGATGTGAAGTGGTGGTGAGTGGGGGTCAAGATTCTTTTTCTCTTATGGATATTCAGTTGTTCCTGCCCCATTTGTTGGAAAAATACTTTCCTTTTTGTTAGGTATTATGTTTTCTTTTTTTTTAAGGTTTTATTTATTTGTCAGAGAGAGCATGCACGTGCACAAGGAGGGGGAGCGGCAGACAGAGGGAGAAGCAGACTCCCTGCCAAGCAAGGAGCCCGATGCGGGACTCGATCCCAGGACCTTAGGATCATGACCTGAGCCAAAGGCAGACCCTTAACCGACTGAGCCACCCAGGCACCCCTGTTAAGTATTGTTTTTATCCTCATTTTGCACATGGAGAAACCGAGATAAAGGTAGATTAAGTAACGTGTTCATAGGTCCTACAGCTGGTAGAGACAGATTCAGGATTCGAACCCAGAGCCTGTATTTTTCATCACAGTACTCTATGTCCTTCTCTCGCTGAAGACTCTGAGGCTTTTGATCTGAGGCAGCTCACTGTGTAAAGCATAGGCAGAGAACTGAAGAGGGGAGGCTCAGTTTGGGGCTGAGTTAGGGAGTCCGTGGAATACCTGACCAGGCACACGGGGGAGAAGGTAGGAAAAGAAGGGAGGCAGCAACCAGGCCAGGGAGGAGGAGGCAGGTTGTGCTAAAAGGGACACGATTAAGCCCAGCCTGAACTTCACCGTTTTTATTAGGCATCAGGGGTTGGTACCTACCTGTCATATCCACACTGGTCCAGAAGACTGTTTGAAACAGGCAAGATCCAGTTAGTTTAGATCTTTTGAATCTAGGTGGTAAGTGTGACATGTGTAAGAGCCATAAAGCCGGAGAAGAGAGTAAGTGAGGCAAGGGGTCAGCAAGCATCTTGATTATGGTGTCTGTGCTGTGCCAAACAAAGCTGGTCGCAGGTCTGATGCCAGCCCTGCAGCTCCCTAACTGTGTGAGCTCAAGGCAGTTGCTGCATTTCTGTGCCCCACTGTCAGTATCAGGAATGCAGTAGGCCCTCAGGGAAGCCTGCTGACTGAACAGAGGACCTCCAAAGACACAAAATTCTCAAACTTAAATTGCACAATTTGGTAGTTTTAGAACACATGGCCTGAAAGTCAGAGCGAGAGGGAAGAATTGTGACCTGGAGCTGATCTCTAAATCTTCCAGGTGGCACTGGAGAGCGTCCACATAGCTGACACTGAGCCAACACAACCTTAAAGACTTTCCTGGGAAAGACACCAGTGGGTGCCCCAGATTCTGCATGGGGTCCCCCTGGCCTGGAGCTCTGGAGCAGGCAGAGGGGATGCCCTGACTCAGGGCAAGCAGAGGGCTCCCCTGCCTGCAGGAGAGATGGAACCTTCCATGGTGTTGTTGCCCAGTGAATCACAGAAACCTGTATCCTTCTCTGGTTTTGATGAACATGTCCTGCAAGATCTAGATGCGCTTCTAGAGAAGCCCATTTAGATGGAGTTTGTATGATTAATATTTTGAGTCCAGTCTACTCTGCATAGGAACAGGAAGCAGGGTCCACCAAGTGTTCATTGTATAGGTTATAACATGGCCTCTGTCTCTAGGAGCTCATGATCTGCTTAGGGAGAAGACAGGCTCACAAAGAGGTATGTGGTGAATGCCAGCTGAAAATGGCCAAACACGTGGAATGGCCAGAAGACAGCTTGAGCAGAGTATATGAATGAATAAATGCCTCCTACCTGGGCTGTCAAACAGCGATAGACACTCGGGCCCTTGCACATTTCTAACCCCACCACCTCCTTCCTTCCAGTAGTGCTAACTAAAATTTGAGGGCCTGCTGGGAGGGCAGCACTTTAAATGGATGACCTCATTTGCCCTGTATGATGACCCTGTGGGGTGAGCTCTGTTGGTAACCCTATATCAGACGAGGCAACCGAGGGACAGAGACAGCAGGATACTCACACACAGTCGCATAGCTGGAAGTGATGGTGCCAGGGTGTGGACCAGCCGCCTTGCTCTAGAGCCTACCGTGTTAGGCCTGCGGGCCCAGCTGGCTAGTATTTTACAGCTTTCCTCTTGCAAACATAGAGCAAGAAGGAGGACATTTCTTTCACGATCTTAACATGTAATCACATTGCGTCCAACCAGTTTTTAACTAAATATGGCCACCTGTACATCTTGCCCTGGCACTGGTTCAGCTAAAATATTCTTAATTTCAGAAGCGGAGGCAGCAAGACCGGACCACTATGTTTATTGACCGATTTAGACTGTCTCAGGGCACAGCTTTGAGGATCACAGCATGCTGTGAGTGAATATTTTAACGATCCGTGGCAAGATTACAGCATCTTGGGCTCAGACACAAGAATTATTCTCAGACAGGGCTTTTTTTCAGTGCCATAAATTTAACCAGCTGGAATTCTTTTCCATCCTATTCAACCTCCTGAAGTCAAGAATTTTGCCTTTTATTGGGAAATCTGCATTTCATTGTATAGATAGAACACTATGTCCTTGGCTCAGTGGGTCTCCAAGAGAAGCTGAGTCTCTGTTTTATTGCAGGCGCTGGGTGTCCTAAGGGCTCAAATACCAGCAAGTCTGTTTCAAGCATGAGAAGTCAGAGACATAGCAGTGCTCTGATCAAAGAGTGTGAGAGGCACACTGTCCACCCCAGTGTAGTCCAAGCCTTGTGCACAAGGGTGTGGGGAAAGGCCACAGGTTGAGAAGAGAATGGTGCTGTTGCTCAGGGTAATGGCTTCCGTCAAGCCTCTGGTCAGGAGCCCTGTGCTGGGCCCCACAGAGGAGGAGTGCTGCCATGCGCTCCAAGAAGGGACTGCAGAGGGTATCTCATCCAGGGTATGCTGGAAGTCAGAGTCCAAATCGCTGATGTCCTTCAAAGCAGTCCTCTTTGGAGAGCATGTATTACCACCTCTTACTCCAGGGACGCTGCCATTGTTCAAAATGTCTTTGGGAATTTAGCTTTAGAATTGCATTTAAGGCCTAGTATAGTTCCTTCTTCCTTCTGAGGGGGAGTTTTGCTTTTTATTGAGCTGCATCTGAAAATACTGAAAATCCCATCACTTAATTTATATACGGATATGAACTTACTGCTTCTCTTACCTACAGAAAATGACTGGTAACAATTATGATGCCTACACTTAGCAAAGCCCGATGATACCCCTCATTTAAACTTCTGTCAATCTAATGAGTAGTAAATGCTATCTCATTGTTAATTTAATTTTTACTTACCTCTAGTGAAATTGGGCATGCTTCTGTGTTTTTTGGCTACTTGTGAATTGTCTGTTCTTGGCCTTAGCTCATTTTCCTCTCAAACTATTTGTTATAGAAGCTCTTTATATGATAGTGGTATTTGGACAGTCCTTTTAATGTCTTGTGTGAGGGCACAGATGAAGATCTTCTGAACATGGATTAGATTTTTGGAAATGGCTGACATGTGACATGATTGATTCAGGCTGAATTGACTTCAGCGATGTTATTTTAGTAACCATATGTTTGGAAGAATTCAAGCCTGTCATGGATTTGGAGTCTGAAATAATCAGGAATAGACTGTGTTGGAGGTATGATGAGGATGAGTAATTGATGGACTGTTTGAAACAGCTGGTGAAAACTTGGAGCGTACATGCTTTAAACATTTTAACTTCAAACATGATCTTAAACATGTAGTTGCCAAACTTTCCCCGGTACCTTCCCTTTGCCGTGCACCCCCCAGTGGGAGTCTGTGTTATCTTTCTTGGATACACCATGTCTATGACACATTTTCTGTACTTTCCAGTTGGAATTTTTTCAGTGTAGAATGGAACTTAGATCCCCTCCCCCCCCTTTTTTTGGAACCTAGACACTTTTGAAGCAATCGGAATGCAGAACTTTTTAGATTTTTTATAATTTTTCTCTCAAATTTTTAAAGTTGTTTCATCCACACCTAATTCAATAGTAGTTTTGTTCTGTTTGGTTTTGTTTGAGAGAGAGAGAGAGAGCGTGGGCGCACATGCAAACAGGGGAGGGGAAGAGGGAGAGAGAGAATCTCAAGCAGGCTTCACACCCAGTGTGGAGCCCGAGGCGGGGCTCATCTCATGACCCTGAGATCATGACCTGAGCCCAAATCAAGAATTGAACATTTAACTAACTGAACCACCCAGGTACCCCTCAATAGTAGTTTTTTAAGCAATTCATCTCTATCATTTAATTTTCACAGAAATTTATCTTTTATATTCATATTTTAATTACTTTATATAATATGTAAATTTTATATATAAATTTGGTTATATCATTTTAGTTATAAATACAATCACCACAAAGGGTTTTGGGGACAAGCCAGCTCACTCTTGCAAACAGCTTACCTGGAGAGGGCAGAAGTGTGCAGGTAGACTAGAGAATTAGGGAGTAATCTACTAGCCCTGAGCATTCAGCATGATGTGGCATTAGTCAGTATTGTATAGAGAGGAATGAAAAGTATTGGCGATAAGGGTGATTCTGGTAAGCAGAAGTTATTTAAAAGAGCTTCTACTCTAGCTAACATTTATTGAGTGACTACTATGCCCAGTTTGCTAAGTGCTCTGAATGCATTATTTCATTTAATCCTTACAGCATCCTATAGGGTACAAGTACTATTATCTCCATTTTATAGATGGAAAAAAAAAAAACAACCAAGGGAGAGAGAAGTTTTATAATGTACACATAGTTACATAGCTAGCAAATGGCAGAGCTAGGATTTGAAGCCAAGCAGAGGGCATCCTCTAAACTATTATAGAAATAGCCTCATAGTAAAAACTGGGAAAGACGGATATAAAATCTGTATGTGCACACAAATAATTAGTTACAGGGATTTCGGGGGATTGGGCTGTGACAGGCCTATCCCATGTTTTGACTGGTAAAAGGGCTATGCTCTTTGACCTTTCCACACATTGTCTTCTAAGGGATACCTTTTTTTTTTTTTTTTAAAGATTTTATTTATTTGCGAGAGAGAGAATGAGAGACAGAGCATGAGAGGGAGGAGGGTCAGAGGGAGAAGCAGACTCCCCGCTGAGCAGGGAGCCCGATGCGGGACTCGATCCCGGGACTCCAGGATCATGACCTGAGCCGAAGGCAGTCGCTTAACCAACTGAGCTACCCAGGCGCCCGGGATACCTTTTTAATTGGAGGGGACAGAAGAGTTCATGGCACACAGTGGGTGAGCATCACATATTGATTTAATCTGATTCTGGACTCTCCAACCAGAGTTTCTAGTAATTATGTTGGCAAGCCTATCAGAAAGAGGTGGATTAGAGGTTGTGTTGGTTTTGTCTGAAGGCCTGCATCAAACACCTGAAGGTTTGGGGCAAGGCAAATCCAAAGCTTCATATTAAGGAAGGACACCCAAAGGCTGAGGAGCCAAGTCCTCAGCCAGAGATCATTTATTAACTCACTACTGTATAGTCTGGAGTTTCTTTTGCATTCTGGGGACCCAGATAAAGACAATATACAACCCTCAAGGAACTCCTGGAGGTGGATGAGATATATAAGAAAGGTTCTATGAGAGTTTCCTAAACAAGACAGGTGGAGGGCACTCTGGGAGAACCTACCATAACACAGGTTACACAGACAAGAGGTAAGGATGTTTCTGGAGGTCAAGTGGGAAGAAACTGGTCCAAGTTGATGGAGCAGCAGGTACAGAGGGGAGGGAATGTGTGAGGATGTTGGTGGTACTTGGTGAAACCAAGTTGGGCTAAGGTCAGATT
Organism: Neomonachus schauinslandi; assembly: GCF_002201575.2. Classification (NCBI taxonomy): domain Eukaryota; kingdom Metazoa; phylum Chordata; class Mammalia; order Carnivora; family Phocidae; genus Neomonachus; species Neomonachus schauinslandi. The sequence goes on along the minus strand of NC_058403.1, from coordinate 67,260,829 downwards.
ACACCATTCTAGAGACTTTGGACTTCATCCTGAAAAACTGTAGAGAACCATGGAAAGATCTTACCTGGGGAAGTGCCATGACCAGATTTGCTTTTTACAAAGATCCTTGGTTGAAGTGGAAAATGACTTGGGGATGGATGCTGGTGGCTAGGTTTAAGGTAGAGGGACTAAGTAGGTTGTTGGGGTAATCCACTTGAAAAATGAGGTCCCAGTCAAAAGCAGTTGTAGAGGTGGGTGTTACGGAGGCTAAGATCAGATCAGAGGAAGGACAATAAATAACGTCCTGGTTTGAGCAACAAAAGGACTGGATTTAGGTCAAGAGGACAGGGTTTTAGTTCTGACTTTGCTGCTAATGAGCCAATATCTCAGCCTTTCTGAGTCTTATTATTTGGATGGGACTGATATCCCCTACCCAGCCCACCTCCTAGGATCCAGTAAGGCCATTGAGAGAAGATTTAAAGGAAGCTTTCGGAAGCCAGCTTGGCTGGAAAAGAGATTTCAGTATGGGTTGGGGAGAAGCATTTTGGTGAATGAGGGCTAGGACTATCTCAGGCTGTCTGGGGAATTACATAAGAGGCTGAAGGAGTGAGTGAAAAGTTAGAGCCCATCCACATTTCTGGGGAACCAGCTCCAATTTTCTTTTCCTTAGTACTTTGAGGCCTCTCCTACTCTGGAGACCTCTTAGTTCTTCCAGGTTCCACTCTGCATTTTTGCTGTTATGCCATCTTCAGGGCCAAGGTCAATACCACAGGATCTGGGCAACATTGCAAGTGATAAAAATAAGCTTCACAAGTAGACAGAACCCCAGAGCTCCAGCTGCAGCAATAAAACTACCAAGCATCAGGGCACTGACTGAGAGGGGCCCAGAATCCAATACCAGTAGGGACCCAAAAGTTCTTGGTTCCTCTGTCTGCATTCTGCCTATAGCTTAGAGTTGTCATGCTAACGCCCCTGAGGGACAAATGACAGAATTGAGGTGGGAGGGGGACATGAATATATACAGGTCAGAGTGACAGACCCAGCACAGGCTGTTTTAGGCTGGCCTTGCCTCAGCATTGAAAACTTGGGGCCATAGCCCATAACACATAATTTCTATATACCAAAGAACAGGTATCAGATTGCAATAACAAAAACAGTATGAGTTTTGGAGTCATATCCAAATTCAAGCTCCAGCCTGTGTGATTTGAGAAATCATTTACCTTCTCTAAGCCTGTTTCTGTTACTGAAAAATGAGAATAACATTGCCTACTTTGCATGATTAGCCTTTGTGAAGATTAAATGGGCCATGTAAAATGTATTGTCATGCATATAGAAGGTCCCCATTAAATAGGAACTGTTATTATCATTATCAGTAGGTGTTATTTGAATGGGTAGTGTAGCTAAATGTAGCCAGGAAAACTGTGTTAGGGTAGACTAACAAAAGCAAACACAAAAGTAAGTACTCATACAAAGTAAACTCCTGGTGGTTAGCCCTGAGATTGAAGTGCCTCATCTCATCCTACCTGATGTTCTGGTAAGACCAATACTGGGAAGATCCCAGTGGATACACAGATGAGAGAGTCGAAGTCATAGATGACAGAGGAAAACATTCCAAATGAAAGCTAAATTTCTCCTTACATGCTCACAGGCAAAGAAGAGTTCCTTTTTAGGTCAAAGGGAAGGAAAGTTCCTTCAGTGTTGTGGGCTCCTCATTTATGAGTTCCAGACTAAGTTATCTTTCTTTATTTGTCTAATAACCGTATAAGGACAACAGCACAAGACACTGGAGACTCAGGTGTCCATGCCCCAATGTACCGAGTTCTGTCCTAAAAAGATGGACTTGTAGTTTTGAGATCGGATACATCACGGTATTTACTGTTTCCTCTTTCCATTTGATTTTTACCCTTGAATGAATGGGAAAGATTATATTAGTCTTTTAAGTTCTTGCCAAAGTCCTCTGTTTTAGTTGGTTTGATCTGTGAAAAGCTTGATGTCAAAGGAGGAGTTTCGAAATCTCCCAGGTGGGTGGTGGCAGGGAGCAGGGTTGGGTCTGTTTGCCTTCAGCACCATGCTTATCTTTTGAACAGAGAGCCTTTAGTGAGGTAACGATGCTTCTGTAGGTCCAGAGAGAAATGATTGGCATGCACAAATGATCCCCTCCTCCCTTTTTAAAGTTTCATTTTGGGGGCACATGCAGCTTTGGGAAGGAGGACCAGATTGGTAATTTACATTTGTTTACATTTTGAAAACCATTTCTGCTCTAAATTCATATCCCTTATGGACAAAAGGAAAGAGGAAAAAAAAAAGGGGACCTAACCAGCCTCAGATAAGAACTAATCATCTCTGTGGATCATAAAAATGAGAATTGCAAAAAAGGTGGTCAGGGACTGATGCTTGCTATGCTCTGGGTTGGAGAGAGGCAGTGGCTAAGAGTTTGGCAACTATGAAATAGAGGGACCAAAAGTGCTCTGCAGGCATTGAGAAACCAGAGTCAAGCTTGAAGTCAAGGGCTGAAGGAAAGCTCACCGAGTCATGAAAGAAGCCTGGGGGTGGGAGGGAGGGAGGACTGTCAGCCTGCTGGTTGAGACTACAACAGAAGTTTGGGGCTGGTTGAAAGAAAAAGAAGAAGAAGTTTTGGGCTGAGGAACGCAAGGAACAAGTACATGGCCTTGCTACTAGGAACTGAGCCCAGCTGCTTGTTGGTTCTGTGACTGTGGCTGCCATGTTCCCATGTAACCCCCAACCTGCTGCTGCACTGGAGCCCCTGAAGGGTCAAGGAGAAATGGGTGAGGAGTGAGGGGGACAAAATAACAAAAGGACAAGAACAAACTCAAAAGGAGCTTGCAACTCCAAAATTGCAAATGACAAATCAAGCAATACAGGTAAGAGAATCAACTGTAAGACTAGGAAATTGTCCCAAATGAAATTCATTTTATAGAATAGTCTGAAAAAGACTTTATAGTAAGTAGGTAGAGGATGTACCGCTTCAAAAAAAAGGGCATTACTTTCATTAAAAAAATAAGAAATTATGGAAAAAAGTATAATTAACACAAGATTGGGTATATATAAAGAAAAATTAAAATGTAAAATAGGGCGCCTGGGTGGCTCAGTTGGTTATGCGACTGCCTTTGCTCAGGTCATGATCCTGGGGTCCCGGGATCGAGTCCCGCATCGGGCTCCCTGCTCAGCAGGGAGTCTGCTTCTCCCTCTGACCCTCCCCCCTCTCATGCTCTCTCTATCTCATTCTCTCTCTCAAATAAATAAATAAAATCTTTAAAAAAAATGTAGTTATTGAAATAAAGATGTAATAGGCAATATTGGTACCTAGATACCACTGAAGCATGATTAACAAATTGGAAAACGGTACAGAGAAACTTACCCTGGCCGCAGCACAGAAATACAAATATGTAAAAAAATATGAAAGAGCAGTTTACAGATATGGAAGGTGAACTGACAGGCTTTACCATTCTTTAATAAAAGTTACATAGAGAACAGAGGGAGTGAAAGAGAAGCAACATCTAAATAAATGGCTAATAATTTTCCAGAGTTGAGTAACAAATGAGTTCTTAGATCAAAGAGGCCTCCTAAAACTCTGAAGGTTAAATATAAGCGAATCCACAACTAGACATATTATAGTGAGACTGTAGAATATTAAGGAGGAGAAAGATGAGTGTATGAGTGTGCTAAGGCTGCCATAACACAACACCATAGACTGGGTGGCCCAAACAACAGCACTTTATTTCTCACACTTCTGGAGGCTGGAAAGCCCTTGCTCAAAACCGTTTTGGTTTCTGGTGAGAGCTCTCCTCCAGGTGGTCTTCTCACTGTGTCCTCATACTAGAATGAACTCTCTCCTTCTCTTCTTTTAAGGACACTAATCCTATCTGATCAGGGCCCTACTCTCATGACCTCATTTACCTTAATACCTCCATAAGATCCTTGTCTCCAAACAGTCACTTTGAGGGTTTGGGCTTCAACATATGAGTTTCAGAGGGACACAAACATGTAGTCCATAACAACAATGATAAATCAGAGTTAAAGATATAACTTATGTATAAAGAGATGACACACTGCTACATGTTTCAGTAGCAACAAGAAAGGTAAGACAGTAGAAACAACTTTTACATGTTGAACCTAGAATACTATACCTAGATAAACTATCCTAGGAGAATGAGAGCAAATCAAAGACCATGAGTAGAAACACAAAGACTCTCACTAAAAGAACTATTATTATTATTTAAAAATTATTTTAAAAAGTTTTTTTTTTTTTGAAGATTTTATTTATTTATTTGAGAGAGAGAGAATGAGAGACAGATAGCAAGAGAGGGAAGAGGGTCAGAGGGAGAAGCAGAGCCCCCACTGAGCAGGGAGCCCGATGTGGGACTCGATCCCGGGACTCCAGGATCATGACCTGAGCTGAAGGCAGTCGCTTAACCAACTGAGCCACCCAGGTGCCCTATTTTAAAAAGTTTTAAAAATTATTTAAAAAATTATTATTTAAAAATTTTTATTTTTATTATTTAAAAATTTTTTTTAATTGAAGTTTCTCTTTTAATTCCAGTTACCATACACTGTAAATTAGTTTCAGGTGTATAATAAAGTAATTCAGCAATTCCATACAATTCCTGGTGCTCATCACAAGTGCACTCCTTAATTCCCATCATCTATTTCACCCATCCCCTCACCCCCCTCCCCTCTGGTAACCAGCAGTTTGTTCTCTATAATTAAAAATCTGTTTCTTGCTCTCTCTTTGTCTGTCTTATTTTTTTCCTTTTGCTTGTTCGCTTTTTCTTAAATTCCACATATAAGTGAAATCATATGGTATTTGTCTTTCTCTATTTCCCTTAGCATTATACTCTCTAGCTCCATCCATCTCATTGCAAATGGCAAGATTTCATTTTTTTTTTTTTTATGGCTGAGTAATATTCCATTATCTTCTTTTCCATTCATCTATCAACAGACACTTGGGCTGCTTCCATATCTTGGCTATTGTAAATAATGCTATTATAAACATGGGGGTGCACTTATTCTAAATTAGTGTTTTTGTATTCTTTGGGTAAATACCCAGTAGTGTGATTGCTGGATCGTAAGGTAGTTCTGTTTTTAGCTTTTTGAGGAACCTCCACTGTTTTTCACAGTGGCTACACCAGTTTGCATTCCCACCACTGTGCACGAGTGTTCCTTTCTCTCTACATCCTCACCAACACCTTTTGTTTCTTGTGTTGTTGATTTTAGCCATTCTGAAAGGTGTAAGGTGATATCTCATTGTAGTTTTGATTTGCATTTCCCTGATGCCAAGTGATGTTGAGCATCTTTTCATGTATCTGTTGGCCATCTGGATGTCTTCTTTGGAGAAATGTCTGTTCATGTCTTCTGCCCATTTTTTAATTGGATTATTTACTTTTTGGGTATTGAGTTTTAGAAATTCTTATATATTTTGGATACTAACCCTTTATCAGATATGTCATTAGCAAGTATCTTCTCCCATTCAGTAGGTTGCCTTTTAGTTTTGTTGATTGTTTCCTTTGCTTTGCAGAAGCTTTTTATTTTGATGTAGTTCCAATAGTTTATAAAAGATATACTTTAGAAAGAAAAAAATTAGACAATGGAAAAGATACACAATATAAGAAACAATGGTGAACACAGAAAATGATAAAATATATTTAACTATTAACTATGAAAAAAATTTCTAAGTGTGTGTATGTGTGGTTTAAAAATCACAAAATGAAAACTAGTCAATAATAGCAATACAGGGTAGGCTCTTCAGTGGGTGGGAAGGGGGGAGGAGGACATCAAAGCCATATTCAGAGTTGGGAAGATGATAATTTATGGATTTTGTAAGGAAAAATATATAGTTGTATCAGTTGACTGTTGCTACATAAGAAGCCACTACAAAACTTAAAACAAACACCATCTTATTTGGTTCCTGATTATTTGGGTTGGCTTGATAGTTTTTAAAATCTGTACCAGCTCAGCTAGCTGATCTTGACTGGACGCTATGGTACATCTGTGATCAGCAGGTGGCTGGCTAGATTATCTAGGGTAGTTTCACTCCTATGTCTGGAAGTCACCTGTCTCCTGAATATCTTAGTTCTCTTTCAAATTGCCTTTCATGTTCCCTATTGTCTTCTGGGTCTGTTCACACGGTAGTCTTATTTCCAAATGTAGCCAGAAAGCAAGCCTCACTGTGCAAACACTTTTCAAGCTTCTGCTTGTGATAAATTTGCTAATGTTCTGTTAACCAACAGGAGTCACCTGGCCAAGCCCAGATTCAAGGGGTGGAGAAATAGACTCCACCCTTCAGTAAGAGAAAAAATTTGTGGCTGCTTTTTGAATCTGCCACAGCCTGCTTCTTGGCCACAGAGTATTCACATTTCTCTCACATGCAAAATTTGCTAATCTTCATCCCAGGCTTTCTGTCTCACCCTACTTATATCATCAGCCTGGAAGCCTTTGACCTCAAGATTTTATCATATCAGGATGTGAATGAGGCTCCTCACAAATAGTTCTTTGGGTAAGGCTCCTCTTGATCCAGAGATCTGTGAATATAAAATGATAAGTCACCTGCTCCCTACACACCCAACATGCAATGGTGAGACAGGGACAGGTTAACTGAATAGATACTTCCCTTCAAAAAATGGAATAACAGGAGACACATAGCAATCACTATTCTAGAATTCCCCAGGGCGAATGTTGCCAGGTCACCCTACTCTAGGGCAAAGAATAACTCTTGCTTAGGGCTCCATTCTGCTTCCTGGGAGTATCCTCCCAGTCCATTGTTCTCCAAAGCTCTTGACTCCATTCTCTAGCCCCTTGGTTTTCCCACCACTCCCAAAAGTCTTTCCTTTATTTCCATAAGAAATGGCCTTATTAACAGTTCAGTGTCTTTCTTACTTGGCGTCTTGCCCATAGATAGTTTAGAGCCCAAGACCTCTTTGAAGTTCAGTCAACCTGAGTCCCTCTAGTCCAAGCTGATGGTTCTTTCACTTGTATAGTTTTCTTTCAAACATTTTGGACTTTCTGTATAACAGACTGTAGTCCACCTATTTCAACAAAAGCCACACACACAGTTGTTTTTCTCTCTAGATTTATTCATTGCAATTTGGTATTAGGCTTCTGTCATGCCCTTAAGATTACTTTTTTGTCTAGCTGAGAAAGTATACTAGGCATTTCCTCAAATCCATCAGAGGTCTTAACAAATGACCATGCCCTCGATTTGCTCTTTGTCCTAAGGTCTCCTTTTACTTTGAGAACCTTTTCTTGAAGACTATTTAAATATGAGGAGACTGGAGACAGGAGAGAATTTTATTTTCCAACATAGCAGGTCCTGGACCTTCTGTATTCCATCTAAATTCTGGCTGCAAACTGAACATTTCCTTCTTTAGCTCATCTCTGTCTTGCTATAATTTATCATATGCAGTTAAGAGCACCTAACACTTCCCAAATTCTATCTGGAGATATACTTAGCTGTAATTGAAAGTCCAGTAGGTTCATTTTTTTTTTCCCCTCTCAAGTTACTGTAGGCTTCAGTTTCACCAATTGTTCTGTCCCTATATAACATGAGTCATCATTTCCAAGCCTGCTCTCTTTTCTTGCCATTTTTTTTTTCAGCTTTTGCACACTATTTCCTTACTGCTTTTCTAGCTACTGCCCTGTTTCAAAGCCAACACCACATCTTTTAGGTTTTGTTATGGTAGCATCCCACTCTTCACTTCTGTATTAGTTAGCTTTTGCTGCATAACAAGCCACTCCAAAACTTAGAGACTTAAACCATAACAAACTACTCCAAAACTTAGAGATTTAAACCATGGCCATTTTTATTTATATCACTCTTCACTAGGTTGGCTAGGTGGTCTTTCTGGTCTGGGCCAGCACAGTTGATCTCTTAGTTTAGTCTATAAAGCTATTCTTCAATGAAAATTTATGGCCTTAAATGAATTTATTCAAAATTTGAAATAGGGCAAATCAGTCAGGTATTGTATCATTTAAGGTTGTATTGGGCTGTATATCAAAGAGAACAAGAAGTAACAAGAAGTTTGGTGTTACACAGTCCAAGCAGATATGGGGGTTCCATGATGCCTTCAGGGCCTCCAGATCTTCTAACTTCCCATTCACCTCAACTTAGCTTTTATACTCATGCTGCTGCCTCATAGTTGAAAGATGGCTGCTTTACTTCCAGCTTTGTGTCCACATTCCAAGCATGATGGGAAAAAGGATAGGTTGTAAGAGAGGCATACATCCTCTGGGTCTGCTGTCTTTAATTAAAGAGCTTTCCTGGAAGCGCCCTACCCTGTGACTTCCACTTAGATTATCAGTGGTGAGAACTGTGACATATACCAGTTCCTAGCTGCAGGGGAGTCTGGGAAGCATACCTTGTCTGTTTTTTAGCTTGGCGTGTTGCCTTCCTAAACTAAATAGGAGTTACGTTAGTTAGAACAAATGGAGAATAAATAATGTGGAGGCAGCTATTATTGTCTATACATGTCCCTCTCAAGAAGATAGACAAGGAACAAAATAAGGAAGGAAACAAAGGAAGACAAATGAAATGAAATAGAAAACAATTTTGAGGATCAAAAAAGTTATAAAATCGATAAATCCCTAGTAAGACTCCCTCCCCCAAAAAAGCCACAAATAATATTTTGAATGAAAGGGAAATATAACTGCAGATAAGAAATAGATCATAAAAATCAGAAGACAATACTCTGAAGAATTTTATGCCAAAATTTGGAATGGGAAAAGACATAGTTTTCTAGGTAAATATAATTTGCCATAACTACTTCAAAAGATATGGAAAACTCCAGTAAAGCAAAAATCATTAAAGAACATAAACTGAAAATGAAAAACTTCTCCACAAAATATCAGGCTTAGATGTTTTATATCTCTACTTTATTCAACTTATAGAAGTAGATAATCCTAATATTGACAAACTATTTAAGACAATAGAAAATTAAGACAAGCTATTTACTTTTACAAAGATAATATAACCTAAATACCTAAACCAGACAAGAAGAACACAAGAAAGGAAAATTGTAGATCAATCTCATTTATAAACATAGATACTTAAGAAATATTTGCAAATCTATTTCAAATATTTACATTCTAAGAGTTTATGCAAGGAGTTAAGGTGATCCAGTATGCGAAAATATATTAATGTAATAAAACATATTAACAGGTCAGTAATACCTATAACTTATAAAATATAAGAATAGCAGTTGTCAGAATTTAGTGCTTATTCATGATGAAAACAGACTTTTCAGGAAACTAAGAATAGAAGAGCATTTCCTTGATAAAAAGCAACTATCAAAATATTATAGCAAAAACTATCCTTAATAATAAGACTACCGGCTCCCTTTCAGTAAAGTCATGAAAAAGATAAAGATGCCCTTTCTTACCATTTATTTTCAACATTGTACAGGAAGTTCTAGCCAATGCAGTGAGATAAGAAAAATTATGTTACTGTTGGAAAGAAAGACAAAATATTCTTTTTGCATACAATATGATTTTCCTGGGGTTTTTAAGTAGAAAATATACAATAAGAGCTTGCCAGTTTCCCTAGACACAAAATCAACATATCAAAAATTTATCCATCAGTAATAACCAGTTAGAAAAATCAATAAAGGATCCCATTTTCAATAGTAATGAAAGCCTCAAGATACTTAGAAGTACTTCTAACTAAAAAAAAATCTGAGAATTTTTTTGTAGAAAATTATAATTACTGAGAGGAAAAAAGAGCCTTAATAAATGGAGAAAATGGCTGTGTACATAACCTGAAAGACTTGTTACAAAGATGCCAGTACTTCCCAAATTAATTTATAACATAAATGCATTTCCAAGTGTGGATGAAGATATGGAGCAGCAGACTCATTCACTGCCGAAAGGAGTGTAAATCAGTACAACAGCTTTAGGAAACAATTTGGTTACACCTTTTAACGCAAAAATTCCAACCCTAGATGGAGAATCTTTCTTGTGTGCATCAGGAGATATGCATTAAAATGTTTGTTGCAAAAGAAAAGTAGGAAACAGACTAAATGTCCATCAGTAGGAGAATGATGATAGTGGTGTACTCATAGAATGAAATACCGTGCATATTATGTACAGCAGTACAAAGAACTGTAGCTGTATTTCTTAACAGATTAATCTCAAAAACAATGTTGAATGAAAGAAGCAAGTTACTGGAAGGATATGAATAGTATTTATGTAAGTTTTAAAGCCTGGAAAACAATAATATATAGTGTTTATGCTTATATTGTCTTTTTATGAATCTATAGAAACATGCCTAAGAATGATAAATGGGGAGTTTATATTGGTGATTATCTCTGGGGAGAAAGGAAAGGGCATGAAAATGGGAAGAGAGGGTTTGCAAAAAAAAAAAGCCACTTTTTTTTTTTTTAAGATCTGTTTGTTTCTATGTTAGAAATCTTTCATCATTAAACAATGTTTTATCCTGAATGAAATGAGCTATCCTGGATTGGCTCCTGAAACAGAAGAAGGACATTAGTGGAAAAACTGGTGATATCCAAATAAAGTCTGGAGTTTAGTAAATAGTAGGTACCAATGTTGGTTTTGTAGTTTTGACAGATTTACCGTGGTAATGTAAGATGTTAACATTAGGGGAAATTAGTTAAAGGAACCTCTGTATCATCTTAGCAACTTTTCTAAAAATCTAGTTGTTTCCAAATAGGTTTTCTTTCCAAATAGAAAGAACACAAACAAGGGGAGTGAGAGAGGGCTTCCTTCTGAGCAAGGAGCCTGATGCGGGGCTTGATCCCAGGACCCTGGGATCATGACCTGAGCCGAAGGCAGAAGCTTAATGACTGAGCCACCCAGGTGCCCCACCAAATAGGTTTTTAAAAGTGGGGGGTGGATTTTATTTTTTTTTAAATGATCCTCACAGCTATTTCCCCTGATTCCTGCCCTCCCCACTGTCTATCCTGACCTCTGTTCCTATGTGGATTCACTCTTGATAAGTCCCTGAGGACATTCCTGCCTGGGTTTAATGCTTCTGGCCTTCTTGTGTTCTGCACATCTATATGCCCTACTTTAGAACACTCTTAGGGGTGCCTGGGTGGCTCAGTTGGTTGAGTGTCCGGCTCTTGACTTTGGCTCGGGTCATGATCTCAGGGTCGTGAGATCCAGCCCCATGTGGGGCTCACACTCAGCATGGAGACGGCTTGTCCCTCTCTCCTTCTGCCCAAGCCCCCCCCCCCCCCCCCCCGCAGCCTGCATGTGTGGATGTGCACACTCTCTCTCTCAAATATATAAATAAAAATCTTTAAAAAAATACTCTTAGAGGGCAAGACCAGTCTCTTTGTGAAGTTGGCTTTATTTCCATTTAATGGATTGTTTGGTAGTCACCCAAGGTTCAAAGATCTTATAGCCAGAAGGGGCCCTAAAAGAGCACCCTGTCCAGATTCTTTCTGAGTGGAGGTAAGGCAGGGGAATTATTTCAAAAGGAACATCCGGAGGCCAGCAAGGCTGAGGAAATCCGTGAGCAGGGATGACTGGAACCCAGATTTTCCCTCCTAAGATGATCTTTGTTTTCAACCTCATTGCCTCTCATAATAAAGACAAAGGAGGTTGAACAGTCTTCTTATTTGTTTGTTTTGAAAACCAGAGGAAAAGAGTTATATATCACCCAGAAATGGTTTCAGTGACTGAAAACACTGAAGCCAGAGAGGTCAAGGCCAGGTTGATACATCTTTTTATCTCTTTGCTATAAACCTTCTTTGGATTGGAGACTGCCTGTCCCTGACAGCAGAGTGGGCTGGGGTGGTAAGGAAACTAAGAGTTATAGAATGCCTCTGTGTCCCTCCATACTTTTTTTTTTTTTTTAAGATTTTATTTATTTATTTGACAGAGCGAGAGCACAAGCTGGGGGAGTGGGAGAAGCAGGCTCCCCTGAGCAGGGAGCCCGATGTGATGCAGGGCTTGACCTGGGATCGGCTGGGATCATGATCTGAGCCGAAGGCAGGCGCTTAACTGACTGAGCCACCCAGGTGCCCCTGTGTCCCTCCATCCTTATCACAACCCGTTTTACAGATGAGGTAAGGCTTAGAAAGGGTATAGGATTGGAACACTTACATGACTCTCCTAAGGTCACCAAACTAATAAGAGGTAGGCCTATTGAGATAATTGTTTTGTAATAAATTTGTCCATGGTTCCTGGAAGTAACTTCTAAAACCTTTGTAATTTCTTAAGTGATAAGAGCTATAAGGGCGTCTTTTGTTCTCAGCTCCTGAAATAGCTCTAGGCCATAAAGATGAAACGGGTGTTGTTTTTGTTATTCACAACAAGCCCCTTTTAATCACACCTGAGGTTGTTAATGAAGTGATTTTTGGAAAGCCCCTAGATAACCATAGGAAGGGGGCTAGTTGCCAGAGGAACCAACCAAGTGATTAGAGGGTTAGAACTTTCAGTTCAACCTCCTGATCTCTGGGGAGGGGAGAAGGGCTGGAGATAGACTTAAATCACCAACAGCCAATGATGTAATCAATCATACCTATGTAATGAAAACCCATAAGAGGTTTTATGAAAATCCATAAAAACCAAAAGGATGGGGTTTGGGGAGCTTCCAGGATGGTGAACATCCACATGCCAGGAGAGTGATGCATCCCAAACTTCATGGGTACAGAAGCTCCTGTGCTTGGAACCCTTCCAGACCTCACCCTACTTATCTCTTCATCTGGCTGTTCATTCCTGTCTTTAGTATCCCTTGTAATAAACCATCAATCCAGTAAGTAAACTGTTTTCTTGAGTTCTGTGAGCTTTCCTAGCAGATGATCAAACCCAAGGAGGGAGTTGTGGGACTTCTGATTTATAGCCAGTCAGTCAGAAGTACGGGTAACAACAACCTGGACTTGCAGTTGGCATCTGGGATGGTGGCAGTCGGTGGGATCTGATGCTATCTCCAGGCAGATAGTGTCAGAATTGAGTTAAATTGTGGGACACCCAGCTAGTACCTACCTGAGAATTGCTTGGTGGGGGAAAAACCTATACACATTTGGTGACCAGCAGTGAGACAGTGTTGTCATAGAGTAGAGAAAAACAAAGGAGCATTCTCCCTTCATACTTAGAGGAAGCCATGGCTGGCTCTAAGAACTCATAAGGAAGACCCCTCTGAAGGCAGGATAAATTCCCCCGAGCTGACTGCTGCTCTTGGAACAGCTGGGGCTAGGAATGATGTCGAACATGAGCCAAGGCATTACAACAGCCTGGAACAGGCTAAGAAGAGCTTGGGGGGGGTTGGGGGGGGGGGGGTGGGGAAGGGGGAGAGCATCAGGCCTGCTGGACCTGCAGGCCACTGTGAACTCTTCCCCCTGGAAAAGAGGAAGTCACAATGGTCGGTTCACTCCTCCCACCCCTAATTCCTCCATCCCATTCCAGCTGCAGGGGCCATGTCTGCTGGCCTGCCTGGGGAGGCCTCTCTAAAACCAAGGGCCTCACTTTGTCTCGGTTTGGTTGATGTAAAGAGGCTTGTGTGACTGAAGAGTACTCCTCAGGGCTTGACTGAGGTGATGTGAGTGAAAGTAAACTGTAAATCACTATATAAATGTGGTTGTTGGCTGAACAGAGTGTAAACCTGGGAGGTTTGTGGGGGCAAGGGAGGAAAAGTGCCTCTTGAGAGAGGTCTCCCAGAAGAATATGAGATTAGTCGAGGTTCAGTGAATTCCTTTGTTGCTAACTCAAGAAGCATATTTGAAGGGATAAGCTCCCTCACTTAGAGCAGAGCATCCCAGACTTGTCGCCATAGTGACAATGCTCAAACAGAGGCTTAAATCCCAGAAAACACCAGGTCATAAGGAGACCTTTGGAGCCATGATTCTCCAGTAGAGGACTCGGCTATTGTGTACTATGGAGGCGAGGGGCAGGGAGTTTGAATAGCTTCCCTTCCTTCCTGTTTCTTGCTGTGGGGCTTTTGTTTTGGTCTTTCTCTCTGGATTGATGTGGCCTTTGGAAAGAGGTGCATCCCTGCAGATGGAACTGGTCTTCATTAAAACGTATGTCAGAAGCTGGAGGCACTAACAATGAACTATCCAAAAAGGAAATTAAGAAAATCCCATTTACAATAGCATCAAAAAGAATAAAATACTTAGGAATACATTTAACCAACGAGGTAAGACTTGTACACTGAAAACTCTAAGATATTGATGAAAGAAATGGAAGAGGACACAAATAAATGGAGAGATAGCCCGGGTTCATGGATTGGAAGAATTACTGTTGTTAAAATGTCAGTACTACCCAAAGCAACCTAGGGATTCAGTGCAATCCCTATCAAAATTCCAATGACATTTTTTTTAAAGAAATAGAAAAAAACAATTCTAAAATTTGTACGAAACCACAAAAGACTCCAGCTAGCCAAAGCAATCTTGAGAAAGGAAAACAGAGCTGGAAGCATCACATTTTCTGATCTCAAACTATGTTACAAAGATATAACAATCTTAACAGTGTTGTTCTGACATAAAAACAGACACATAGTTCAATAGAATAGAGGGCCCAGAAATAAACCCATGCATATATGGACAACTAATCTTTGACAAGGTGTCCAAGAATACACAATGAGAAAAAGAGAGTCTTTTCAATAAATGGTGTTGGGAAAACTGGATATCCACATGCAAAAGAATGAAATTGGACCTTATCTTACACCATCCACAAAAATCAAATCAAAATGGATTAAATACTGAAACTATAAAATTCCTAGAAGAAAATGTAGGGGAAAAGCTCCTTGACATTGGTCTTGGCTATGGTTTTTGGATATGACACCCAAAACTCAGGGAAAAAAAAGTAAAAATAAATATGTGGGACCACATCAAACTAAAGAGTTTTGTGCTGTAAAGGAAGCCATCAACAAAGGCAACCTATGGAATGGGAGAAAATATTTGCAAACCATATATCTAATTTGGAATTAATAATCTAAAATATATTAGGGAACTCATTAGCAAAACCCCTCTAAATTATCCAATTAAAAAATAAGCAAAGAACCTGAGTAGATATTTTTCCAAAGAAGACATCCACATGGCCAACAGGGATATGAAAAGGTGCTCGACATCACTAATCATCAGAGAAATGCAAGTCAAAACTGCAGTGAGATATCAACTCATACCCATCAGGATAGCTGTTATTAAAAAGACAAGTAACAAATGCTGGTGAGGATATGGAGGAAAAGGAACCTGTTTTCACTGTTGGAGGGAATGTAATTTGGTACAGCCATTATGGAAAAAGGTATGGCAGTTCCTCAAAAAGTTAAAAATAGAACTACCATAGGATCCAGCAATCCCACTTCTGTATATATATCCAAAGAAACTAGAATCAGTATCTGAAAGAGATACACGCATTTCTATGTTTATTGCAACAGCATTTACAACAGCTAAGATACAGGAACAACCTAGTGTTGGCTGATGGCTGAATGGCTAAAGCAAATGTGACGCACATACACATACATACACCCGTGAATATTACTCAGCTATTAAAAATAAGGAAATCCTGCCATTTGACAACATGGGTGAAACTGGAGGTTATTATTCTAGGTAAAATAAGCCAGACAGAAGAAGACATGTACTGTATGATCTCACTTATATGTGGAATCTTAAAAAACGAAACTCGTAGAGCCAGAGAGTAGAATGGTGGTTGCCAGCAGCTAGAGGTAGGTCCTAGGTGGGAAAATGGGAGATGTTGGTTAAAGCATACAAACTTTGAGTTTTGAGATGAACAAGTTCTGGAGACCTAATATGCCACCTAATAGATACCATATTGTATACTTGAAATTTGCTAAGAGGGTACGTCTGAAGTGTTCTCACCACACACGCACACTCTCACACACACACACGTATGCTAACTGTGAAGTAATAGCTGTGTTGATTATGTCAATCCTTTCACAGTGTATACCTATATCAAACCATCACATTGTACACTCTAAGAAGGAGGAGGAGGAAGAGAAGGAGGAGGAAGAGAAGGTGCTGCAGCAGCTAGAGGCGTCTCTCTTTCAGGCCCTTTTCCTTCTTGGGAGTACTGTGAACTTACCATTCTGGAACTGAACAGAGTTCTCTGTAAAGTCAGTCACCTTGCCCTTTGCCTCTTAGAACATGGATCAATCTGCAGTAAGCCACACATACTCTCCTTTTTGTCCTGCTAGCTCAGAAAGTCCAGCTTTTGCTACCTCACAGGGGAAGGGTAACAGAACCTTGCAACCAGGCTAACCTATAGGCCATGGTCACTTGCCACTGGTCACTGGGCTTGTCTGGCCTCTTTAAACTACACCCCGATTTGCAAGGATTTATTAAAACACATGATTGTTTTTTTTTTTCTGATCTCTTGTTTCATCTGTCTGGCTGAATATTCCTTCTAAACTTCATGGCTTCCCTCAACTTTGACATTCATCTGGCCTTCTGCAGCTCTGCTTTGATGATCTGGTTCCTAGACTTGGGTCTGCTTTGATCCTTGGAACACTGAGACTTAAGCTATAGAATTGCCAATAGAAGGGTGGTGAGGGGTGTCCAGATTCTGCCACTCATCCTGGTCCCAGCTCTCCCCCTCATGAGCCATGTTCCCTTCCCACTGCAGTAGCCCAAGACCATAGTGTAAGCCCCCCCACCCCAAGCTCTTTGTCTTCAGTTATCAGAGTCTGTACATCCTACACTGACAGGACCAACATAGTGTCTGGCCTGGCAGCACACTGGGAGCCGGCCAGATCTGTACTAGACATGGTCCTACCTTAAGGCACTTGTGGTCTGGTGATTGATGTGACTCTAGACTATAAGCTCCTCAAAGGGATATTTGGCTGTTTTGCTTTGTCCATTAGTGTATTCCCTATGCTAAGAACAGTGACTGGTATGTAAGTGTTTAATAAAAATGTGTCAAATAAATGAATGAGTACATAGAACTTCCACATGCAATGTCAAAAGAGAGAAGTACAACAGTGAATAGGGGCATTTCAGAAGAATGGGATATTGATAGAGAAAGCCAACAGACAAGTTGATCTTTTCTGTAAATATTGACTATATAATTCTTTGGAATTCAGTGAGACATGTCTTACGGTCTCTTGCAGGTTAATTTGTGAAAATATTTCCTATATGTTTGCAAAGAATACAGGCATACCTCCAAGATATTTCAGGTTTGGTTCCAGACCATTGCAATGAAACAAGTCAAATGAATTTTTTGTTTTCCCAGTGCATATAAACACTGTGTTTACACTATACTATAATCTATTAAGTGTGCAATAGCATTATGTCTAAAAAAAAAAACAACGTACATACCTTAACTAAAAAATACTTTATTGCTAAAAATGCTAACCATCATCTGAGCTTTCAGTGAGTTGTAATTTTTTGCTGGTGGAGGGTCTTGCCTTGGTGATGGCTGCTGAGCAATCAGGGTAGTGGTTGCTGCAATTGGGGTGGCTGTGGCAATTTCTTAAAATAAGACAACAGTGAAGTTTGCTGCTTTGATTGACTCTTCCTCTCACAAATGATTTCCCTGTAGCATTGATGCTGTTTGATAGCATTTTACCCACTATAGAACTTCTTTTAAAAATCGGTGTCAGTCTTCTCAAACCCTGCTGCTGCTTTTCAACTGAATATTCTAAATCCTTTGTTGTCATTTCAACAAGAGTAGATTCCATCTCAAGAAACCACTTTCTTTGCTCAACCATGAGAAGCAATTCCTCATCCATTAAAGTCTCACATGAGATAGCAGCAATTCAGTCACATCTTCAGGCTCCACTTCTAATTCTAGTTCTCTTGCTGTTTCCTGCCCCATCTGCAGTTACTTCCTCCACTGCAGTCCTGAACCCCTCAAAGTCATCACTGAGGATTGGAATCAATCTCCTGTTAATGTTGCTATTTTGACTTCTTATGAATCACAAATGTTCTTAATGGCACTTAGAATGGTGAATCCTTCCCAGAAAGTTTTTAATTTACTTTGCCCAGATCCATCAGAGGAATCATTGTCTATGGCAGCAATAGCCTTATGAAATGTATTTCTTGAATAATAAGACTTAAAAGTTGAAATTACTTTTTTAAAAAAATTTGAAGATTGTCAACCAGTCTTTTATTTTTTAAATTTTTAATTTTTTTCCATATACTTTTTACTTACACCATGATAGCTTGATCTGAAGTTTGGGGTGGATTTTTTTTTCGTCATGATAAGTGTACTCTTTAATCCCCATCACCTATTTCACCCATCCTCCCCTCACCTCCCTCTGGCAGCCATCGGTTTGTTTTCTGCAGTTAAGAGTCCGTTTCTTGGTTTATCTCTCTTTTTTCCCCCTTTTGCTCCTTTGTTTTGTTTCTTAAATTCCACATGAGTGAGATCATATGATATTTATCTTTCTCTGACTGATTTATTTCACTTAGCCTTATACTCTCTAGCTCTATTTATGTTGTTGCAAATGGCAAGATTTCAATAATTTTTTTGACTGAATAATATTCCATTGTGTATATATATATATATATACATACCACATCTTCTTTATCCACTTATCTATCGATGGGCACTTGGGTTGCTTCCATAGTTTGTCTGTTGTAAATAATGCTACAATAAACATAGGGGTGCATTTTTCCATTTGGTTTAGTGTTTTTGTATTTTTGTGGCAAATACCCAGTAGTGTCATTACTGGATTGTAGGGTAGTTCTATTTTTAATTTTTTGAGGAACCTCCATAGTGTTTTCCACAGTGGCCATACCAGTTTGCATTCTCACCAACAGTGCAAAAGTTTTCCTTATTCTGCACATCCTTCCCAACACCCGTTGTTTCTTATGTTTTTGATTTTAGCCATTCTGACAGGTGTGAGGTGATATCTCATTGTAGTTTTGATTTACATTTCCCTGATTATAAGTGATGATGAGCATCTTTCAATGGCTGTTGTCCATTTAGATGTCTCCTTTGGAGAAATGTCTGTTCATGTCTTCTCCCATTTTTTAATTGGGTTGTTTTTAGGTGTTGAGATTTGTAAGTTCTTTATGTATTTTGGATACTAACCCTTTATCAGATATGTCATTTGTAAATATCTTCTCCCATTCCATAGGTTGCCTTTTAGTTTTGTTGTTTGTTTTCTTTGCTGTAGAGAAACTATTTTGATATAGTCCCAATAGTTTGTTTTTGCTTTTATATCCCTTGCCTCAGGAGACATATCTAGAAAAATTTTGCTATAGTCAACATCAGAGAAATTGCTGCCTGAGCTCTCTTCAAGGATTTTTATGGTTTCAGTCTCACATTTAGGTCTTTAATTGATTTTGAGTTTATTTTTGTGTATGGTGAAAGGAAGAGGTCCAGTTTCATTCTTTTGCATGTAGCTGTCCAGTTGTCCCATCACCATTTGTTGAACAGACTGTCTTTTCCCCACTGTATATTCATTCATTCCTCCTTTGTCAAAGATTAATTGACCATATAACTGGGAGTTTATTTCTGGGTTTTCTATTCTATTCTATTGATCTGTGTGTATTTTTATGCCAATACCATACTGTTTTAATTACTCTCGCTTTGTAATATAACTTTAAGTCTGGAATTGAGATACCCCCAGTTTTGTTTTTCTTTTTCAAGATTGCTTTGGCTCTTTGTGGTCTTTTATGGTTCCATACAAATTTTAGGATTGTTTTTTCTAGTTCTGTGAAAAATGCTGTTGATATTTTGATAGGGATTGCATTAAAGGCATAGATTGCTTTGGTTAGTGTAGACATTTTAACAATATTTGTTCTTCCAACCCATGAGCATGGAATGTCTCCCACTTCTTGGTGTCATCTTGCATTTTTTTCATCAGTGTTTTATAATTTTTGGAGTTTTATAATTTTTGGAGTACAGGTGTTTTATAATTTTTGGAGTACAGGTCTTTCACCTTTTTGGCTAAGTTTATTCCTAGATATTGTTTTGGTGCAATTGTAAATGGGGTTGTTTTCTTAATTTCACTTTCTACTGCTTCATTATTCTTGTATAGGAGTGCAACAAATTTCTGTACATTGATTTTGTATCCTGTGCCTTTACTAAATTCATTTATCAATTTTTTATTAGTTTTTTGGTGGAGTTTTTAGGGTTTCTATATAGAGTATCATGTCATCTGCAAATACTAGGAGTTTTACTTCTTCCTTACCAATTTGGATGCTTTTTATTTCCTCATGTTGTCTAATTGCTATGGCTAGGACTTCCACTACTATGTTGAATAAAAGTGTTCAGAGTGGACATCCTTGTCTTGTTCCTGACCTTAGGGGAAGAGCTTTTAGTTTTTTACCATTGAGTATGATGTTGGCCGTGGGTTTTTCATAAAGGCCTTTTTTATGTTGAGGTATAGTCCCTTTAAACCTACTTTGTTGAGGGGTTTTATCATGAATGGATGTGATTTTTCTGCATCTTTTGAAATGATCATATGGTTTTTATCCTTTTTCTTATTGATGTGACATATCACATTGGTTGATTTGTAAATATTGAACCACCCTTGCATCCCAGGAATAAATCGCACTTGATCATGGGGTATGATTTTTTTTTTAAATTTATTGTTGAATTCTGTTTGCTAGTATTTTGTTGAGCATCTATGTTCATGAAAGATATTGGCCTATAGTACTCTTTTTTTGTGCTGTCTTTATCTGGTTTTGGTATCAGTGTGATACTGACTTCACAGAATGAATTTTCCTTCCTCTTCTGTTTTTTGGAATAGTTTGAGAAGAATAGGTATTAACTCTTCTTTATTTTTTAAAAAGATTTTATTTATTTGACAGAGAGAGACACAGTGAGAGAGGGAACCCAAGCAGGGGGAGTGGGAGAGAGAGAAGCAGGCTTCCTGCGGGGCAGGGAGCCCAATGCGGGGCTTGACCCCAGGACCCTGGGATCATGCCCTGAGCCCAAGGCAGATGCTTAACGACTGAGCCACCCAGGTGCCCCAGTGTTAACACTTCTTTAAATGTTTGCTAGAATTCGCCTGTGAAACGATCTGGTCCTGGAATTTTGTTTGTTGGGAGTTTTTTGACTACTGATTTCAATTTCATTGCCTGTAATTGGTTTGTTCTAATTTTCTATTTCTCCTGCTTTAGTTTTGGTAGGTTATATGTTTCTAGAAATTTATCCATTTCTTCTAAGTTGTGGTTTGTTGGCATATACGTTTTTATAACATTCTGTTAAAATTGTTTGTATTTCTGTGGTATTGGTTGTTGGAAAATACTTCTTGATCCATGGGCTTCAGAATGGATGTTGTGTTAGCAGCCATGAAAACAACATTAACCTTATTGTACCTCTCCATCAGACCGAGCAGTAGGTCTCAACAGTGGGCTTAAAATATTCAGTAAACCATGTAGTAAACAGATGTGCTGTCATCCAGGCTTTGTTGTTCCATTAATAGAGCACAGGCAGAGTAGATTTAGCATAATTTTTGAGGGTCCTAGGATTTTTAGAAGGGTAAATGAGCATTGGCTTCAACTTCAAGTCACCAGCTGCATTAGCCTCTAACACGAGAGCCTGTCCTTTGAGGCTTTGAAGCCAGGCATTGACTTTTCCTTTCTAGCTATGACAGTCATAGATGGCATCTTCTTCCACTAGAAGGTTGTTTTGTCTATATTGAAAATCTGTTGTTTAGTGTAGCCACCTTCATGAATTACGTGAGCTAGATCTTCTGGAGAACTTGCTGCAGCTTCTCCATCAGCACCTGCTGCTTCCCTTTGCACTTTCATGTTACAGAGACGGCTTCTTTCCTTAAACCTCATGAACCAACCTCTGCTGGCTTCCAACTTTTCTTGTGCAGCTTCCTCACCTCTCTCAGCCTTCCTAGAATTGAAGAGAGTTAAGGTCTTGCTCTGGATTAGGCTTTGGCTTAAGGGAATCTTGTGGTTGTTTTGATCTTCTATCCAGACCACTCAGACTTTCTTCTCATCAGCAATGAGGCTGTTTTACTTTCTGATCATTCGTGTGTTTACTGGAGATGCACTTTAAATTTCCTTCAAGAACTTTTCCTTTACATTCATAATTTGGCTAACTGCTTGGTACAGGAGGCCTAGGTTTTGGCCTGTCTTAGCTTTTGACATGCCTTCCTCATGAAGCTTAATCATTTCTAGCTTTTGGTTCAAAGTGAGAGACTTGGACTGTTCCTTCCACTTGGACACTTAGAGGCCATAGTAGGGTTATTAACTGACCTCATTTCAATACTGTTGTGACTCAGGGAATAGGGAGACCTGAAGAATAGGAAAGAAGCAGGTAAATCGCTGGTCAGTGGAACAGTCAGAATATGCACAACATTTATCAATTAACTTTGCTATCTTATATGGGTATGGTTTGTGCCACCTCTTAAACAATTACAATAGTAACATCAAAGATCACTGACTACAGATCACTGTAACAAATATAATAATAAGTTTGAAGTGTTGTGAGAATTACCAAACGTGACACAGAGATATAAGTGAGAAAATGCTGTTGGAAAAGCAGTATCCTCAGATTTGCTCAATTCACGATGACTACAAACCTTCAATTATAAAAAACGCAGTATGTGTGAAGTGCAATAAAGCAAAGCACAGTAAAATGAGGTACGCTTGCAATGCATATTTTATAATTATTGGGTATAAAGTTCTACATATGTCTGTTAGATCAAGCTTTGTTCCTCGTAGTAACAAACTTGAGAGCTTTTATGCAAATAATTGTGGGATTGAATTAAATTGTGTAGAATTCGATTCTGGACTGTTGTATTTACATTACATTTACTTGACACTTTTCCTGAAACCAGTGCTATTGGTTTGCTCTTCTAGCTCTTATGGTTACTTTTTGCCTGACATATTCTCTTATTTTTTCCATTCATTTCTTTCAACTTCTTTGTGTGTTAGATTCATCTTGTGAAAAGCATATTATTATGTGAATCAGGGGTGTATCTTTTAACTGGTGAATTTGGCCCAGTTACATTTGTTGTTATTTCTGATACAGTTGGAGTTGGAGTGAAATGAGTGCACAGGAATGGAGAAATTGTTGATGGCCATTATGTGACACAATCTAACACCACAGTGTACTGAAGATACCTAATAAATGTCAGCTGTCTTTTCCAACTCCTTTCTCCATTCTCTGCCTAATGGATATTCGGAGAATTATTTTGATTTTTTTCTGGATAGCTCTTTGAGTGAAAATGCTGTCTTTCTGATGGTACTCTTAGCCCCCCTAATATCCAGCATTTTGACCATGCATGTGGTACATATAAGAACTTGGCTGATTGCAGGGGGCTAAAGAGGGAGTGGGTGGAAAGGAAATTGTGGCAGGAGGTGTTGATGACTCACTGAAAACATTTAAGAGGAAAGGAAGTCTAGAAATAGGGTGGTAGCTGGAAAGAGCAGTAGGTCTAATTGTGGGTGTTTTTCAAGAAATGATGTCTGGAGGCAGAGAGAAGGGAACTGACAGAATGTGAATGGTTGAAGATAGTCATGGCCTCAAGGCTAATCTATCATTTAGCTTCTTTAGAGCAAGTAGCAGGCAGAGAGAAATGTATGAAAAAAAATGTTTTTACATCGTGTACTCTAGAAATATATATCTCTACTAAATTACTAGTGTATAATACATAAAGATAAGCAATATGATTTTTTTTAAAGATTTTATTTATTTATTTGACAGAGAGAGACACAGCGAGAGAGGGAACACAAGCAGGGGGAATGGGAGAGGGAGAAGCAGGCTTCCCGCAGAGCAGGGAGCCCGATGCGGGGCTCTATCCCAGGACCTTGGGATCATGACCTGAGCCGAAGGCAGACGCTTAACGACTGAGCCACCCAGGTGCCCGATAAGCAATATGATTTATAAAATGTAGATGAGTCTCATACTTCTTTACCTGACTCTTAACAAACATTAGTTAAGACAACTGGATTTTTTTTCCTACTCTGTCTTAGCACTAGAAAGAAGTTTCAATGTCATTGAGTCCATTTTACCATCTAAGGTAGACTTTACAGCATTCCTGACAGATAGCTGTCTAGGACATTTGGAACAATTGTGGTTTTAGAATTTCACCACCTCAGATGGGAAGCATCTGCCTTTGCCCAGAGTCTGATGATAATGAAGCTCTTCCTTTATTCAGTAGATATCTCCCTAAATGTAACCAGCTCTCTCTGGAACCACTATAAGCTGAATGTAATTCCATTACATGTTGAAGACTCTATCATATATCTGTCCCCTCACATTCACCTTCTAACAGCACCTGAGACCTTTCTCATGAGAGGACTTCTGGATCCCTCAAGAAGCTTGTACCTTTTTAAGCAGGGCATCCCAGTTTTTTGCATTCTTAGTAAAGCAGTTGCTCAGGGCGCCTGGGTGGCTCTGTCATTAAGTGTCAGCCTTCGGCTCAGGTCATGATCCTAGGGTCCTGGGATCGAGTCCTGCCTCAGGCTCCTTGTTTTGCAGGAAGTCTGCTTCTCCCTCTGCCCCTCCTCCCACTTGTTCTCTCAATCTCTCTCTCTCTGTCTCTCTCAAATAAATAAATAAAATCTTAAAAAAAATAAAGCAGTTGCTCAGATCTAGTAGTGGAACCTGAATTTTGTCAGTTGCTTTTGTTTTTATCATTTAAGGAAATGATTATATAGTTTTTCTTCTTCAGTCAGTTGATGTGATGAATTACATTTATTGATCTTCAAAAGTTTAACCAGCTGTACATTTCCAGGATAAATCCCATACTATAATGATGTATTATTTCATACTACTGAATTTGATTTGCTAGTATTTTGTTGAGGAATATTGGCCTATAGTTTTCTTTTCTTGTTATGTCTTTGTCTGATTTTCATATCAAGTAATGTTGGCCTTATAAAATTAATTCATGTTATCTATTTCTTCTTGGTTGAGCTTTAGTATCTTGCCTTTCAAGGAATTTGTCTATTTAATCTAAGTTGTTGAATTTATGGGCATAGAATCATTCATAATATTTATTTATTTTTTAAATGTCTGTAGGATCTGTAGTAATATCCCCGCTTTCATTTCTGACTATTATAATTTGTATTTTCTTTCTTTTTTTTTTTCCTGATCACCCTCAGTACAGGCTCATAAATTTTATTGATATTTCCAGAAACAAACTTATAGTTTTATTACTTTTTTCTCTTTTTAATTTCAGTGATTTGTGCCATTATACTTATTATTTCCTTCCTTCTGATCAATATGAATTTAATTTGCTCTTCTTTTACTAGTTTTCTAAAGGGGAAACTTAGATCACTGATTTGAGATTTTTCTTTTTTTCTGTAAGTGTTTAATGCTGGAGCACCTGGTGGCTCAGTTGGTTGAGCATCCAACTCTCGATTTCAGCTCAGGTCATGATCTTAGCATTGTGAGATCAAGCCCCACATCAGGCTCCATGCTGAGCATGGGGCCTACTTAAGATTCTCTTTCTCCCTCTCCATCTGCCCCCTCCCCTACTCATGCTCTCTCTCTTTCTCTCTCTCTCTCTCTCTCTCAAAAAAAGAAGTGTTTAATGCTATAAATTTCCTTCTACACTTTAGCTGTTTTAGCTGCATCCCCCAAATTTGGGACATTGTGTTTTCATATCATTCAATGTGAAATATTTTCTAATATCCTGTGACTTCCTCCTTGATCTATGGGTTATTTCAAAGTGTGTTGTTTGGTCTCCAAATATTTAAAGAATTTTTTTTTTTTTTTTTTTTTTTTTAGATTTCGTTTATTTATTTGAGAGAGAGAGAGTACAAGCAGGGGAGGGACAGAGGGAGAAACAGACTCCCTGCTGAGCAGAGACCTGGATGCAGGGCTCCATCCTGGGACTGTGGGATCATGACCTGAGCCAAAGGCAGACGCTTAACTGATTGAGCCACCCGGGCACCCCATATTTAAGGAATTTTTCAGATGTCTTTCTGTTATTAACTTCTAGTTTAGTTTCATTATGATTGTAGAACATCTCTCCATGATTTCACTTTTTAAAAATTGATGCAGGTTTGTGTGGTGGCCCAGAATATAGTTTATCTTGGTGAATGTTTCATGTGCACTTGAAAAGAATGTATAGCCTTATTGGCTATAGTGTCAGTTCAGTCAAGTTAGTTGATGGTGGTGTTCAGCTCCTCTACATCCTTACTTATTACTGTATACTCGTTTTATCAATTACTGAGAGAGGAGTGTTGAAGTCTTCAGCCACAATTATGGATTTTTACCTAGTTCTTCTTTCAGTTCTAAGAGTTTTGAGAAAGTATTTTGGAGTTCTATTGTTAGGTGCATACATATTTAGAAATGTTATATTTAGCGAATTGATTTTTTTCATCGTTATGACATTATTCTCTCTATCCCTGCTAGTATTCCCTGTTCTGAAATCTACTTTGTCTGATATTAATATAACCATTTTAGCTTTCTTTTGATTACTACTTACATTTATGCCTTTTTAAAAACTTTTATTTTTAACCAATCTCTATATTTATTATTATTTTTTTTAAGTAGGCTCCACACCCAGCATGGAGCCCAGCACAGCGTTTGAACTTACCACTCTGAGATCAAGACCTGAGCTGAGATCAAGGGTTGGATGCTTAACTGACTGAGCCACCCAGGCACCCCCCAATCTCCATATTTAAAGTGTACTTTTTGTAGACTACATATAATTGGGTTTTGCTTTTTTATCCAATCTCAGAATCTTTAATTTGTATGTTTAGATTATTTACATAGAGTGTAATAATCAATGTGGTTGGACTAAAATCTATCATCTAGATATTTTGTCTCATCTCTTCTTTGTTCCTTTTATCCTTTTTTTCTGCCTGCCTCTGTATTGAGAGTTTTTCTTATTTCTTTTTATCTCCATCATTGGCTTGCTTACTACTTATACTTATTTTTAAAAATTTAATGTTGTGTCTAGTGTTTACAGCATACATCTTTTAATCACAACCTACCTTCAAATAATATTATACCACTTCATGTATGTTATAAAAACCTTAGAACATTATATTCCAAGTTCATCTCTCCCAACTTTTGTACTGTTATATACTGTTATATATTTTCCTTTTATGTATACTATAAACCCACAGTGTATTACCACTATTTTTACTTTAAACAGTATATTATCTTTTTGAGCAATTCAAAAACATTTTAAATGTCTTTTATTTTTACCCTTATTTTTTATTTTTTAATATAAAAGTTTTATTTTGTTTATGCTTACTAAAAGTCAAATAAGTTCACGATATTTTTGTTTCAAAATTTGCCAGAAAAAAAGGTAGAATAATGGTTGACTTTGTCTAATAACTCATGAAGTTTGGGGGGGTGGTCTAAGCATAATTGTTAAGAACAAGTAACAAGTAAATTAAATAGATGTAAATAAATAGGTTTTAGGTAAACTTTTAAAAAAGTTTTTATTTAAATTCCAGTTAGTTAACATACGGTGTAATATTAGTTTCACATGTACAATATAGTGATTCAACACTTTCATACAACACCCAGGGCTCATCAAACAAGCGCACTCCTTAATCCCCATCACCTATATCACCCATCCCCCCACCTCACCTCTGGTAACCATTAGTTTGTTCTCTATAGTTAAGAGTCTGTTTCTTGAAATGTCTTTTATATTTACCTTTATTTTAATCATTTCTAGAGATCTTAGTTTATCTAGATCCTAATTCTGTTCAGTATATTCATTCTGCTTTAAGAACTTCTTTTAATCGTTTTTTGTAGTACAAGTCTGCTGGTAATGAATTCTCTCAAGCTCATTTATTTTCAAACATTGCTATTTCTCCTTCATCCGTGAGAGAGATTTTCACGGGTATAACATTCTGGGTGGACAGGTTTTTTTCTTTCAGTACTTTTAAGATGCCATTTTATTATTTTCTGGTTGCATCATTTCAGATGAGAAATGTGCTTTAATACTAGTCTTTATTACCCTGCATGTAGTGTTTCCCCTCTCCCTCTGACTGCCTTTGAGATTTTCTTTTTGTCTTTGATTTTCAGCAATTTGAACATGATGTTTCTAGGTGTAGTTGATTTTTTTGTTGTTGTTTTGTATTTATACTGCTTGGAATCTCTGAGCTTATTGGATCTGTGGTATGGTATATTTTATTATTTTTGGGCAATTCTTGATCATTATTTCTTCAAATATTTCTTCTGTGCCATTGTCTATTTCTTCTCTTTCTAGGATTCCAATTACACATATGTTAGACCATTTCATAGTATTCTGTAGCTCTTAGATGCTTTGTCTCCTCCCTTCCCTGCCCTCCT
Organism: Neomonachus schauinslandi; assembly: GCF_002201575.2. Lineage (NCBI taxonomy): Eukaryota > Metazoa > Chordata > Mammalia > Carnivora > Phocidae > Neomonachus > Neomonachus schauinslandi. The sequence goes on along the minus strand of NC_058403.1, from coordinate 67,232,740 downwards.
CCCCAACAAAACACACTCTTTTGTTCTTTGTGTTCCATTTTGGATCATTTCTGTTGACCTATCTTCAAGATCACTGATTTTGTTTCTGCAGTTGTGTCAAGTCTGCCAATGAGCCTATTGAGTTGTTCTCCATGCACAGGAACAGAAAGTAGATTGGTCACTGCCTAGGGCTTGGGGGATTATGGACAGTGACTATGAGTGGGTACAGGGTTTCTTTTTGGGGTGATGAAAATGTTCTAAAGTGCATTGAGGTGGTGGCTGCACAACTCTGTGACCATACTAAAAAGCCATTGAATTGTACACTTTTTTTTTTTTTTTAAAGATTTTACATATTTATTTGATGGAGAGAGAGCAAGACAGCACAAGCAGGGGGAGAGGCAGAGGCAGAGGGAGAGGGAGAAGCAGGCTCCCCGCTGAGCAGGGAGCCTAATGTTGGGCTCGATCCCAGGACCCTGGGATCATGACCTGAGCCGAAGGCAGACGCTTAACTGACTGAGCCACCCAGGCACCCTGAATCATATACTTTAATTGGGTGAATTATATGGTATGTGAATTATATCTCAACAAAGCTGTTATTAAAAAGAAACCTTCATGCTTTAGGTTTAAAGGCTATATTGATAAAAATCTGACAGGAATCAGGGAGGGACAAGACATCTCACTGATGGTGAAAGAACAAAAAGTAATTCTGAAGGAAATGTTACTATAACTCAAACTAGTAGAAGGATAGAGGTTATATTATTTTATTCTGTGTTCTGTATCTGATTCTAAGTGTTAAAAACTGACTCTTTTAAATGTTCTTTCTAGTTCCTGTTTTTATCCTTTTATACATTTTGTTAATTCCTATAGATAAAATGTGATTTATGGTTATTAGTCTTACAAATAAAAATGTTCCAAGCCCTCTCATCACTTTGAGTTCTCTCTAGGGTTCAACCTGCCCTCCACTATGTATTCTAAGATGCCTAACCCACTAGGTTTGCTGTTAGCTGGTGGTGTCACTCTTGGACTTTAGTGACCTAAGAGTTTACACGTCACCTCCTTCTGTTATAAAACTTGTGGAGAGTTCTCCAAGATGAGAATTTCAGGGCAGTTTCCCTACAGGGGGTTCACCAAGAAATCTACAAGAATCACATAATGGCCTAGCAGATGCTCCTTCTCTGCAGTGAACACATGTGCCCCCAGGGGTGTTGTATGTTTCCAGGAGCTCAGAAGTCTTCTCAGTTGTTCTTATTTATCCAAAAAATACTAAGTAAAAAAAGTATAGAATAGTGTGTATAATATGCTATTATTTATATTTAAGAGAAAGTGGGGATAAAAATGTATGTGTATTGGGGCACGTGGGTGACTCAGGTAGTTGAGCATCTGGCTCTTGATTTTGGCTCAGGTCATGATGTCAGGGTTGTGAGATCCAGCCCTTCGCCGGAGCCTGCTTAAAATTCTCTCTCTCCTCCCTCTGCCCCTTCCCCTGCCTCTCTCTCTATCTCTCTCTCTTTCTCCCTCCCTCCCTCTCAAAAAAATATATGTATTTTCATAACATATTCCTAGAAGACATCGATGGCATGGCTGACTCTGAGCTTGGTACCTAGGAGAAGGGGCAGGTACAAGACCTTTCACTCCATAGTTTTTTGTTATCTTTTGAGTTTTGAACCATATAATTACATTGGCTATTGAAGGAGGAATACAAGTTAAAATAAAAACAGAATCCTTCTAGGGTGGTTAATCAAACTTGACACTTAGACTGGCCTTGGATAATTTACTCTTTTCCCTCATTTCTCCTCACTTAGGTCTTCCCTCTTCATGCCCTCCATGTCTGATCATTTGCCTGCAACAAGCATGTTGCAGCATGCCCCTCCTTCTCAGAGTGTAATAGAAATGCTACACAGGGATGAGGTAACATTTCTAAACTATCTCTCGTGACTGATTTCCACTTTAGTCCCGAACTTTATAGAGCAGAGGTTCTCAAACTTGAGCCTGCATCACATTCACCTGGAGGGCTTATTAAAACACTGGTTGCTGGGTCCCACCCTCAGAGTTTCCAATTCAGCAAGTCTGGGCTGTTTCTAGCAAGTTTCCAGGTGATGTTAGTTGGAGACCACACTTTGAGAACCAGTGCTCTGGACTAAAATAGTTTCTCCTGTGATGTGTTATCCAGTTTTGGTGTCCCACCTGTGTCCTCATTTAGACATATGAAGAAATAAAAAACAGGAGAGGTTTGTCCCTTTCCATAGGCATGCCTCTAGCTCGCCACTGTCCAGCTGTCTGTCTAGCCAACAGTGCCTGTCAGGCTGTAGCCCCTTCACAAGATAATATGCATGTCACCACCAGCAGGACTGACCTATCAGAAGCCTGCACCCCCTCTTCATCTGGACTCGCCAGAGCAGACATTCCTGCAGCCATTGCTGCCAGCTTCCTGTGAAGACTTAATTGGTGTTTAAGAACAGGTCTTACAAGAGTCATGCTAATTTCTGATTCACCTTCCAGTGTTTCTCAACAGAGGCATTATTAGTATTCTAAATGAGACAATTCTTTATAATGAGAATTGTGTTTCATGTGGGATATTCAGCATCCTTTCCCCCTTTCCCTGTCCTGGGTCATTATGGCAATCCATAGTCCCACCCCATACCCCAGGGCCCCCTCCTGCAGCCTTCCCCTCTCCACTTTCTCCACAGAATGGGATGAGAGCAGCACAGCTTTCCCCTGAAAAACACTGTGTCTTGTATTAAGTTATCAGACCCCTTACCAAGCCACATTGCCTTAGCTCCCTGCAAAAATCCTAAGTCATGGTTTAATATTTTCCTTGCTTTCATTAAATGTTGCTATTAAAAAGTGACTGAATTATGAATATTTCTTTCTGTAAACCCTATGGGTGGAATTGCCCATCATGATGTTCAGTCCCTTCTCTGTAGAGAAATGCACCAGTGGGCCCTTGTTTCCCTCACTGGAGGGCTTTGCATCCTCGTCTGCCAAGGAGAATTATATGATCCATTCTGTTTCCTTTTTTTTTTTTTTTTTTTTGTCATGAGTGTCAGGGAACTCAGGGATAGATGTAATGCTTGATAGGGTTGCAAAATTAGTGTAGAAAACCATTTCAGATATATTACCAGCTTTTATACAGTTCTACCTTTTAAATAATCAGTAGCTTAATTTTGCATTTTCTTGTGAGTGACTTCAGTTCCTTTTAGAAGCCTTCCTTGGTACAGGTTGAGTTGTGAAGGATTATAGCCAAGAGTGGCCCAGTCAGCTCTGCCAGGAGAGGGGGCCTCTCTTGCTGGCAGCAAGTGAAAAGGTCACTGGTGCCACATGCCAGGTGTGCTCAAGCTAGAAGTGGCGTAAGTGTCAAGGAACAAAGAGCCACGGGTATCCTGAGCCCTCACCAAGATGGGAGAGTCATTGAGGTGAGGGGCAGCAGGACTGAGCTTGCTAGGTCAAGAGAAGTTCTGCCTGGACTGACTGGCTTAGCTCACGAGAGGTGCAGAAACCATTACTTAATAAGAACACCATCCTGATTTGGCTCCCACTTGGTTCTGTGGGCAGACATCTCCAGGAGCAACTGGGTGCAGATGGGGCTGTCACTCTGGGACCAGCTTTCTGCCAAAGCTCCCTGTCTAGGTGGAAAAGAACATCTGTCTGTGGGACTGTAGCAGGGCAGGGATTCCACCCCATCCTACCACTCCTCTGAGGGCCCAGTTACTTCCATTTCCCCTTCAAAGTATGCCTCAAAGTGTCTGGGGACCACCACGCTGGACCGAGGGTGCCCATCCTCTAGGTCTCCTGTGGGAGTAAGGGATGTATCAGGACTTTTCAGTCAACAAGTCTCTCTGTTGACATTCCATGGTGAGAGCTTGATTCCCTTTGGGTTTACAAAGTATCCTTTACAAATCAGTAGGCCTCCTGGGAAGGTAGCACATTTTGCACATTTGAGGGAATGGATTTACCACTTTAAATATTTGAGATGCGCTGCTGGAGGGAACCTTCCGAAGAGAGGAGATGGGCTGAAATTTAGGAACCTTTGCAGGCTGACGGGTGGGCCCTGTGGGCTGCCTGGGTGTGGGTTCTGGGGGAGCAAGGGAGAAGGCTGAGCCCTGGACAGTGTGGGGGAGTCACTCATTTCTGAGAACAGTCCTTTCCCAGGTATGGGTGTTGTCTCCCTGTCCTGTCAGCTCCTCCTTACCCTGGCTGTGTCCCCGCAGGCCGGCCCCTGATGACCCAGGTGCCATCTCCCTCCAGAGGGCCCAGCAGCCACTACCTGCTCTGTGGCCTTCCTCCCTCACCCCTGCCAGGGCCTCTGCCCCGACCCTGTGACCGCACCACAGTTCCACCCTCAGTTCTTCGGCATCTGCCCTGTGTGGAGGAAGGAAGCAGCTAGGTCTTGTTCTCCTGGTAACTATTATTCCTGAACTCTAAACCCAGAAACCCCCACACGCGGTAATCAAGTCACCCATTGTCCTTGGGATGTTTCCACGTTTCCACACAGCCTCTCTGAGGATGTGCTCCTCGCAGCTGCTCCCGCTCCCTTGTGCATGTCTGCCCCTGACTTGGCTTTCCTTTCCTCCTTCCCACCAGGCACCGGCCAGGTGGCTCCCAGGCGGCCGTCCCTGCTGCAGTCTGGAACAACTTCGGGAGCTCCCTGGTCAGGGCCTCCCCGAGCCCACAGGGAGGCAGACCCCCAGGACATCCTGCCTTGCGCTTGCAGCGTGGTTGCCACAACAAACAGCCAGGGAGACGTTGGTGAGTGGGCGGGGTTAAAACTGTGCTGTTGACCGTTCCTCCTCGGCCCATCCTGAGGAGATGGCAGGGAGAAGAACCGGGCGGCCGGGAGAGACCAGTGCCCACAAGGTGAGACAACACCTGGTCCAGGTGCCCCTACAGGTGGGAGTGAGGTCAGCATGCTTTAGCATTGTCTGTTGACCTTGGCTTAGCTGGTCAGAATTCTAGAACCGGTAACGTCGGTGGGAACTGTCACTGAGCCAGCCAGGAAACAAGATGAAGTATCTGCTGGGTGCCCTGGCCTCTGCTCGAGACTGTTCACACTGCCAAACTGGTCCTCCATCCTTCCAGACTGTCCCAAAACTTCTTCCTCCTGCTGCTCCAGGAGGCTGCTCTAGTTAACGGCATTTGGTTTTGCTTTTCCCTTTGAGTCTCTGGTTCCTTGCAAGCAGCCATCACTGGGGTGGGAGCACGGGTCGAATTCTGTGTTAATTGTGGGACCGAGCTATTCCACGTCCTGACCAAGAGCCCCCACTGGCCCCCCACAGACGTGGTCATCATCACTCTGTTCAGGGAGAAATCCCATTGAGAGGAGGCGTAGAGAGAGTCTGCTTCACAAAGATGGTGCCTTCTGTGGGTGGCTATACAGTGGCCCGTTTTCTCAATAATATTTCAAAAGTCTGGGTGATCTTTTGGGATTTCCTATGTGAAATTTGGGGGTGGGGGTCCATTGCTTTCTGTAGCTTTAGCTAGTGAGCGGGATGGGTTTCCTTCTGCCACCCTCCACCGTCTCCTTAGGGTCTCGTGATTACGGCACTGCAGGGGTCCTCGGCCCGCATCAGCTTGGGAGCAGTCTGTTCACTCTCACTGTGAAGGAGGCTGACGGGGCCCCAACCAATTCAGTGAAACCAAGAAAGTGAGAAGGAGGAAGGGGAAAGAGGAATTAGTGAAAAGAAGCATAGCCTATGATCTTACAACACTGATTATTTCCCCCGTGGTTTTAAGGCTGCTTTGAACTGTGGTACCATCACTGAAGTGGGAGAATACCTTCTTAGACTACTTTGGCAGACAAAACTAAGTACATGGGTTCTGTCCTTCTGTTAAAAAAAAATAGATCCTGTAATTTTAAAGGAATTTGTAAGAAGTGACTATGAGGTTGGACTCTAAAGTGGCAGATAAAAGGAGAAAGCAGTGTCCTACTACTGCTGAAAGAAAATACAGAACGTGTGGCTGGGATGGGGGGCATTGTATTAGGCTGGATCAAAGTGAACACTGTGTATGTATGAGCATGGCTCCCTCGAGAGGCAAAGCCTTAAGGCACTCTGACACTGCGAAGCAGCAGAAGCGGGAGATCAAAGGATGGAAAAATTAATGCAAGTCCTTTTATTTTAAAGGCAGGGTTGCCTTGGCTAAAATCAGGATGAAGGCAGAGCTGTTCGTGCTGAGGAGTGGGCTATGCAAGGAGCCCTTTCTGTGGAGTTTCTAATTTTATGCTCATGACAGAGAAATTTGCAAGGAGAGAAAGGGGACAGACCAAGTTTCATTGTAAAACCTAGAGCGCACAGGACTGCAGAAACCATCCAGCACTCCTTTCCCTGCACTGATGTGGAAAGGGGGCCTGGAGAGCAGAGCTGCAGCGACACACCTGGTCAGTGCAGAGTCAGGCTGGAGCTCCGTGCCCTTGTCTGGAGTCCCCGAAAGTCTGAGCTCTTGGGCCACTCACGGATCATTCAGACACCTTTAGCAAGATACAAACGTTGCTTGATGGATTCTCAAAAGGGCAACTAATCGTTAGTTTCATCCATACGTTTTTTTCAGAGAGGCCTGTGGAAAATCTCTTTTCTGAATTCCATGCTCTTTTTTTTTTTTTTTAAAGATTTTATTTATTTATTTGAGACAGAGAGAATGAGAGACAGAGAGCATGAGAGGGAGGAGGGTCAGGGGGAGAAGCAGACTCCCTGCTGAGCAGGGAGCCTGATGTGGGACTCGATCCCGGGACTCCAGGATCATGACCTGAGCCGAAGGCAGTCGCTTAACCAACTGAGCCACCCAGGCGCCCTGAATTCCATGCTCTTGATGAAGATGCTCTTTCTGCTTTTGAGAAAATTACTTTGAACAATGAACTGTGATGCTGTATCACATCAAATTACATTTACAGAGGTTTCATTGTGACTCTTCTTTTCTAATGAAAGCACATGTATTTTAGAAAGCTTTATGTTGTTTGATATATAACTTGTAATTAAGTATTGGGTTTGATCATATTTCTTTAAAAGTTGGGCATTAGGGACTTGATTAATATTGTAACCATTGTTTCTATGAGAAATTCGGTCCCCTTCCCAAGAAAAGGACATAATCCATGTGATTAATGTATCAGACGTGACATTTGTTCATTTATCATATAGTCTTTGAGTGATGAGGGAGGCAGAATCCTTGCTCTGGGGTAGTTTTCCTTCTAGTGAGAGAGGAAGACAATGTCTGCCATTGATTTTATCTTATTTTTTTTTTAAGATTTTATTTATTTGAGAGAACGAGCGAGCACGAGGTGGGGGGTGCAGAAGGAGAGGGAGAAGCAGGCTCCCCGCTGAGCTGGGAGTCCGACGCAGGACCCTGGGACCATGACCTGAGCTAAAGGCAGACCTCTCTAACCGACTGATCCCCCCAGGCGTCTCTGTCTGGTGTTGATTTTAAAGTGCAATGAAGAGAAGAAATGCAAGGTAAGGGGATGGAGGGATTAGGGCAGAGGGTTATTTCACATAGGATCACCAAGTAGTCAGGAGGGCCTCTTTGTGAGAGTGAGGTGTGAGCAGAGGACAGAATGAAGTGAGCGAGTGTATTTCCAGGTCTGGAGGAAGAAGTCTATTCCAGGCAGAGAAACTGGCCATTGTTAAGGCCTCCAGGCAGGAATGAACTGGCTGTAGTTGGAGGAACAGCAGGCAGGCCAGCCAGCTCTAGAGAGGAGGAGGTGAGGCACAGCATGACAGCAGGTGACTTGGAGCAGGAGGTAGGGAGTTTGGATTTTAGTCCATGGCTGATGGGTGTTCATTGGAGCGTGCTGAGTCGGGGAGTGTCATGATCTAGCTGCTGAATGGAGAACCAACTTTAGGGAAACAGTGTGGAAACAGGGACATAGTTAGACTGCTGCAGGGGTCCAAGGACGTGATGCTGGTGGCTTGGATGGCTGGTGGCACAGGGGTGGTGCGGCGTGATCAGAATGAAGGTAGAACCAGTGAGAGTTACTGATGGATTGGATGGAGAGAGAGGGAGAGTGGGGGATGGCTCCTGGGCCTGAGTGTTCAGGTGGATGATGAAGCCTTTGCTCTGGGTGGGACATGCTGCAGGACTAGCACATTTGGCTGGAGAAAGTTGAGAGGTCTTGTTACATCTCATAAACCAGTGGGATGTGGAGTAGGCATTTGGATATAAAATTCTGGAGGTTGGCAGAGAGATTAGGACAGATATGTTTGGGAATCTCTGGCCTCTCAGTGCTTGTAAAACCATGGGCTTGGAATTGATTCCTGAGGAATGAGCAGGCTCATCACTTAGAGACCAAGAAGAGGGGGTAGGAGGAAAGAGAGGAGAGTACAGCCTCCCCATCCAGAGAGAAGAGAGTCTTTCCAGATGGAGGGGTGACTGACTTGCCAGTACAGCTGAGAACATTAAATACATTATCAGGCTGGGAATAGTGTCCTCTGGATGACTGCCTGGGTTCTTATGTGCCTGTTCCCATTAGACTGGGAACTCACCAAAGCCACGGATTATTTCAATGTTCTCCTGCTTGCACTTGGAGCCACTTAAAGCTGTGGCTGAACCATCTACTGAGGGACACTTCCTTGTAGAAGGTGCTTGTGGAGTTGTCCATCACTTGGGGCCATGGGGACAGTGTTGATGAGGAAGGGGCAGGGCCAATCCTACTCTGGGCAAAGAGGCTAGTGATGTTCCAACTCTGAGTAGAAGGAGTTGGGTAACAAAGGAGAAGACAGATGGGAAGAGCAGGAAGGAAACAGGAGCGTTAGATTCTTGATTTCGGGAACTATCAGCTCCTTAAATGTAGGCATGTAGCTCCATTCTGAGGAAGGGGGTATTGAAGAGTCTGGAGGTCTTTGAATGGCCATTGATTGATGCAGGAGTTGGATTCTTTACCTTCTGTCTCTGCAAAGTATATATGACCCTTGCTGTGGCTTAAGAAGGATGAAGGAGCCCCTCACAACTTCCAAAGTGACCTCTGTCTGGGGAGGAATTCTGTGGTGATACTCTGGGGCAGTCATGGCCTCTTCTCTTGACTGGGTTCCATTGGTCTGTATCTGTGAGGGGTAACTGGGCCTGAAAGCCTGGCCATCTCTGACTGGGGGTAGAGTGTGTGGTGGAACAGCTTCAAAGATCTCTAAGGGCTGGGCACATGGGCTTTCTGGCCATCAGGAGTCTGGGACATAGCAAAACCAGAGGACCCATAGGATCATAGGAAAGCATAGGAATAGTTTGTAGTTGGGGCGCTGTGAGAGCTTTGAAGAGATGGGAGACCATCTTGAGGAGACAGGACCAGAAGTTGAGAGCCCTCAACAATATAAAGGAGACCCTGCTTGTGGGTTGAGGGGAGATCCTTGGCCCTGCAGAGTTTAAGCTGGTAATAAGCCTGCAAGCCAAGGGTCCATCCCCTGGCATTATCCTGGGAACCTAATTACTCAATTTTTCCAGGAGATCCTAATCATGGGGCCTGATAAAGCCCAAGCATGCTGCTAAAATTATGTTAAGATAAAAGCTCTTTTTATTCATTCGATATCCATTAAAACCATCACAGATTAATTATTTTTCAAAAGAAAGAAAACTATGCCACAATTCTGCAACTAACTTACCACCAGATGTTGACATCTTGGGACACCCTGTCATGCTTAAAAATATTGTAAGAAATCTTTAGACAGTAAAATCTAAAAATAAAACCCCCCAATTTAAAAAGAAGAAAGGAAAAAGCATTGTAGTTCAAGAGATTTATTGGTTTATTTTTGAAAAGAATACTAAGTTGTAACTTAATACCAGATTCTGAGACCTAGGTATACCCAGTTTTGTAGTGGAGAGGGAGGATAATTACAAAATGCAAGAAAGTACCCAAGGGAGAAACCTATAAAAATCACCGGTATCTTATTGGGCACCTTAGGTGGTGCAGTCAGTTAAGCACCCAAGTCCTGGTTTTGGCTCAGGTCATGATCTCAGGATTGTGGGATTGAGCCCCACCTTGGGCTCCATGCTCAGTACGGAGTTTGCTTGAGATTCTCTCTCCCTCTCCCCCTCCCCCCACTCTCAAATAAATAAATCTTTAAAACAAATCACTGGTAGCTTAGCTGAATAGCCAATGGGTATCTACAAGCTGGAAAGTGCATGAATCTTTGATCTGACCAAGTGGTGTGGGGAGCAGGGGGTAGAGATCACATTAATTCATGGTGTCTGAGGAAGCTTTGGAACCACTGACAGCCTCCATACCTACCAGCCTCCCACTAAGCTGCCTGGGGTGAGTTGAAATTGTATTTCATGACATTATCCCTGACTGCGTTCTGTTCTTGGTGCCTGAGGTGAGTCTGGAGCACCTTCACGGCAGAATCTCCACCTCCTTGCCCCATCCATACAGCTGCCTGCTCAGACCTCGGTTTGGTCTGGTGGCAGCTATGGCAGCTCTAGGCCAGATTTCCCAGGAGGATGTCAGTGGGTTCTTACCTCTTCCAAACTACGCCAGCTGGCATCCCGCTGACCTTCAGCCGTGCCATGTCCCTCAGGCCAAGCATCCCCACCTTTTTGGGGGTGAGGTGGTTACTACGAGAAGCCCACCGAGTGTTCTCAGTGGAGGGTGAGGAGAGAGTGACAAGCATCCCGGGATGCTTTCTTCAGTCCTTGGGCCACGCCAGGGGAGTCCTGGTGAAAGTAGTGTGTGCCCTGAGGATGCGGAAGGGTTTGGAAACCATGCCTAGTCGGAATAGTGGAAGGACCAAGTGTGTTCTTCTGCAGAAGGATAAAGGATAAATGGTGACTGTCTTCAGATATTTGTAGGCATGTCTTATAGCAGACCAGAGTTTACTCTGTGTGACCTCAGAGGGCAGAATGGAGTCCAGTTAGGGGGAGGCATATCACAGCTCAGCCCATGATGGAATGGGCTGCTTATGAGTGTGAGAACTTCTTCTCGCAGGGTTTTCTGGGAGATTGCCTTTTGGGATGCCCTGGCTAGGATCTGTCAGTGGCCCCTGGTAGGCACCTCTGTTTCTATTCTTGACAGGAGCTAGGTGGTAGAGGAGGAGGTTTCTAATGAGGTACACTAGACCTTTCCTAAGAGAGCAGACCCTGCTGAACACAGTGACCTGAACTCCCTCCCTTGCCATCCCTTCCTGTCCCCTTTCTGAGAATTCTCTACTGTCAGACATGTCCAGAGGGGATCCATGCATGGATGAGGCTGTGTCCTAACTGGGGAATCTGGTCCACCCTCAGGGGCTGGAGGAGTCTGGCTCAGCTGCAAGCCTACTCTGTCTCATGGAGGGACCCACCAGGATCTTGGCTCAGTCCTGCCTCTAACTCTGATGGGTTTGATTCCATCCCTCTCCCAGCCTGTAATCGCCAGCCTCCTAGCCCACTGTGGCCCAGTTTGGGACAGAACAGGACTCCTATACTGGGTGGGAGGTTGCATTAGAAGATCTCTGTGGTCTCTTAACTGCATCTATGGTTCCGTGATTCACCATTTCCTTGTCAATAGCCCATGCTTTAAAAGCAAGTGGGAACAAGTGTTTGGATCTGGTGCTGCTCTGTAAGGAGCTGGCAGTGACCCCGTGGTCACTCCCTCGTCTTGGGCAGCTCCAGTCCTGAGTGGAACAGGTCTAGTCCAGATGCACGTCCAGGGAGGAATTTGGGGAGATGGGGAGGAGGAGTGAGTGGTGGCAACTGGTTTAATGGCATCTCTTCCACTCAGCCAGAAATGTCTTCTTTTGGAAGCTGAAGACTTCCTCAATATGGTCTCAATTAGCTTGTGTGTACCTTTAAAATAATTACATTTTCATCAAAGCATTTTAGAGAGTGATGTTTATCCCAGTGTAGAGGGCATGATCAGATCTGATCCTGAAATAATGTCTCTGGTACCCCAGATGTCAAGAGTAACTAAAAATATACTCATAAATTGGAGGAATTCTTGGTTTATTGGACCCATCTCCTGTCTCTCTTAACCTCCCTCCAGAAAGTGAGAGGGTGAAGAAGTGAGCCAAAAATCTTTAATTATCCAGTCTGCTGACATTATTTTATCTGCACCACTGATATTAAATCTCGACGGCATTCCATTTCAGTCCCAGAATGAAGAGTAACCTCTGCAAATGTGGGCCTTTGTCTTGCTGCTGGTTGTGGCCAATGTTCTGTTTTCTACCCATCCCCGCACTCCCTCAGACTTTCTGTGGCACTGGAAATTATCTGTCTGTGGAATGTCCATACTTTAGGAAAGTCCCTGAACAGTGTATCCGAGTTCTGCTTCCCTCAACTCATCTCGGCCATTTGTGGTTAGGTTTTGGCATGCGCCCACCATTGGAGAGACCTGCATTTGGCAGGAGCATTTTCTCACATTTCTATTATTGACATATATGAAATTTTATCAGTTCCTATCACTGACATCCATGGAGAAGGAAGAGAAAGTCTGGCTAGTTGTTTTTTTTTTTTTTTCTCCCATCCTTCATATACAACTTTAGCTTTCCCTGTTATGTCCTTAACTTTTCTGGCCAGTCAGATTGCATCTTGGATTTCAGTTTGGTTCTCTGGGCTGTGACCTTTGCACCTGACTTAACGTAAACACGGTCAGCTGGTTTACTTAGCCCCCAAAGGATGCTACCGCTACTGCTTACAACTAGGTTGCATTTCTGGAGGGCTTCTGGTGTGCCCAGCACTTGCTGAGGCCTTGGGTCCTCACAGCCTCTTGAGGCAAGTACCATTACCATCCTTTATATTTCACAAGTGAGGACCCAGAGATGAAAGAATCTGCTGAAGGTCCTGCAGCAGAGCCGGGATTGGAAGGCAGGCAGCCGGCCCTCTGCTGTGCACGCAACCAGCATCCCCACTAACCCTCCAGGAAGTGTTCCTGTCTTTCTAAAGCCCTGTCCTCAGCAAATGCTTCATGAGAACCGACTGTGCCGGAAGGACACTCTGCCACGGAGATAAAGAGATATACAAACCTG